>NC_089822.1:124372377-124676306 GCF_035046505.1 Tiliqua scincoides
ACAGCACAACATGAAAGTGTTCCCAACACAATGACTCAGCTGAAGTGCTGACCAGATGTTAAAGGGAAAGTTGTAAACTACTTGGTTGCTCCCTTCCTCTGCAAGACAGAGATGTGCACTAAAGTGCCATCTTTTAACTCCGCTGCAAACTCTGCCCTGGATCCCCCCCACAGCATCTCCCTGCCTGTGGGGTTTAATGTACCACTTAGGCCTCATGTCTAGGGAAGTGGTTTAAGGGCATAATGCAGAAAGGATAAATATGCCTCTCTTAAATTATGTTTGCGCTTAAATTATGTTTGCACTTAGCCCCTTAAAGCAGCTTCAGATCAAACATGCCAGCTCTTCAGGCGAAATGGCTTGAAATTATGATTCCGAGCTATGTTAGCAACG
This sequence comes from Tiliqua scincoides, assembly GCF_035046505.1. Classification (NCBI taxonomy): domain Eukaryota; kingdom Metazoa; phylum Chordata; class Lepidosauria; order Squamata; family Scincidae; genus Tiliqua; species Tiliqua scincoides. Next base: position 124,372,768 of record NC_089822.1, read on the forward strand.
GTCTTCATCTCAGCTGGCAGAGTTATTCACTGGCATTTATTTTTTTTGCCACCCTGGAACTCAGGCCTGTCTAACGTTCCTATCCCTAGAACAACACAGAGTAGGTTTGGAACATGGTTGGCGTTGTGCAGTGGTGATCGGGCGTCCATTCACCCGGGAGCAGGCAGCCATTTTGCAGGGTATTTTTAGAGTTGCAGAGCCATGACTAGTCTCCTAGTAGTGTAAAGGCCTTCTATTCAGAATAGTCAAAGGATGAGAGTTTGACTGACTGAAGAAAGAAAGCTTCTGCTCTAAAACCGGTGGCATTTCTTTGCTTGTTAGAGTGCCTGTAAATTCTGTGTATTACTTCTTTGCTGCTGTTTCAGTTATGCACATTTTTTCTGCCCAGTATAGGCTGGAGTTGTACCAGTATGATTATACTTGTGCATCGCTGGGATAGCTGTTCCACAACCCATAACTGTGATTTTGCCCTCCCAGGAAGAGTTTCCTCTATCCTTTCCACTCTGTCATTTGAATTCATAAATCCCTACGGGGGGTTCGAACAGCCTGCCTATGTAAACCGCCTTGGATTAAAGTCTGAGGAGAAATCTGATGACCAAAAGAAAGGCGGTATATAAATACCTGTATAAATAAATGTGCAAGTGTGCTGAGCTTTTAAATAGTGGCATCCTTCAGGAGCTTGCCATGTGATGAGACGAAGGTCCAAATCCTATCCCATTTTCCAGCACCAGTGTAGCCGCAATGCAACCCCAAGATAAGGGAACAAATGTTCCCATACCTTAAGGGAACCTCTGTGACTGCTGCCCCATGACAATATGCAGTGCATGCCCCATTGGCACAGCAGCACCAGCACTGGAAAATTGGATAGGATTGGGCCCTTAATTGAGAGCTGACTGATCTTCAGAGGTTGAAGCATTGGCCATCATTCGTTTTTGAGCACAGGCCTCTGATTCCATGCCCCCCCCCCCCCGCACTCCTCCAAGTTTGCATTTTGTAACTTTTCCTTCCTTTTTGAAATCTTCTGGCAAAGTAATGCTGAGGCTGTTTTCGCCTTTGCAGCTTGGGTGTTGGAATTTACAAGCCTGATGATTCCAGTTTTTAAAAAAATAACAACAAAACACTAAATTGTTTTTCCAGCTGAAAGGAGGAATTTATATACCTCTTATGCATAAAAGATAGGCAATTTTTTTGCAGTGAGTTTTTTTTTCCAGTGACCAGAGCTATCACTAACTTCCTAGTTAGGCATCCTTGGAGGGCTGCAAGTGCTTTGACTTGCTCTGTATATCCTGCTGTCTCTTGGGAACAAAGTATAGTGCTATGGGGAAGCTAAGGCAGTTCATGCTTTCATTACATGATGTAGCAGGCAACAGAGATAGATTCTGTGCTGAGATACACTTGTCTCTACATCACCATCAGACCTATGCTATGTGGGACTGCTTGCAAATTGCCAACACAAAATATTTGCCACGACGCTTAACTGCTGGTTCTTGCTCTGTACAGAAAGATGTAGTTAACACAACAGAAAAAAAACTGGATAATTAGAAGAGCAGGAAAAAAGCTGCCATGATAGGTCATGGAGCTGCCTTCTTTAGGAATTTCACTTTTCAGCAGCCAAGTGGTAATTCCAAAAAGCTTGGGATGAACAGAAAGAAATACGTTTAAGCTTTCATAATTTTTAGAAATTGATTGGCCATTGAAGGTGATAGGGAGAGGGCAGTGGTAACTGGAAACAGAAGAGTTATGGCTTCAGATGTCCCTCTTGCCCTGAATTCAGCATGTTGTAACAGGTCATTAGAGTTGAGGATTACAAATATAAGCCTGAGTCCACTGTAAGTAGATAGGTAGTTACTAGAAGGTTGCTGAAGGACCCTCTTTATTTACTGTGCAGCATATAACATATTGCCTGTGAATCCCCCATTATAGTTTCTGGTTGATATTAAGATGCACCTAACACATTTACCCTATCAGGTGTTTGCTCCCCCAGGAGAGCAAACACGTAAGGGGCTTTCCATGAATACACTGTGCTAGCCCCACCCTTTCTGATGATATGTGCACTTAGACTTGCTCTTCACACATTCACTGTCTGACAAATGCTGAATATATATAGAGAGCAGGGATGGGACTAGCATGGTATGTTCAGGAGAAGCCCTTCTCTGTTCCGAGGGGTTGTGAATAGGGTTAGTGTTTGGAGGACTGTATCCCCAAATGTAATCCATGATTGGCCTGTTTTTTTGGGAAAGAGAGTCTTCCAAGGCTTGCGTGGCCTGATTTGTGAATCCCTGACCATTGGGAATTTAGATTTGTTCCAAGAGAAGGCCCCAGAAGGAAATACTTTAGAAGCAGCACTACAGTTCTGGCTTGCGTGCACTTCCTGTGAGTCAGTTGCTCCTTGTTGGTAACTTGTTTTTTTATATTGATCTTGTCTTCATTTCCATCTGGGTGCATCTGGTGTCTCATAAGGCTGAAGTCTAACTGGCCTGCCCCCAAGTTTTTCTTTGTTTGCAGCTTGACCATTGATTGCTGCATTGGGTAGATGACGTTCCATAGCTGAGGGACTATCAAGTATCTTATGCTTAATTTTTGTTCCACCAGTCAGAATTGCAGTGTAAATCAAAAAGGATGAGGCAATGATATAGACTGAAGAGGGAGATGAAGATCTTGGGATTAAGTGGTTAGTGCATTTATAGCCCAATCCTAAACAGTGTGCGCCGACTTACTGCCGGTGCATACTATTGTGAATGTGCTGTAAAGCATGTTTGCAAGTGCTCAGCGCTGGTCCAGTGCCGGAGCTAGCTCAGCCCAGCTGGTGCTCCACTGCTCCGTGGTTGCCTGACCACCGGGTGGTGGACAGGTATGTGGGGGTGTGGGGAGAGGCAGGGAGGGAGTGTTCCGGGGAGAGGGAAGGTGGGGAGAGGGCAGGGAGGGGGGAGTGGACTGGGGCGGGGCGGGAGGAGGGTGGGACCGGTGAAGTTCAGCTCCACTGGATCCTGAGCTCCTTGTTGGGTGCCATGGCCTGACACAGAGCCCTCTAATTCTGCAGCAGCTCCAGAGCTGCCTTAGAATTGAGTAGCCCCATTGCAGGGCTACTTCCTTTACTCAGGGAAAGGGGACAAACATCCCGTTCTCTGTGGAGGCGGCAGCAGCTAACTGGGGTGTTATGGATGCCACTGCAGCCATTTTCGCCACCATGGGAGCCCCGTGGTCTGGGCAGCTCAGGATTGGGCTGCCTGAGTCCATGGCTTTGCCTATATGGACTTAAATATGTGCCTGTGGGTGTACACACACAGCATATCGGTGCTGACTGTAGGATGTGTGGGCAGATATGGGTTAAAGTGCAATCTTATAATGTTTCAGAAGTACATCCTACTGTATTCAGTGTATTCAGAAGTATATCCTATTGTATTTAGCTGCAGTCTTATGGTCCTATCCTTTTGAATCTGTGCGCCTCTGAAATGTGCGTTCCAGTGACTCTGTGTGCTTTATGGTGGTTGTAAAACATGACCTGCCATTCTGCACAGCCAGGCTGCTGCTGAAAAGAGTGAGTTGCAATGGCCAGGCAACAGCAGCCTCTTCGAAGCCCCTGGCACTGGAAAGGCAGTGGCAGAGGCAGGCTGTGGGAGGGGAGGTGGAGGGAATGGGAGGAGCAGGGAGGGGGAGGAACCAGGGGCGGAGGAGGTGAAATTGGGTGGATCCGATGGCAATAGTGCACACCAAATCTTATCCCATGTTTTTAAAACCTCCTTGCCCCTTTTCACTCCTGGGGCATAGACCACCAAAATAGGTGGCATATATCCTAGGAGACCCATTGGTGATCAGGCAGCCTACCTGCAAAATGTAAGTGCAAAATGTTTTCATTTGTCTCCTGCAGGCTGACCAGTTTCCCCCTCCCACATCATAGGATACAGTGCACACTTTTTTGGCATGGCTGCATTGGCACTGGTGGCGGTGGGGGGGAGGTAGGATTGGGCTGTTTCCAACACCAGGAGTAGAATATAGAACTTTCTATATATATTTTCTTTATATATTTACTTTCTTTATATATACTTTCTTTATATATTTCTATATTTTATACAGAAAAGATATCAAACCAAAAGGCTGGTGTTATTACTTCATTCTACTGTTTATTACGTACGGTTAATATTTTGACCTAGAAAACCCAACTCATGGATTCAGAAAATAGACCTCAGGAACATTGACTCAATAGGTCCATGCCCTGTCTCAGTGTTTCTCAAATTGTGAGGCATGGGCAACTGCTAGATGAGATCTAGACTTCTTCCTTTACTCCTGTCCATGAATGGTTTGGTTGGATCTGGACATAAAAGGGCAAGATGGGGCAGGAGGTCTGGCTCAGTTGGTAGAACCGCCGCCTTGTATGCCTGAAGATCTGAGGCTGCCAGCTCGAAACGACCGGAAGTACCCAAGAACTGACGATATGGTGATATACTGATGAGTTGACCCTAGGTGGCAGAGAGGAGTTGCCGTCAAGTGGAGTGTGGGAGGTGAAGGGCCAGAGAGAGGCCAGACCGGGAAGGAATCCAGCTGGAACGAGGAGTTCTATGAAAGACTAAAACTATTCAGTTGTAAAAATCCCTATGGGGGTTTAGAACAGCCTGCCTATGTAAACCGCCTTGGATTAAAGTCTGAGGAGAAATCTGACAACCAAAGATGCAATGTGCAGTCTCATGTACATGACATCTATGACATCTTTATTTATACTGGTATTTATATACCGCCTTTCTTTGGTCGTCAGATTTCTCCTCAGACATGTCTCAGACATGCACAGGATGTCCCCCAAACTCCAAAAGTGGTGTGAACGCTGGGTATCAGAAGTAGGGCAATCTGTAGTGTGCTGTGTTGTGGTGGTGTAGCCTCTGATGCAGATTGGTGGAGCTGATGCCATGAGATGAATGTTCAAACCCATCCCAAACCTGTCAGAATATTTGCAGCCCGGTATCTGAGAGGGAAGGGGAAAGATGGCAATTTGGCTAACATTAAAAATATTGTTCTCAGAAGGAACTTAGAAAGCCATATGTGAAGAGACGTCTTGGGCATTGCACCTAGGGAGGCAAGGGAGCACAGGGTTGCCAAATCTAGATTCCCAGAGAGCCCCTGCACTTTTAAGAGTTGTGTAGAAGGGAAAATTTAACAGTCTACCACTGGAATAAAGGATAGTCAATTGACTTCAATGGGTGTGTTTTTAACTCATTATGATAGCTGGAGGGGGGAGATGTATGGTGAGTATAGGATCCAAAAGTGGCCCACTCTCTGATCATTCCTCATCCTTTTCTCAGATCTTTCCATTTCTCCCACTGTATGCTGTTGTAGTTACTGACTTTCTGTTATGACAGTAGGATAATGGCAGTATGCTATTGTTACTTGCAGGAGTTCAACAGCCTAATTCTATCGCCCAACTATTCTATCTGCCCGCCTGCCCACGCTGTCCCTCTGCACGCGGCAGGGAGGCTGCGAGCCTGGCAGGCGCCCTACAGGCTGGCAGGAGGTGCACATGCCCGGGGTGCGGGGCGGGGCGGGGAGGGGCTGGGCTGGGTGCGAGAGGCGCTCCGGAGCCTGCGCACCAGGCGGCCTCGTGCCGGCGCCCAGTTGCCCGCAGCTGAGCGCCTGGCACCGGGGAGCGCAAGCCTTGAAAGGTCCCTGTGAGAGCCTCGCTGCACCTGCCCGTAGGTATATCTTTTGGTATACTTAAAATGGTCATTAGGACATAGAACCTGTTGTTAATTTATTTGAACCCCACCACTGCATATATCCCGTATTTTAATTTATAAATGCATTATTATTGTTATTGTTAATAATAATATTGTTGACAATATTATTGATGATAATTTTGTGTGTGTGTGTGTGTGTGTGTGTGTGTGTGTGTGTGTAAATCCTGCATTATCTAGGGAAAAAACCCAATTTAAACCACTCACCACTGATTTTAAACTGAATTCCCTAATTTTCCATCTCCCCCACAAGTTTGTAATTTACAGCACAATCCTGTGCATGTCTACTCACATGTAAGCCTCACTGAGTTCAATGGGACTTACTCCCAGATAAGTTTGTATAAGATTGCAGCCTTCATGACATAGCATTTGGCTTGCCAGTGAAGTATTCTAGAATGTAGCAATAGATTGAGGAGGATTTTTACTCACAGGAATTAAGTACTGCCAGGAAGGGAGCAAGAGCAAAAAAAAACTTTATGAAAAGAGTTTTTTGTTTTTTTAAACTGTGTTCATGGAAGGCACAGAGGGCAGTGAAGGAGCCTAATTGAGGGCAGCAGTCTGTTCCAGGAGAACAGAACAGCACAGAGGGATGAGAAGAGAATAGACCTCTAAACATCTCAGTAGGCAAGCAGTCTTCTGCCTGGTGCTCTTTTCTAAGCAATACAAAGCAGGGCCTTGGGGAGGGGAAGGAGGTGCAGGGGATGGCTTCATTAGGTGGGAGCTGTATGATGGGGCCAAGGTGTAGCAGGAGGCTAGGATTGGGGAAAGGAGGGGAGGAGAGGAGGAAGGTGATTTCTCAGTCACAGTAGTTTGAGTGCTCATTCACTCTTGGAGGTACTCACCTGGAAATGGGCCTGCACTCAAGCCTTATGTAGAGGTTTTGTGCCAGTGGTAAAGCAGCAGGAACCAAACTGCAAGGAGTTTAATACACCTAACTTTCCGACTACTTGATTTATTTTTGTATTATGTAACTCTCCTGGGCAAGTGAAAACGTTGTCTTTCGAAATGCCTCTGCTAGGTTTGGAGGAGCATGGTAAGCTGCTTTTATTGTGGTATTTGTATTGCTTTTTTGATTATTTGCTGCAAGGGTTTTAGAAGTTTTGTTTGTTTTGCCAGTTGAACAGCGAGCCATCAGAAAGGAAATGACAAAGGTTTATAAATGGACAAATACATTATTTAAATTGGGTCACCAGGTTTACGCTGTGTTGGGAATGCTCATTCACATAACACTCCCTAGACTTGCAAAACAAGCTTGCCTTGCAAGGGATTGTAAGATAGCCTTCTCTTGACATACTACTTTTGAATGACTTCCTCATCAGCAAACTGAAATGTTGAGGCTTCTGCTCATCTGGTTTCTCTCTAAGGGCCTTTCAATCAGGGAACCAATGTCTTAGTGGCATTGAATATCCAGGAACACTTGGCCCCTTGCTGTAAGTGGTTCTGTATGTCCCATTCTTTACAGGTCTTTGTACCTAAGGCAGTTGTGCTGAGAAGTGAGCTGATCAGGTGCAGCTGAAGGACCATTTGTTTGCTGTGTGTGGGTCATGTTTTCCAAAAAGCCTTTAAAGCAGTGATTTTCAACCACCGTGGCACACTGGTGTGCCTTGAATGCTCTGCAGGTGTACCATGGAAGTTTGGGGAGGGTCATTTATTAGTAGGGCCATTGGGGGATGTGAGCCCCCCACCTGCAGTGCCGTGTGCCTTGTCAGTTGTCAAAAGCTGGATGCTGTGCCTTGACAATTTTAGCGCCTTCTCAGTGTGCTGTGAGATGGAAAAAGTTGAAAATTGCTGCTTTAAAGAATCAAATGAAGAACACAAATTTGTCTAAGTTTCATTTATTCAGGTATAACTTCAATCTTCAAATCCAAAATACCTCAAATCCCCATCCTCTCTCTGATTCAAAAAATCAATAACTGTACTCCAATTCTTCAAAAAGGTTTCTGTTGAATTCTCCCTAAGCAAAATTGTTAATTTATCCATGTCCGCATAATCCATAAGTCTTATCCACCATTCCTCCACCGAAGGTATATTCATAGTCTTCCAATTTTGAGCATAAAGTATTCTGGCAGCGCTTATCATATACAAAAATAAAACTTCATTTTTTCTTTCCACATACTCATCTGTCATACCTAATAAAAATACTTCTGGCTTCAATTGTATATTTGTTTTTAAGATCAACTGTATCTGTGCATGAATTTGTGACCAATATTTTTTAACTTTTGAACACATCCACCACATGTGGTAAAATGTTCCCTCTTGTTTCTTACATTTCCAACAACTATAGTTTGTTAGGACATAGTTTCATACATTTTAGCTAATTACTTGGTGTCACATACCAACGATAGATCATCTTATATATATTTTCCTTAATGCTAACACTCAAAGTAAATTTTGTCTGTTTTATCCATAATTTCTCCCATCTGTCCATTGAAAGTTCATAACCCACATTTTTTGCCCACTGGATCATGCATTCTTTAACCTGTTCATCTTCTGTTTCAAACTTCAAAAGCAATTTATATATTTTAGATATTACCTGCTCATCTGATCTTAATTGTTTCTCCAATATTGTCTCTCCCTCTTCAAAACCAAATAATTTTTTATCAATTTTAAATCTTTCTAATAATTGTAAATACATAAACCATTGGCAGTCAAAACCCTCTACAATCAATTCCTCTCTAGACTTCAAAATACATTGACCTTGATTACATTTCAATAAGTTCTTATACAATAACCATTTATCTCAGCCATTTATCGAGCTCAGCCACGGACGTAAGTGTAGGCCTGACCCCCCTTCCTACAACTTTATTTTTCTGGGGCACGTAGAGGAGAACAGAGTTGGGAAAGAGCAAGAAATATTTGGATTTGAAAGATAAAGAAGGACCAACATTAACAAGATAAGAAATAATTAAAGGACTAAGAATTAAATGCCCAGTCAGGTGGATTTTCAAGCTGGGATCGAGACTGTCGAGAAGAGAAGAGTTTTTATAAAATACTTTTGGAGTTTATTGCTTTGGAGTTTTTTTTTTCTTATAGAACTCTGCTGGGTGTGGGACAGAAGAAAGACAGTCTCTTTTTTTTGTTGTGTTGAAAAAGTTTTTTTTTCTTCTCTCCCTGAGCATATCAGTTGTGTTTACCATCTCTTCTGGGAAGTGAGAAGTTTGTTATGGTTGCAATACTTTGTTTAAGTTACCAACATTAATAATAGAATTAAACTAGAAGGCTGCTTGCTGAGCTTTCTGTATAAAGGAGTATACAGATATCTGGTGGCAAATTAAGATAATTACTTGTGAAGTGTTACAGATTGGAACACCTGTGGAAATTTAAGATCATTACCTACGGATTGTGATAGACTGAGATTTTTAAAGGGAAAATGTCCACCAGGAGACGTAATATGTTGGAACAGATACATAAAGAGAAATCCCCACCAAGATCATCGGGGAAAGAGTTGAATCTGGAAGCTATTCAAGATTTACTAATGAAGATGGAAAATCGTTTGCAGAAAAAAATAGAAGGGATGGATGGGAGATTCGAAATATTACATCAAGAAATGCAGGAGATGAATTTACAGATGCAAACAAACATGTCACGTTGGGATAAAATGTGGGAAGAAACAGAGACAAAGATAAAAGGGATAAATGGTAGAATAAAAATTCATGAGACAAAATTTGAGGATTTAGAAGTCAGAGATGATAGGAATCAGGATATGTTGGCATTGATGGAGCAGGTGCAAAAAGAAAATATTTTAAGATTCAGAGCTATACCAGAACAGGAAGGAGAGGAGATAAGAGCCAGGATGAGAGAAATCTTGGCAACTTGCTTGAAAAGTGATCCTAATGAGATGGAGTTGGAGATAGATAGAGTCTACAGAGTAAATACAAGGATTGCAAGGTTGAGAAAGCTTCCAAGAGATATATTAGTGCATTTCATAAGAAAAAGGACAAGAGATAGGGTTTTACAGCAACATGCAAAGATGAAGCTTACAGTAGAAGGAGTACAGATTATTGTGATGAAGGAGGTTCCACTTAGAATTCTAAAGAAAAGGAAAGAATATGGCTTTCTGGTGGATGTTTTGAAACAGAAGAAAATTATCTTTAGATGGTGTGAATTGGAAGGAGTTACCTTTAGATTTCAGAGTAGAATGTATAGAATAGATTCAGTTCAGAAAGCTAAAGATTTTATGAAGGAATTCGAAGGAGGAGGAGAAAGAAGAGAACAGGAAAATCTAAGGATATGCAACAAGCCCAAATAGACTTTCAAATAATTAGTTCAGAAGATTAGCTATGGAGTATAAGTTTTTATCTTGGAACATTAATGGAGCTAATGCTCCAAATAAGAGGAAAAAAATATTTTATTATTTGAAGAAACTTAAAAAAGATGTGATTTGCCTTTTAGATACGCATATTAAAAAAGGTCATACAAATTATTTAATACAGAGAAAGTTAGGACAATAATTTTTTTCAACAAATTCAAAGAAGAAAAATGGTGTGGTTATGTATGTTAAAGATTATTTAAAACCAAAAATTGTGTTTGCAGATGAAAAAGGCAGGTGGTTGGCTGTGGAAGTTATAATTTCTGGAGTAAGAACTTTACTTTTGGGTTTGTATGCTCCAAATCAAGAAAGAGGAGTTTTTTTAGGCAATTATTGGATGTACTCTTAAATTACTCATATTCAAGTTATTGTTTGATGGGAGATTGGAATGCAGTTGTGTCACCACAAAGGGACAAAAAATCTGAGAAGGAGATTAAGATTTCTCAAGGGAAATTACCAAAAACTTTTTTTGTTTTGGTAGAAGCTTTAGGGGTTGTAGATATTTGGCGACAAATGAATGGAAATATAAAAGAGTTTACTTATTATTCAGAAAGACACAGATCATTTTCAAGAATAGATATGTTCTGGGTGACGAAGGATATTGCAATAAAAACTTCTAAAACAGAAATTCTATCAAAGACTCTTTCAGATCATAATCCAATAACTATGACTATTAAGAAGAAACCTACAACATATAGATGGAGATTGAATGAATTGTTGTTACAAAAAGAGGTTATAATAAAGGATGCTAAGCAGAAATTAAGGGAATTTTAAAATTTGAATTTAAATAAGGGAACAGAAATGAGGATAGTTTGGGATGCTAGTAAAGCTTTTATGAGAGGATACTTTATTCAGAAAAGTATAGAATGGAAAAAAGAGAGACAAATTAAGTTTCAGAAAATTGAGGAGGAAATTAAAAAGAAGGAATATGAGTTAATAGAAGTCCCAGGAGATAAAAAAAATAGTACAACAAATAAAAGATTTACAGCATCAATTATCTTTGATGATGGTGAATCAAATGGAAATTAAATTAAAGTTTGTGAAACAAAGATATTTTGAGCATGCCAATAAACCAGGGAAATGGTTGGCCTACAAATTGAGGAAGCAGAGAGAGAAGAGAGTAATTTTAAAATTGCAGGAGGCGGGGAAAATGTATACTGATCAGGAGGATATAAAAAAAATAATTACAAATTATTATGCTAATTTATACAAAAGTCAAAAAATAGATCAAGTAGAAGTAAAGAACTACTTGGATAAACAAAATTTACCAGAAATGTCTGAAGAACAAAGGGAAATCTTAAATAATAGAATAACTCTGTGTGAAGTTGTAGAGGCAATAAAGAAGATTAATATAGATAAAGCTCCGGGTCCAGATGGTTTAACAGGTAGATTCTGTAAATGTTTAGAAGAAGAAGTAAGTTTACCATTGCTTAACACGATGAATGATATTTTGCAGACTGGGAAAATGCCAGATTCATGGAAAGCAGCAAATATAACTTTGATTCCTAAAGAAGGACAGGATTTGATGGATATAAAAAATTACAGACCTATTTCCTTGTTGAATAATGATTGTAAAATATTTACAGCAATTTTAGCAAACAGAATGAAGAAGATATTACAAAATCTTATACATGAAGATCAATGTGGTTTTTTACCGAAAAGACACATGAGTGATAATATTAGAATAGTATTGGATTTGCTGGAATATTATGATAAAAGGATAGAGGAACAATTAGCATTGATTTTTTTGGACTTTGAGAAGGCATTTGACAATTTGAGTTGGACTTTCTTGATTGCTATCTTAGAGAAGATGAACTTTGGAGGGAACTTTATACAATGGATAAAGTCAATTTATACATCTCAAACTGTGCAGGTAGTGGTAAATGGAGGACTATCAACAGTGTTTGAGATTCAAAAGGGAACACGACAAGGATGTCCATTGTCGGCCACTTTTATTTATACTTGCCCTAGAAGTGTTGTGTAGAGATATTAGACAAGAAGAAAGACTACATGGTGCAAAGATTAAAGATGAATGCTTTAAATTAAGAGCATTTGCAGATGATATGGTTTTGATTTTAGAAAAACCTTTAAAAGACATAGAGTTGTTGATGGTTAAGTTGAAGAAGTTTGAATCATTAGCAGGATTTAAGATAAATAAACAGAAAACTAAAATTTTATCTAAAAATATGAATGAACAAGATCAATCGAAGTTGATGAATAAGACTGGGTTCAAAGTGGAGAAGAAGATTAAGTATTTAGGTATTATTTTGACAAACACGAATTGTATGTTATTTCAAAATAATTATGTTAAAGTTTGGGGTGAAATTAAAAAAGATTTTGCAAGATGGGAAAGGTTGAAATTATCTTTTTTGGGAAGAATATCTGTAATTAAAATGAATGTACTACCAAAAATGCTTTTTCTCTTCCAGAATATACCAATATTACTTTCTGATAAACCTTTTAAAGAGTGGCAGAAAGATGTGACAGGTTTTATATGGCAAGGGAAAAAACCAAGAGTGAAACTTAAGATTTTGCAAGATGCAAAAGAAAGAGGAGGTTTAGGACTGCCTGATCTGAAGACTTATTATGCATCATGTTGCTTTCTGTGGCTTAAAGAATGGATATTGTTGCAAAACAAAACATTGTTGAAGTTAGAAGGATATGATTTAAGATTTGGTTGGCATGGATATCTTTGGTATGATAAGTTGAAAGTGAATATGGAATTCAAGAATCATTATGTTAGACATGCACTGTGGAAGATATGGAATCGTTATAAGAAAAGGTTTTACAACAAAATTCCACTCTTCACCACAAGAAGCACATTTTGGTTTGGGAACTGTACCAACAGGTATAACTTTCAAAAGACCCCACCAAAAACCTCCTTTTTCACGTTAACGATGTTAATACCTCCTTTGTTCATATATCAGTTCATAATATGCAGGTTTTGACTCCAAATTGCTATTATCTCCAAAACGGTATCTTCTTGACCAGTAGTTCACACCCTACTCCACACTTCTTGTTTCCTCTCATTAGATGTGGAGCAGATGGCTATTGACTGGCTTACAGGCAACTTCTACTTTGTGGATGACATTGATGACCGGATATTTGTCTGCAACAAGAATGGGGTCACCTGTGTTACGCTGCTTGATCTGGAGCTCTACAATCCCAAAGGCATCGCACTGGATCCAACTATGGGGTGAGAATCCATTTAATGCGAGTTCGAATGAAAAACAGATTGATCTGAGGAGGGTGGTGAAAATGACTCTTCAACGTTTTGCGAATTCAGTGCAGTAGATTCTTATCTTAAAAGACTGACACAGCCTAAGGCTTTCAGGATGTTTTTATGTGTAGGGTGAAACACAGAGCAAATCAAGGTGTCTCCCTCCCACCTCAGTTTTCCTGCCATTTTAGGAAATATTGTTGGATAGATTTAACCAGAATATTCTTTGATGCAAGCTTAAATAAGGTAATCACTTTAAATACTGATTAGTAAATATCTGCACCAGCTCTTTACAGCTCTTTAGTGCTGATCAATTCCTTGTAATGCACTTTCAGTGAAATTAAGGATAGGCTGTGTTAATGAGGCATTAGCCCTGGAGAAGACACGGTGTCCCTAAAGCAGCTGTAATGGCTGCTGGGCAGATGTGACAGCATAGAAATGAAGCAAGAAGAGTAAAAATAAAGTTCCCTTAACAGAAATTTGCTAACAACTGCCCCGCTCCTGTGTACACACACAATTATCACTCATCACACTGTGCCCAGCTCTGTTTGGTATGAATTCTTGATCCCATGACACATCCTTGTACAAATTCTTCTTTAAATGATAGTCTGCAGAATGGTTTACCCTCTAAGGCAGTGGTTCCCAAACCTTTAAGGGGTGGGAAGGGGGGAAGGCAGCAACGTGATCCACAGGATTGTGTTTCTGCTGGGGACAGGAGAGGCTTTTTTACTTACCTCCAGCCAGAGTTCTGGGGGGTCCTGGGAGTCCAGGAAGCCCTCCTCAGGGCCGTCTCCTGTCCCTTGCCGCAGCGCAATCCTGAGGATCGTGTTGCTGCAATAGCCCCTGCCCTGTGCACACTTACGGTGCTCCCAACTCCTGTGTAGGAGTTTGGAAAGCACTAACTTCCTTGATTTTGGAAGAAATGTATGGCAAATTATTACAACTGCACAGTTCATTGTAAACACTTAACGCTGGCAAAAGTTGTTTCTTTGTAAGTAAGCAAGCAGAAACTGAAAGAGATTATCAGAGCTAAAGTTTGAGTTTTATCAATGGAATTTGCAAAATGAGAATTGAAACTTTTGTTATCACAAAATTTGAGGCTATTATTTCCCAAGTCATCAGTGCTGGTATAAGACTTTTTGTATTTTTGTCAGGATATTATTGTTATTTATTACATTTTTGTCTGGTTCTTCTGTAAGAATGATATGCATAGTCCCTCCCATCTGTTCTCCCAATAACCCTGTGAGGTAGGTTAGGTTGAGAAAAATTGACTTGCCCAAGGCTACTGGATTAAATGAAGTTCACTGAGTGGGGATATGAACCTAAGAGTCCCTCATCTTAATCTGACAGTCTATTCACTACAAAAGATTGCTTTCTGTTACTTATTATTAACATTATTAACAGTATTTATATACCGCTTTTCAACTAAAAGTTCACAAAGCGCTTTACAGAGAAAAATCAAATAACTAAATGGCTCCCTGTCCCAAAAGGGCCACAATCTAAAAAGATGCAAATGAATACCAGCAGACAACCACTAGAACAGACACTGCTGGGGTGAGGTGGGCCAGTTACTCTCCCCCTGCTAAAAAAAAGGAGCACCCACCTGAAAAAGTGCCTCTTACCCAGTTAGCACGGGTTTAAATGTAGCAGTTACTTAAATGTGTTGAAGTCATGCGCAATGAAAGTACATACTAAACACAATTTTCAAACTATAAAGTTGCATAACTCTGAATGTGAATTACAGTGTAATAGGTGCAAATTGGGATTTTTCTTAGTGTTTTAATCATGTCTTAATCATGTCATGCTGATTCCGGGAGCCCTGAGCTATAAATAATGCACTTTTCATGCTTGACCATCTCTCCTAAATTATTGCTGTTCCCTTTGAGTAACCACCACCACCTTGGTGACTGTCGGTGTGAAATCTAGCCAGCTGTGCAATAGTCAATATAAAATGACAAGCTTTGAAATAACAGCCTTGCTTTCTTTCTGCTTCTTTTGAATTAACACCTAGTTAGGAAGCTGAGATGAAATAATTAATGTAGTTGCTGTTATTTGAGAATGAATGGCAATTTTGTATTGTGTGAGCTGTGATAATTTTTCCAGTTTAAAGCATCAGGCAGCAGGGATGGCAGCTGGAGGGAATTGTTGTAGGACTGATCTTGCATGTCTCCCTGCTATATTCATGGGACTGGATAAGAGGAATCTTCTAATTTTGTTCTCTGTAAGATCCTGAGTTGTTCTGCCTACAGCTGTGACTGTATTAAAAGCTGCAACAGGATGACCTATCCGGTGGTTTTTAGTATCTGCCAATTTATTGGTTTTTTTAAAAAGGGATTTTTATCCTGTCTTTAAAATGGCATTTAACGTGGCTCACAATAATAGAACTATCATTTTAACACTTAAAATAAATAATTAAATACAAATGCAATACAAAAACCCAAAGTAATAAATGAAACACAGAGCAAGACCCAGAAGAGTAACATCTAAGACTTACAAATTACAACCCAGCCAGTTGGTCAATGGAGAGGGGAGGGGGAACAACATCATATCTCCTTGGGGAGGGAATTCCAGAGCCCGGGTGTGACTGCAGAGAAGGCTGTTTCCTGCATCCCAACAAAGCATGTGTCTGCAAACGATGGGATATACTGGAAAGCCTCCCTCTGCTGATCTTAGTCTAAGTCTACACATGTGCTATGAGTGGCCTCCACATGATATGGAATCAGTCTTCCTGATGAGACCTTTGAGAGGCCTGAAACATAGGGCCCACAGAGACTCCATGCCTATACCTGCTGTACCATGAAGGCGAAGAAGTTCACGCAAGTCTCAGGATGGTTCAAAGGTTGGGGCTGGAGTGGGAGGCGTGAGAGGCAGGCTGAAACTGCAAGCTGGGAAACCAGATGTCTCCCAATCTCGTCCCTGGCACTGGAACTGTGTGAATGTGTTCTAGAGTGCCCTAGTAGTGAGTAGGCCAATAGGTGCTGGAGCTGGTGCTGCATGTTTGGATAAGTACTAATCTAGGCTGTATCTGCCCAAGAGCAGGGCAGCTGTATTTTGGACCTACATGACTTGCAGCAGCTCATTGGATCGTTTTACAGCAGATTTGTAGCTGTCCCATCCAGTCCTCATGACATTTACATGAGAATGGCCCAGCTCAGTGGGGGAAAGAATGAGTGAGGTCTTACCCACTGTAAGCTGTGTGATGATGGACCCTTCTCTGTGGCCAAACAGTTTTCCTGTTCCTAGGGCAAAGGCAAAAAGCACACTCAATTTGCTATTTGCATACTGTGGTAGGTAGAGGTATCATTCAGAAGTCAGCTGGTTGCCTTTTGTGAAATCTTTAAAAAAGGAGAAGGAAGTAACAGTGAATCGCTGCATATTCAGCAACTCCCAGGACAAACAGAGAACCTGCAGGACAATAAAAAATTAAAGGGAAGTTCATCTCTAGTGAACTGCCCTAGTATACATGTGTATCTGGTATAACACAGTTATAACCATATAGCCAGCTTGGTGTAGTGGTTTGGGAGGTGGGGTTAGACCTGGAAGATCCAGGTTTGAATCGCCCCTCGGCCATGAAGCTTCCTAGGTGGCCAGTCACTTTCTCTCAACCTCACCTACATCACAGGGTTGTTGTGAGGACAACAGGAGGGGAGCAGCTGTGTACATTGCCCTGAGTTCTTTGGAGGAAGGGCGGTATAAAAATGTGAAAAATAAATAAATAGCAGATAACGTGTGTGAAAGGAGGAAGTATTCTTGCACAAGAAGCATTTGCCCTTCTTGTGATCATCATTAAAGATCATGTGCGACTAATGCAACCAGTCTCTCTTGCTGGTCTTGAGCAGCTTGAGTGTGCACTTTCTGCATGCTGTAATCTTTTTGAGGCACATGGACATGACAAGTTCAGTCAAATCTTGGTAATCTAGAACTCCTTATGTTGAAAGAAGTTTCTGTCTGCTTCAGTCACCTGACAGTCTGCTTCTTTTGCCAGGTTACTCCCTGAGATTGAACCATTCCACCCCCCCCCATAATATTTCATGCCACATTCCTTTCTTCCTTTGAGCCCCCCCTCCAAGGTCCACTTCTCCCCGAAGTATCTCCTGGACCACCCTGCCCCACCTTACCAGCACCTCTATTGGTAGTTGGTCCTGTGCTACTGCTCACTACGAGGTTGTTAATTTCCAACCTCTTTCTTTCCTGTCCTTCTAGATTGCTGTTGCCCCTCAGAGCAGAAATGGACAGTGCAATGCTGTTTTTAAATAAGTGTTAAATATTTATTGAAATGTTTTTATTTAAAAATATTTCTATTTTGCCTTTTGCCCACAACTGGACCCCCCCCCCGAGGGACGCAAAACAAATACATTGAAACACAATTACTACATTAAGAATGTATTACTACATTAAGAGTATAAATACAATGAAAATAGAATATGAGTGTCCATGCTTTTTGGTAGGAGGGCCACATCATCTCTCTGACACTGTGTCGGGGGGCCTGGAAAAAAAAAGGAATTAATTTACATTTCAAATTTGAATAAATTTACATGAATGAATATATTAGAGATGGAACTTACATGAATGAATGAAGGTCTTGCAATAGCTCAAGGCCTATAAAAGGCCTTGCACAAAGCAAAGCCGGCCTTTCCTTCACTGCCGCTGCTGCTTCACAGACATGAAACAGCAAGTAGTGGAGGGAGCCCTTTGCCTGCAGCTCATGCGAGAGGTCCAACAGTTGACCCTTGTACTGAGAGCAGTTGTGTTGGGCCAGCATAGGCTCCAGCAAGTGTCTGGTGCGCCAGAGGCTCATTGGAGACTGGGAGCTCCCTGTGGGCTGGATTAGGAGTCGCCACCACAAATGACCCCCAGTCCACAGTTTGGGCACCCCTGAAATAGAAGAAAAGCAAATTAAAAACACTCTCAGCCAATTAAAAGAGCAGCAGAGCACAAAACAATCAAACTGTTACGGCCGCCAATAATAGAAACAGGGGCAGCCCATCCATTAGGCAAGTTGATGCACATTGTAATGGTGGCAGATTGCAGGGGGCGAGATGTTGGCAGATTTGGGTGTCCTTTACCCCAAGTCTGTCATTGCTTCTCTCCAGGCACACTGATCCACTTTCTACTGGCTAAAAGCAGAGGTAGCAGACCAGAGGTGGCATCTGGTAGGGTTTGGAGTCACGCCACTCCTAAATATAAATACTTGTAGCAGTGCAAATGTAAGAGCCATGGAATACAGGATTCCCAAGTGCATGGAGCATGTGCTTGAGATTGAAATTTCAAGCCCAATTGTAACTACATATTACACATGAAAATGTGTAAGAAAACCTACTTCTTGGCATGAAATAGTTGCTGGGGTGGGATGGTTTGTAGCAGAGAACTGGAGGGAGGTGCCTAGTCGATCCCCTACCTGCCACTTTCCCCCTTAAACTCCACTCCTTGCAGTTGCTTTGTCTTGTCTTGCAGTGTTCCAGATGCATATTTCATCTTTGCTTGGTCTGTGTAAAGATAAATGCACCAAAGTGCATTCAGGTACTGTGTAGTCAAGACAAGAAATGTTGATGCCCCACTGAGCTGTACTGGAGGTTTAGTAATCTGGATTTCCTTGAGGGTCTTGTGATTGGTCAGTGCTGTCCTTGTAATAGCCTTGCCCTAATTCCAAAGAAATTGGCCTTGATGGAGAAATTACAGAAGGAGAAATTATGTCTGTGGATGTATATTTTGCACAATTTTGTTTTGGATTTGGCTGATGGTTTCCTTCTGGACTTTCTGTGTTCCCTCCCTGTGTCGATGAAGGATAGCAGTATTTGGAAATAATTGATCCAAGGTGGTCAAAGTATTCCTTAGACTGCCATCTAGTGTCTGCATTAGCTGCCTGGTAGGTGTCACAATACTGTTCTCTCTCCCCTCCCACGCTGGAATGTTAAAAGGTGGTAAAACATGCTGATTTAACTGTACCTTTTGTGCTGGTGTGGATGATCACTGTTGGCTTATGGCAGGGGGAGGCATATTTTGCCACCCACAACTTCCTTCTCCCAGGCAACTGCAGAAGGCCAAAAGCTGTGCTTAACTCTCTTTTGGGGGGCTATTTAATTTTTCTGTTCCTGGCAGCTAGCTGTGGTAATTTTGTTCTTCCTCCTTTGTGACAATTGGAACAGGTGGAAGGATCTGCAGCCTAGAGTTAAGAATATGAGTATAATTGAGCTTTTCAATCAATCCCCCATAGGGAACCCAGAGAGTGGGGTGGGGGGGAAGTGGAAGAAATGCCAGTCTCAACCTGGATACCTATGATTACTTTAAGGAAAGTCAGTTTTGATGTACTCAGAGTGCTTTTCTGTATTATCATCCGTCAGTACATACAGATGGGCTCACTCTCATGTATGTTTAAGATAGGAGTACTGAAGTTAAATATGCTGTCATTTCTGTTTCAGAAATCTGTTATGTGAAAGAAAGCTCCCCCCCCCCCACAAGCTCAGCTCCACCGTATCCTGAAGTAAAATAGCTGGTGCAGACTTGAGAAGCCCGATTGTAGCGCTTTCCCCAAGGAGACCTCCAGCTGCTCCCAGTCCTCGCTGGATACAGCAGTAGTTGCTTTGGTGCCGCTGCTCCAACGGTAGTTGGGAAGCTCAGGATTGGGCTGCCTGACTGCAATCCTGTCCACACTTACTTGGAGTAAGCCCTGTTGATTAAAATGGGACTTAATTCTGAGTAGGAATGCATAGGATTGGGCTGAGAATTATTTAAACCCGATACTAGACTTTCCATTCAAAACAATGGTTGAATAAACTAGAGGAGTACTTGGGGTGGATGGCAGATATATACATGTGGAGGATATGTGTATATATACCTATGTACATGTTGAAGAAAAGCAACAAGGATTAGATAGTTATGGAAGAAACCTAATCCTGCTGATCCCTGTTTTTCCAATATTAATATATTTTGACATATGAAATTGCTCCAGTTTATTATGAGCCTTTTGTAATATCTGATCTTAATAAATTATGTTTTAAAAAACTAGATAGAGCATGACAAAATTGACCAACTTTGAGCAGTAATTATCTGCAAAAAGCAGATTTTATCAGTTGCATAATCCTTCCCCCCACTTGGAACAGGAGCCATTTTTCATGTCTCCTTTGGAAAGTTTGAACATATAAACTGCCTTATGCTGAGTCATGCCATCGAACCTCTTAATCTGTCCAGGTCTCAGGCAGAGACTTTTTCCCAGCCTGACCTGGAGATGCTAAGTATGGAAGACTCAAGATCTTCTGCATGCAAACTATGCACTTGATCACAAAGCTTTGAGCCCTTGTTGCAGATGTTTAAGCTGCTTTCATCAACTTGACTTTCATCACTTCACTCTTTCAACTATTGTCAATTATAACTACATTTCAAATTTTGTCCACATGCTTTCCTCTTTTGTCCTGTTTCATCCAACTTCTCTTTTATTTCTATTCTCTTAGGTTTCACATGAATTTGCATGTGTTATATAGTTAGTTATTTATGTTTTTCACCAGCCAAAGTAAATTTGCTAGCTAAATAAAGCTCTGTTTTGACATTCATTTATTTTTTTACTTTATCGGTGCCGTCCAGGGGTCTCCAAACTTTTTGGCCAGAAAGCCACATCAAATATCTGGCATGGTGTGGAGGGCCAGGAAAAAATTTAAATATAAAATTTAAATAAGTAAATTAGAGATGGAACTTAGATGAGTGAATAAATGAATGAATGGGCTCATTCATTCCACCTCTGTGGCCCTCAGAACACCCTCCAGACACAATCAGAACATAGTTCTGGTCATGTTCAGTTGAGTGGGCCAGAGGTTTTCAGGGGACAAGAGGCTGGCCGTGGCCGGAAAGAGGCTTGCTGCGGGCCGCATCTGGCCCCCCAGGACGGGGTTTGGAGACCCCTGCTCTAGTCCCTAACAGAGCGATTTTCAACCAGTGTGCCGCAAGTGGTTCACAGGTATGCCGTGGCAAATTTATTAATTAAATATTGTTTATTAATAGGGTCATTAAGGGTTGTGAACCCCCATTAGCAGCATGGTGTGCCTTGTCAGTTATCAAAAGACTGATGGTGTGTCTTGACAATTTTGGTGTCTTTTCAGTGTGCCATGAAATGAAAAAGGTTGAAAATCACTGCCTTAACTAGATCAAAGTGCAAGGTATTGCAGTATATCCTGTAACCAGACAGCTCCCCTTATACATTTCTTTGAAGACGTTTTAAGAATTGGTGGGTCAGACTGCTAATTGGTGGGACTGCTATCCCACCTCACCCATGATGTTCTCTCCCACCACCACCCATTTTTTTATAGTAGTAAGAGGAAGAATTTTGTCTTGAGGGCTCTCAGTCAATGACTTCTGCCCTCAAGTTTAACATCACTTGGTCCACTAGTGGAAAGAACTTCTTTGAAGCTGTACTTACCTTATACCCTAATCCTATACATGTTTACCCAAAAGTTAAATCCTACTGAATTTATGAAGACTTATTTTCAAGCAATTGTGCTTAGAATTGCAACCAGCGTGCATGTGTATGTTTTAATTACTGCATGGAAAACTGAGGAAAATTGAAAAGGGTATTCTAAGTGGAAGATCTCTTGGGTTTCCAGAATAAACCAGGATGTTGTAAACCAAACATTATCTGCTAGGAAGTTTTCACACCTGGGAAAATAGGCAACTACTAGATCAAAGAAGTTCTTAACAAGGCTGTGAAATGAGGTCTTTTGAAATGGAGTACAGGTTTCTTAGCATGAATATGAACATGATTCTTCAGCCATCTCAGGTGATTGATCAGAGCAAAAGGGAAGTCTAATATCCTAATCAGGACAGATGATTAAGGTATAATAAGGTCAGCAGGTTCCTTACATCACATGCACAAATATCTTCCCTTATAGTGTCCTGCATCTTTCTAAAGGTGCCTGTCTCTTGCCTTGTCTTTCTGAACTGTTTTTTAATGCAGGCAGCAGAAGCAGCACCCAGAAGCTGAGAAGAGAGGGGAAGAGTTTTTATTATCATATGTATTTGTGATAATGGTTGTATTTAGCATGAATAGCTTTGTGGTTTTGTATTTAATTAATATATTTAACTGTGAATGCATTTATATTAGTCACTCCCTTTATCCTTTCATGAGAAACCACAATTTTCCACTTTGTAGAGTATCTTTCATCTGTTCCTCTTTCCTTTGCAGGAAAGTTTTCTTCACTGACTATGGACAGATACCGAAGGTAGAGCGTTGTGACATGGATGGACAGAACCGCACAAAGCTGGTCGACACCAAGATTGTCTTCCCTCATGGCATCACCTTGGATTTGGTCAACCGGCTTGTTTATTGGGCGGATGCCTACCTTGATTACATTGAAGTGGTGGATTATGAAGGAAAGAACCGGCACACTATCATCCAGGGCGTTTTGGTGAGCACTCTTTGTGGGAACCTCCAGGGGAATTGTAGAAACCTTTGGAACCAAGAAAGGGCTTAACCCACCAATTGTTTCCCTGGTGCAATGCTGCATTTGAGATTTCCAGATCACTGAGTGCTATGTTTTTGTCCTGTCCTTCAGCGATTAAAGATGTCCTTTAAGATAACTTCAAGTGGGGAAATGAACAGTGTAAATGGTAACCTGACATGTCAGATTCTCAAAAAGTTGAGCCTAGAGGTGTTTTGGACATGAATGCACTAGAACTGGAATTCTTAAAGTGAGAGTGGAGTTTACTTTCAGAAGCAGAGAAAACTATTCTCGCTCTCCTCCTAGGCATCTGTGATTATGGTGAGTCAGTGTGGGGCAATGAATAGTTTGGGCCTTGTATGTGGGATTCCCAGATTGAGCTCCTTGCTTAGCAGTGAACTTAGTTGATAGCCTACTGCAGTGTTTCTCAAACTTTGAGGGAGCTTTACTCCCTCAGTAAGTTCTTGCAGGGGAGGGGCTAGGGCAGCGACGCGATCCCCAGGATCCGTTTTGCAGAAGGTGCTTTGTACCCGCTCTCTCTGAACCTTCCAAGCCTTGGGGAGTACTGCAGAGGGCTGCGCAGGGCTTCCCGCACCTCCTGCAGCCTGCTGCAGCCCTGTCTTCATAAAGTAAGTCACAAGCACCCCCCTCGCCCCCCATACGGGCGCGATCCTGGGGATTGCTTCCCCGCCTCTCCCCTTCCCCCACCCCTTAAAGGGACAGGAGAAAGTTTGAGAACCACTGGCCTACTGTATGTTACCGAAGTTGTGAGTTGAAGGCTGCTCTTAACATATGCATGTAACAAACAGGATGGTGAGCAAGAAACGGCAAAATGTTCATATTCAGTGCAGAAGCATTATTTGCATAAAAGTGATACAGAGAATGCCCAAACTGCCAAGAAGCACAGAATTTAAGAGATCAGAAGGCCATCAGGCCTATTCCTCAATTCTCCTTTTGAACATTAAGAGCAGCCATTTTCAACCACTGTGCCGTGGCACACTGGTGTACCATGAGTGGTCCACAGGTGTGCCACAAGAATTTGGGGGAAGATCATTCATTAGTAGGGTCAGTGGGGATGTGAGCCCCCCACTGGCAGCATAGTGTGCCTTGTCAGTTGTCAAAAACCTGGTGGTGTGCCTTGACAATTTTGATGTCTTGTCAGTGTGCCACGAGATGAAAAAGGTTGAAAATTGCTGATATAGAGTGTGAACCATAATATGCGATAATCAGAGCAAATTGTTTCAGATTATTCCAGAAACAAAGCCAAGCCACAGGTGCAGTGAAAAACCCTTGGATCCACCAGGCAGTCTTATTCATAAATGTTCATATTTGTGCCTTCTAGATAGAACATCTCTATGGCCTGACTGTCTTTGAGAACTACCTATATGCTACCAACTCCGACAATGCTAATACCCAGCAGAAAAGCAGTGTCATCCGTGTCAATCGATTCAACAGCAGTGACTTCCAGGTGGTAACCCGGGTAGATAAGGGTGGAGCTCTACACATTTACCACCAGCGACGGCAACCAAAAGGTAGGTAGGGAGGAAGGGCCAAAATGTGTGTGTGTGGGTGGGGGGAATGTTTGGAGGAGGACAGAACCTGCTGGGGCAAAGGATCAAACTGAGTGAAACTGCTATTTGTTTGGCTTGTTTTATCATCCTCATGTTGTTGTTGGCTATCTGTGTTCATTGCCAGCAGCTCATACTTCTTTTGTGTGAAGCAAGATAAAGGTTGTGCTTTCTTCAGGAATAGTGCCAAAACAATGGACATGTGCACCGTGGCAGAGTAACACACCTAATTAAAGATCATTCAGAAAGGGGACACAGACTACAGCTACACATCTCTGCTCTCCATTCTAATAGAAGGGCTTAGTCCATTCTGTACATCCCATTCATTGCTGTTGTGTCTATTCTTCTCTCCCAACTATTATCAGTGTGGCATCAGATTGAGTAATCAGTCTATTCTTGGAAACCATGTCCTGCTCACTTAGCATCACAGGGATTGTGCCACCCGTTCATCCTGCATCTCATTTATCACCAATCTCTGGTCAATCCGTTCTTGTGGCCCAGTTATTATAACTGGCGGAACATCAGCCTGACTAGTCAGTCTCTCTCTTTCTCACTCCTCCAAATAGCATCAGCTTGATAGATCCACCCACCCCCTGCCATGCTTAATTGAACGGGTAATTCATCTTTCTGCTGCGTCTCCTGGAGGGCATTCTGAAACCACTGAGATAGGACGTTCTCCTGGAGCAGCAGCCAGGATTAACTTTGTCTCGCCCTCTCCAGGGGGAGGAACCACCCCACCCTCCCAGACTGAGCCTTTCAGCTGGCAAAGGAACAAGGTTTGTCTGGAGCGCCTAGAAGCTTTGGGATTGATGTCATGTTTGTTTCTAGGCCAGTAATGGCTAACCTATGGCACGTGTGCCACAGAGGGCACGCAGAACGTTGTTGGTGGGCACTCAAAGCCATCGCCCCAGCTGCCAGGCGCAAGCCTCTGCCCGCCGCCCCTGGAAGGCTCTAGCAGCCGGGGCGAAGGAGGGAGGTGCGAGGCCAACGGGGGGGGGGAAGGAATGGACAGCAGGGGCAAGAACCAGGCCCCCGGGGAGGAGTCACCACCAGCAGCCCAATGGAAGCGCTTCCTCCCTCCCCTGTCTGGGGTAAGGCGGAAGGCTCGCACGCAGCCAGCATGTCCGGCGGGCTCAGCAAAGCTGCTGCTGCTCCTTGGGGCTTGCTCCAAGGAAAGCATGACTGGGATTGCAGTCTCAGAGCCCAATCCTACTGTAGGATTGCATGTCTACTCAGAAGTAAGTTCACTGTAGTCAGTGGGGCTTACTCCCAGGAAAGTGAGGGTAGGATTGCAGCCCTAGTCAAAAGTGGGGGTGCTGGTAGTTTAAGAGCCCAAGCCCATGCATGTCTACTCAGAAGTAAGCCCCATTAGAGTCATTGGGGCTTGCTCCCAGGAAAGTGTGGCTTGGATTGCAGCCTGAGAACCCACTTCTGTGCATGTCTACTCAGAAGTAAGCCCCATTACAGTGGATGAGGCTTACTCCCAGGAAAGGGTGCCTGAGATTGGAGTTTGCTCCTGAGGGTGTCTCCTGGGAGTAAGCCTCATCCACTCTAATGGAGCTTACTTCTGAGTAAAGTGTGGCTGGGATTGCAGCCTTGGAGCCCACTCCTGTGCATATCTACTCAGAAGTAAGCCCCATTAGAGTCAGTGAGGCTTACTCCCAGGAAAGAGTGCCAGGGATTGGAGCCTGCTCCTGTGCATGTCTACTCAGAAGTAAGCCCCATTAGAGTCAATGAGGCTTACTCCTAGGAAAGAGTGGCTGGGATTGCAGCCTTAGAGCCCACTTCTGTGGGTGGGTCTTTTCAAAAATATATTTTCTTGTTTGAGAAAATGAGCAGTGGCAAGGTCTTGCAGCCACCCCCTCCCTGACAATAGTTCTTTGCCCAGCATGTAATTAGTCTGTGGAACTCTTTGCCACAGGAAGCAGTGATGACAACTTGCCTAGATGCCTTTAAGAAGGGATTGGACAAATTTCTAGAGGAAATGTTCATTAAGGGTTACGAATAATAGTGGGTAAAAGATGTTAATGTATGAGTTGTTTTTTCTAAACTAAAACCTTAATATTCAGGTTAAATTGCCGTGTTGGCACTTTGTGATAAATAAGTGGGTTTTGGGTTGCATTTTGGGCACTCGGTCTCTAAAAGGTTAGCCATCACTGTTCTAGGCCTTTTTGCTTATTTACATCCCCCTATCTAATCTGTTCAGGTATAGGTGGCTGTTTCTGTTGTTTGCAGAGAGTAAAGGTGAAAAGAAAGCCCAGGAAGGATTGGGGAATTCTGAGCAACTCTTTACCCATTGTCTGGGCTGGGTCTTCGGCCAGAGGTTGCTCCTGGGAACTAACCCAGGTGCTTTTACCACGCTGTCATTACATCTGTCTTACCAGGAAGATTGAGAGGATGCCACTCTCTATCACTGTTTTGTGGGTTTTCGCCGTGCCAGAGGATGCCAGAAAGTGGTTCATCTTCTTGCTCCCTGCCCAAGATGGTAAGGGCTAAGCAGCTCCATTAGAGTTTATAAACAGCATCCGGATAATGTCTCACTGCTGCAGTTCTTAACAGTAGTGATAGGGTGCCAGTCATAGGCAGGGAGGATACCAGCTCAGGCAACATTTTATTCCTGCATGCCTTGAACATACCTTTCTCCTAACAGACAGATGAGACAAATTGTGGCCACATTGCAATTAGGCAGTGTGCTACACTTAACTTACCACCCCATTCAAATCATGAACGGCTCTTTTCTTCCTGCTCTCCCAGTCAGTGGCATAGCTAGAGGGGGTACAAAGCACTAAGTTTTGCAGAGAGCCTCACCGCAGCGTGCAAGGGGTCCCTCCGCTCCCATTTGGAGCCGTTACAGGTGGTCACCGCCTGAAATGGCTCCGAAGGGGAGGAGGTGGAGCTCCTTGTGCACTACGGTGAAGCTCCCTGCAAACTTATTGCTTTGCACCCCCTCTAGCTACGCCACTGAACCCAGTGGGATGGGGGTGAGTTTCCTTAGCTACAGTAAAGCAGCACTGAATTTTTTAGCCTCCACTTGCCATGAGATATGGGCCTCCTTTACATCTGTATTAGATTCTCATGAACATTGCCTTAGGGCACTGGTTCTCAAATTCTCCAGGAGTTCAAAAACCAGGGTAAGTCTTTGCAGGGGTGGGGTGGAAAGTAGTGACTCGATACCCAGGATCATGCTGCTGCAGGGGAAGGGGGGCTTTTTTAAACTTTACTTACTTGCTGTTGGGGCCCTCGGTACAAGGAGCTCCATGGAAACCTCTGCAGGGTTCCTTGCGGCTTGTAGAATGTTAGAAAAACAGTTGCATCCCACTTTCGGTTTAGCGATTGGATGCAGAAAGTGGGTTGCGATTGTTTTTCTAACATTCTATAAGTCATGGGGAGCCCTGCAGAGGGCTCTGCAGGGCTCACTGGACCTCAGCAGCATTATCAGATGTGCAGTGTGTTGGAAATTGCATTTGTCACAGGTGTTGGGGGGGGTTTATTTAGTCATTACATTGCAATGCACTCCCCTCCGGTAAGCCGAGAGCCACCTTCTTTTCGTCTTGGCAGAATATCTAGTGGGTGCATCCAACCCTGTAGCAGATTGGCTCAGCTGGATATCAATCAACAGTTTGGCATGAGAACTCCTTTGGCAGATTTTCCAGAAGGTAACAGAGTGTTACACTCAATCTGTGGTGGATTTCTTCACATCTCTGAGAAATGCATTTCCTCTGATCCTCAACTCCCATATCCTTTAGACCAGGGGTCTCCAAACTTTTTGACCAGAGGGCCGCATCAAATGTCTGGCATGACTTTGAGGGCCGAAAAAAAAATTTAAATAGGAAATATATATAAATAAATTAGAGACGGAACTTAGATGTGTGAATAAATGAATGAATGGGCTCATTCATTCAACCTCACTGGCCCTTAGAACACCCTCCAGACGCAACCAGAGCGAAGTTCCAGTCATGTTCAGCAAAGTGGGCCAGGGGCTTTCAGGAGGCAAGAGGCTGGTTGCGGGCCAGATAGAGGCTCACTGCGGGCCGCATCTGGCCCCCGGGATGGGGTGTGGAGATCCCTGCTTTAGACTAAAGGACAAGGAAGAGGCTGATGGAAGTCATTCTTATAGCACCACGTTGGCCCAAAATCTGATTCCTAGTTCTAATCAACATGCTTTTCCAAGAAAACTGGAGATTTCCCAGTATAAAGACCTGCTAGCACAGTGCTCAGTATTCCATAAACAACCAACTCTCTTTTGACTGTCAGATTGGAAGCTGAACAGTGTTGCCTCATGAATCTTTTTAATTCTATGGAAAGGTCAACAGGCATGTGGATGCCGGAGAACCCGTGAAATATTATATATCTGGATTTTCAGAAGGATTTTGACACAGCCCCTCACTAAAGGCTGCTGACAAAACTTCATAGTTAGGGAACTAGAGGGCAGGTCCTGTTATGGATTAAGAATTGGTTGAAGTCCAAGAAACAGAGAGTGGGTGTCAATGAGCAATTTTCACAATGGAAAGAGGTGAAAAGCAGTGTACCCCAAGGATCTGTCCTGGGACCAGTGCTTTTCAAGTTGTTCATAAACAACCTGGAGATAGGGATAAGCAGTGAGGTGGCCAAGTTTGCAGATGACACTAAACTTTTCCGAGTGGTGAAGACCAGAAGTGATTGTGAGGAGCTCCAGAAGGATGGAGAATGGGCAGCAAAATGGCAGGTGCATTTCAATGTAGTTAAATGTAAAGTAATGCCCATTGGGGTAAAAATCAAACTTCACATATAGGCTAATGGGGTCTGAGCTGTCTACAACAGCTCAGGAGAGAAATCTTGGGGTGTTAGTGGACAGTTCAATGAAAGTGTCAACCAAAAGTGTGGCGACAGTGAAGAAGGCCAGTTCCATGCCTTCATTAAAAAGGGGGTTGAGAATAAAACAGCTAATATTATAATACTATTATACAAATGGATGGTATAGCTGCACTTAGAGTATTGTATTCAGTTTTTAGTTCACACATCTTAAAAAGGATATAGTGGAAGTTGAAAAGTTGCAGAAGAAAGCAATCAAAATAATTACTGGGCTGGGGCACCTCCCTTATGAGGAAAGGCTGCAGCACTTGAGGCTCTTCAGTCTAGAAAAGAGGCTCCTGAGGGGGGCATGCTTGAGAAATACAAAATTATGCACTGAAGGGATAGAGTGGATAGAGAGATGCTCTTTTCCGTCTCATACAACACCAGAACCAGTGGACGTCCTCTAAAATTGAGTGTTGGGAGATTTAGAACAGACAAAAGGAAATATTTCTTTACTCAGCGTGTAATTAGTCTGTGGAACTCCTTGCCACAGGATGTGGCAATGGCATTCAGCCTCGATGCCTTTAAAAGGGGATTGGACAGATTTCTGGAGGAAAATTGCATCATAGGTTACAAGCCATGATGGGTATGTACAGTCTGAGATCAGCTGGTCGCTCATTATGAGGACCGGGTAGGAATTTTTTTCGGTCATTCAAATTGACTGTGAATGGCAGTTTTTTTTTTAACATATTCCAGACTGGCGAGGAAGGTATATTCAGTAGGTTTCATGCATTAAAAATTGGTCACTGTGTTTAATAAAGTAGCACAAGTTAAACCCAGTTGCAATCTTGTGTCTTCGCTGTAGATTGTGAGCATAAATAGAATGCTAGATGCAGGGAGGTGGCAGCGAGATGCAAGTATCTTGTGGTTTTGAGTGCTGTATCCTTACAGTAGAAAAGACTCCCAAGTTTCTGATGTTGCAGTTGGTACATTCAGTACATTCAGAGCAGCCTCTGCTTGATTTGCTCTCGTTGGAAAATGGGAGAAAGGCAGGAAAAGAATGATGGACAGGAGAGAAAGCCAAAATGGCAGATGCTAGTGAGCTGCTAACTGACAGGTCACTTGCTTACCAGAGAAGGCCAGTATTGATTGAGCACTGAAGAGGTGAGGGTGGTCTGTAGAAGGCGACGGGCTCCATGGGGCAGTGCAGAGATGGCTAAAGTGATTAGCCATCACGTTAATCAATGTGGGCTCAGCAAAGCCCAGGTGGCCCAGCCGGCCAGAGATACCATCTTCAGGAAAATCATCCTCCGAGAGATCCTGGCTAAGATCATCTGCAAAGCAATCTTTGCTATGATCATCTTTGGGGACAAGAAAGTGGGCAGGTAGAGGTGAGCTGTGCTGTGCAAAATGGCAATGAATCCACCTGATATGGACTTTGGACTAAATCCTGCTGGGCTGGTCTAAAGGTCCATGTAGGCTGCCTTTCTGGCCTCATCATCAACCAGCTATATGCCTTTGGAATGCTCCAAATAGGCAACAGCACTCTCTTGCTCTATACTTTCTGACACTCAAAGATATACTGCCCTTGAATATGGAGGCTCTATTTAGCTATCATGGTAATCACTAAAAGCAACGTTAAGGTAGAGTGGCATGTTGAATATTCTTTGCATAAAAAGTGGCACATGATGTGCTGTGGGTTGGCCACTCCTGCCTTATACTGTTCCTATATAATCAGTCCAGAATAGGAAAGAGCATGAAAGCTACATGTATATCTTCAGATGTCAGAATTGCTTATACAGTTGTGTCTCAACATCTGCAGGAGTTCCGTTCCTGGAATTGCAGATGTTGAAACCAGTGGATAATAAAATCTGCAGGTCTTTGCATGTAAACCCTCTGAATGTGGCCGGAGCTGGTTGTGTCACTTCCAGTTTTTCTGCGAAACCAGAAGTGACAATCTAAGGCCTCCCAAAGGCCTTAGAAGTCATTCTGAGGGCAAGGGAGGCTGTGGGTGGTCTCCCTGGCACTCAGAACATCCTCCAGACATGACTGGAGCTTTACATCCAGAGGGTACAGGTTGGGCCATGTCTGGTTCAATGCAGGATGGGGGACCCACGTTGAGTCAGATCCACAGATAAAAAAATCCATGAATAAGAAGACTCAACCGGTGTAGGAGAGTTTATTCCCAGTGGTGACTATTGGAATTTTGGATCCTTTGGATTGGAGCTCTGAGTAGAAGTGTAGCATGTTTGCTGTTGTGCCTTGTTTTTCATAGCCTTCTGATTCCACTACTTATAACTCTTTCTCCTTTCTCTGTACCTACGTGTAATATGCCTGCCAACACTGCTTCCTTCCTCTACAGAAGTGGTCTCTAGTCCTCAAAAGCTTCTGCCATAATAAGTGTCATCATCTTTATGGCACCACCAAGGACGATCTGTTGTTTTTGCTACAAGAAGCTATCATGGCTATTCCTCCCGGCATTCATTGCTTTGAGTAGCAAGTGACAGAGCAAATCTTCCCCCTTCTATTCAGCACAAGCCGTCGCCATTTGCGTTTTGTGTGTCCCTTCTTGTTCTGTTTTCACAAGAGGGCCCTGAAGGTTGTCAGTGACTGCTATCATTCCTGCTGCCTCCCACCAGATGCTTCAAGAGTGCTGCTAATTAGCAGGGAAATTAAAAGGTCACTTTGCATTACTTCCCTCCCAGAATCAAAAGGCTAGGAGCAACTCAGCTTAGTTTAGTGAGAGTTTTTTTGCCAGGGGCCATAGTGGCGGCAGGAGCAATAACAATATAGCTTGCAGGCCTTATGTCTGAGCAGGGCCTGAGCAAGAAGAGTGAGGGCTCCTGTTTGGCTTTGCTTCAGCCTAGTAAATTTCATGAAAATGCTCTCAGACACTAAAAATGTATCAAAGGTAGTGCTTACCAGGTACCCTGATGCGTGTAATTATCCACCTTTCACCCTGGCATGCAGTACAGTCTAGTCCTAGTGATGGTGCTACAGTCTGTACCTGCTTCTTTAACTCCCCTTACTCCTGCCCCTTGTGCTCATCCTCCTACATATCAATGCATGCCTACCTTCTTTTTGTCCTCCCTATTCCTTGTTTACTCTTGGCATCAGTCAGCTCCCAAAAGCTTTCCACTTAGGTGTGTGTTTGTATCTCACCCAGTAGTTGCTGTTTCAGGGAGCTGGTGTAACACGGTGGTTAAGAGATTGGGCTGCAGATCGGGAAATCTCCATTTCTGCCGTGTACTTACCGGCTGGGCTTTATGCAAGGCAATTGCTCTTATTCTCAGTCCCCTTGCCTCAAGCTATAATAGACGATTAATAAGTCTCATCTACTCTACAGAGTTGTTTTAAAGATTATTAGAAGATAACATATGAAAAGTACTTTGAAAGCCTGAGAGTGCTATACAAATGCTTATTATTATTTATTGTATTTATTTCCCCCTTAAGCAAAAAGGCTATTGCTGCTTCATTACCCAGCCCTTCAATGCCCAGTGGGAGGCACTCTCTTTACCCGCCTTGGCCAGCAGTTCTTGATAGCTGCTGGTCATTCCAAACTTTGACACTCTTGGGCACTCTTGGGCAAGACTCACGGCCCAATCCGGACCTGTACCTGGGCTGACGCAAGTCTCTTGCACTGACCTGGGAGTGTTGCACTGACCCGGGAGTATCTTCACTCAAAGGGAAGATAGGCTGGCGGCAGACGTGCGCCGGCCTCCCCGTGCCGACATGGGCCCTGGGGAAAGGGTGAGTGGCATTGGCCAAGCTTGGCCAATGCAAGGGTCTGGGGGCGTGTGGGGAGAGCAGGGAGGAGGCACGAGGGAGGCATTTCTAGGGGAGAGGTGGAGCCAGGATCCTGCAGGCGCGGCTCCATGCTGCTCGGATATATGCCACCTTGTCAGGTGGTGCAGATCCAAGCAGACCCCTTGTGGCCACTGTAGTGTGACATGGGGTAAGGGGAAAAGTTTCCCCTTGCCTTGGGCTGCACAGCTTTTGGCCCCAAACTTGCAATGGATGTAGCGCAGACCCACTGGCCTGCCTGTTTCCAGCACAAGTTAGGATTGTTCCCTCAGTGGTATAGCTAAGGAGAGATGGGGGATACATTGCCCTCGGGACCATGCCTAGAGAGGATGCCAACCCACACCCCTGACTGAAGATTCTGAGACCTTCGGAGACTTTCTGAGGCTAGGGGAGTCTGCACTCAGCCTCCCTGGGCCTCAGAAGGCCTCCTGGAGGCCTTATAAAGGCACTTCCAATAGGAAGTGCCTTTCTAAGGCCTCCAGGAGGCCTTCTGAGGCACAGGGAGGACGTACGTGGCCTCCCTCTGCCTCAGACTACCTCCTGGATGTTCTGGGATGAGTGTTCTGGGCATCTGCTATATCAAGGATGTAAAATTAAATTTTTTTCTGTTCCTAGATGCCAGATCCCCTAGCTCAGTGGTTCCCAAACTGTGAGCTGTGGCTCCCCAGGGAACCATGGAAACCAGCCAGGGGAGCCATGGAATCCTCACAGAAACTCTGCTGTAGCCCTTATGGGAATCTGCGGCCAATGGCCCAGAAGGTCAAGGGAGTCGCCAGTCGAAAAAGTTTGGGAACCACTGCCCTAGCTATACCACTGACAAGATTGTCTGATTTAGTAGAAGAAACAGACAGGACGTGTGGTGATATGCCAGATACTACTTGCTTGTGTCATCACACAGTGATTTTATTTGCGCTACAGTATTCAGATCTGTGACAGCTCTGTACTTTCTATCAATGTTGCTGAAAAGTTTAAGAATGCTCGTATCTGACCAGCTCTTAAGGCCCAGTGGTGTAGCTAAGGCATCTGCTACCTGGGGTCAAAGAAGATTTTGTAGCACCTTCCCCTCGCAACAAAATCCCCTCGCAACAAAATCAAATTTAATAAATTTAATTAAGTAAACAAATAAATAAATACCTTATGATGGTATTATTCATTCATACCAAGGTTTTCACAATTTTGGCCATTAGTGTCAAGCTCAGCTTGTTGCCCCCCTAAAGCTTGTTGCCTGGTACATTTGCCACCCCCTGCACCCCCTTAGCTACGCCACTGCTCAGGACCCCCTCGTACACTGCTGTTCATGGTATATTGACATACCAAAAAACATACTATGATCATGACAGAGAGATTTTATGCACTTATCATCATACAAGTACACATGTCAGAATGGGATTGGCAGTGGCTCTCTGTTATTGAATGTACACTTGGTGCACGTCCAGGTCTGTTGTTCTGTAATGTGAGAAATGGCCCTTTGGTGGAATCTAAACAGAGCCTTTGTTGTATAGTGGCTCTCTATGTATGAGATTATGTGGATTTGGGGTTAAAGCATTTAAGCCTGCATAGGTTCTGTGGCCACCTTATACAAAGCGGAACAGCTCAGACTGAGGGTATCATTCCATATTTCAGCGTGTGCATTTGGGCTGTGTGTGGATTCAGCCACGTTGAGTATAGAACTAATGTGTAGGGCACTCATAATATGACATCTGATGGGGAGGGGGCGGTATTAACCCTGCCCTGTTCCTGCAGCCTGCTTAAGTGGTTCCTCCTTTTCAACCTCTTCCAGCTCTTACTGCAGATGGTTGTCAGATTCTCAGAAACCTTTTGCATTCACTACAAATTAGAGCCTTGTGCATTGCTTGTAATTAAAGTTAAGTTCCCAGAAATTACTGCTAATATGCTCAACATTTATTGGTTGTTCCTGCCCCAAATCCAGTCAGTCACTGTTTACTAAAATCTGATATATCAGCTGTGCCCCAACTAAACAGTTTATTATCTCCTAGCTGTTCTGCAGAGTGAGAGAGAGAGAGCACCCAAAAACTGTCCCCAGGGAAGTCTCTGCGACATGTGATTGATTGATCAATTAGTGCCTTGTAGAAAAGGGAAGAATTAAGCAGATGCATCTTGAAATATTAATGGTTCCCTCTAAGGGTATCTTGCTGCTTCCCCAGAGTGAAGGTTTTTGACTCGGTCACAGTGCTCCCAGGAAAATCATTGCAGAAGTGGCTGAAAGCCTTTCTGGAGTTGGATGCATGTATCCTTCCCATCAATCATCATCACCCCCTTGACCAACCCTCAGGTTCCTGAAGTTAACCAGTTAGCCAGCTGAAAATCCTCTTAGAATCTTTGGTCTGCTGCTTAGGATTCTCTGAACAGTAAAACTAATTGGCAGATTTCAGGGTGAGAAGTCTCCATATCATCAGAGATGACTGTCATTTAGTAGTGTTCTCTCTCTCTCTCACTCTCTCTCTCTGCATGCCAGTGCTGAAATTGCCCGGGATCTAATACTTTGGGTCTTTTTCAAGTAAATGTGTTTATGCTGAGAAAATGGGAAACTAGTTGCCTTCTAATCGTATTGCAGCAGTTCTGAGACGTTCTGGGTTTGCAGTATGCTTGATGTGCACAAAGTCAGGACTGCTTTTGATTTCAGCCTGAAGTGCTGAAAAGAGATATGTGCTTGATTCTCACTTCCTCTTTTAAGTCCACCTAATGACTCAAGTAGCATCTTGCACAACAACCCACAGATTGCATCTGGGGATGCGTCAAGCTCCTGGATCTCATGAAAGTACACCACACCCTCAGACATTACCCAGAGTATTTTCCTTTTTGGGTAGTTCCAAGCAACGTCTGCCACCACCCTTTGTTAAGGTCTGTTTCTGCCTAGAGTTGCAAACTGTCTAATATTTTACCTTTGACTTTGGTACTAGGCATTTTATTTGATAAACCAGATATTTTGAGCCCAGGATGGGAGGAAATAAACCCCCCCCCCCAATTGACTCCATATCCTGATCCACTGGACACCACTGATATGTCAAAATCCTCCAGGACATTCACTTGACCCATCAAAAGCTTACTAAACCTAGTTCGGCGACCTGATGAAGCCCATCCTGGTTTGTCCAGTGACATCCTGATTTTTTTTTAAGGTGTTGACTCTGTTTCTGTCTCAGGAAGCTAGGAGATTATTTGGACCTTCCAGGAGGAGTCTTAAGGCCAAATCACACATTATGTTAAAGCACAATTTGATCTTGCATTTTTAATACGTTAAAGAAGTTAAGTAGAGAAGGGCACCAAAGAGGGAGTGCTGAGTCCTTTCCTACTGCAATACAGTCCTGATGAAAATGGCCCTATGAAAGCCGCTGTTAGTCCCAGAAGAAACACTTCCATTGAAGCTTCCCTCTGAAACCTAATAGCAGCATCAATAGGGAGCATTTCTGTCAGGAATGGGATGGGGAATGGTTAAAAAGCCCCCCTCACATGTTGCTGTTTGTGCAATTTAACTGCAAAAATAAAAATAACATTTTCTTTAAAAACTGTGCCAAGCTACATTAATTGTAGCATGTGGTTTGACCTTCAGTGAGAGAGGACCAAAATTTCTGGACTACACACATCTACCAGCACTTGATTGCAAAGCTTATGGCTGGAGTCTTTAATGCCCCTTGGCCTTCTCTACAAATAATCGGTATACTGTATATCAGTGCTCACCAGCACCACCAAAATGCCAGTCTTCTCTGGATCCCAGCTTCCACCTTGCCAACTCTAGTGAGGCTGAATTAGGCTCCTGGCTCTACAACCAGTTGCTAATTACCTCAGTCCATTCTCATACTTTAGCTTCAGTGCTTTAATGTTGATTTGATCTTGGACAAAACCACTTCAGTTGTCTAAAGGTGGACATATTTGGGAAGAAACAGGGCATTTATTTCCATTTCTACCTTGCCAGTCCCTGCCAGAAGGAAAGCAAACCGGGGTAAAAATAGTATTTAAAAAATATTGGGATGTATCCTAAGAATATCTTTCTCTGAAAGAATGACCTTTTTCAGAAGGAAGAAAGTTTTAGTACAGTATTTCTCAAACTGTGGGTTGGGACCCACTAGGTGGGTTGCCAGTCAATTTCAGGTGGGTCCCCATTCATTTCAATATTTTATTTTTAATATATTAAATATATTATGGTCATGATATGTGACTGCATGACATCATTTCCAGGGTAATGACATTACTTCTGGTGGTTCCCGACAGATTCTCCTTCTAAAAAGTGAGTCCTGATACTAAAAAGTTTGAGAACCACTGCCTTAGGATAGTCAATGGGACTGACTCCTGCGTAAGTGTGGG
Organism: Tiliqua scincoides; assembly: GCF_035046505.1. Classification (NCBI taxonomy): domain Eukaryota; kingdom Metazoa; phylum Chordata; class Lepidosauria; order Squamata; family Scincidae; genus Tiliqua; species Tiliqua scincoides. The sequence goes on from NC_089822.1 coordinate 124,409,907, forward strand.
TAGGATTGCAGTCTAGGATTGTTAAAAATTTTCCTGCATGATTATGTCATTTCTGGCCATGACATCACTTCCAGGGTAATGACATCCCTTCTGTTGGGTCCCGACAGATTGTCATCTAAAAAGTGGGTCCTGTTGCTCAAACATTTGAGAACCACTGCCTTAGGATACAACCCATTAGAAACAAGTATACTTAAAAAACTAATTAAATGGTGTCAGGGCTGCTTGGCGTTGGCCAGACACCCCAAAGGTCTTATAGCACTTTTGAAACTACAGTCAGGCACATTTGACAAACTTCTGGGAGAAGGAAATGTTAGAAAGGGATACAACTAATTAAAACACAGTTCAATAGTTGACAAAGATCTTTACTTACAATTGTAATTAATCTGATTAGTAGCAATTCATAGGTGCAGTGATTTCCCAAGAAACATCTCTGTTTCTCTGTTGCTGGTCTCAGCAGCTCCAGAGAGGTCACTTATTTTTGCAAGGACAGCTGAAATAACCACTCATCAGCACATAGTAAGATTCTGTCTAATTGATGCAACCACCAACTTACGTAAACTTTGATTGTGACACGCCTGAGCTATGTGCTGGCCGGAAATGTCAGCCTCCTGTAATCCTTACGGTAAACAAGACTGGAAACTGACTAGAGTCAGGCTGAAGTCAGGAGGTCACAGATCTTTAATATCGAATGTAATGTGAATGCATGTTACTGGGATACAAATCAGTATCCATGCTTACAGGGAGCACTTCAGTTGGTACTGTTACTGTATTTCTAAATTACCTAAGGCAGTGGTTCTCAAACTTTTAGCACCAGGACCATCTTTTTAGAATGAGAATCTGTCAGGACCCACCAGAAGTGATGTCATGACCGGAAGTGACATCATTAAGCAGGAAAATTTTTAACAATCCTAGGCTGTAATCCTACCCACACATCCAGGTATTATTATTGTTAAATGCGTATATGTAATAGCCTATTAAAAGTACAAATCTGTAACATTTCTCCAAGTGTCAAGTCTAATATACTAAAAATAAAATACTGAAATGAATGGGGACCCACCTGAAATTGACTTGTGGCCCACTTAGTGGGTCCCGACCCACAATTTGAGAAACACTGACCTAAGGTGAACAGCTGGTCTGCATTAGAGCACAGCAGTGTTGCATCCACTTAGACCCTCTCCTGTGTGCATGTGAAGTGTATGCAAGGAGGGCACTCGTAGTTGATCTTAAATGGTCCTGATGGAATGTGGAAGCTATATAGTAATAAGCGTATGGGCTTTTTATTTGTTTTGCAGTGAGGAGCCATGCCTGCGAGCCAGACCAGTTCAACAAACCTGGGGGCTGCTCTGACATCTGCCTCCTTGGGAACAGCCACAAGACTCGGACGTGCCGGTGCCGATCAGGATTCAGCCTAGGCAGTGATGGGAAGTCCTGCAAAAGTGAGCATAGACACTATGTAGTGTCTGAATGTATTTACCAAGCAGAATATTAGTGATTATGCTGGTGTTGAACAATGGGGGGTCTGCATCTCCTCTCCCCCCCTCCCCTGAGTAACACTTCAGCATCATTCTTCGGTACATCCTGGGGATGAAAATGGAGACTGGCAGGAGCTGGCTTCTGGAAAGATTGGCAGCTGCCAACTGTCCACAGAAAACCAGTATTTTCTTGTCAAAGAAAAGGTTAGCCATCTCCCTCACCCTGAACAATTCATGCTCTCTCCACAAACCATCAAAAAGCTCCTCCCATTTTTTGCCATCTGAAAATGTGGGAGCTGCTTTTTATTGTAACCCTTGGAAGATGCTAGGGGTGGAGATAACCCACTTTACCTTTCAGTTTAGTGTTGGTGGTGCTGCATAGCAATCAGCTGTCTCTGCATCGTAGCTATGGTACATGAAACGCATGATACATGAAACACATTTGGTGAGAACAGGATAATTGCTGTGTTCTGCTGATGCATAGCTGTGAGAAAGGGGAAAGTAAACAAAGGGGTTGGTGTTAGGTGAATTTACACATAGCAGAGACCCTGAGATGAGGGAACAGGGGCCAGAGATCTGAATATTTATGATAGGGATGTGACAGATCTGGACCTGGCTAAATCCAGCTTTGGTTGACTTGTGTGCACCCTTGTGTGACTTCCCAGCACTCTTGTCAGCAGTGGTATTGTACTAGAGCAGGGGTGTCCAAACATTTTGGCAGGAGGGCCACATCTCTCTGACACAGTGTTGGGTAAATTTACAGTAAAATTTGAATAAATGTACATAAATGAATTACAGTAGAGATGGAACTTACATGAATGAATGAAGGTCTTGCAGTAGCTCAAGGCCTATAAAAGGCCTTACACAAAGAAAGGTCAGCCTTTCCTTCACTACCACTGCTGCATCACAGACATGAAACAGCAAGTGGTGGAGAGAGCCCTCGTCCCACAGCTCAGGTGAGAGGTCGAACAGTCGTCCTCACACTGAGAGCAGTTGCATCGGGTCAGCACGGGCTCCAGCAAGTCTTCAGAGGGCCAGAGGCTCATTGGAGACTGGGGGCTCCCTATGGGCCAGATTGGGAGCCCCCAAGGGCCACAAGTGGCCCCCGGGCTGGGGTTTGGGCACCCCTGTACTAGAGCCAAGCATTGCCCACTTTTTGCCAAAGAGTGCAAACAGATCCACTACTGATGGCCTTGCTATGAAGTAAGTTCTGCCTGAGACACACCATTGGTCAGGAGGAAGAGCAGAAGAGAGAATTTAAACTCCCTAAGAGGATATTGGAACAGCAACAGGGAACCCAGATCTTCCATGACTGAACTATTGCCTGAAAACCAGTTATCAGCTCCAGGTACCCCTGAATCCCTGCCTGTGTGGCCTGGATAAAAGGGAGTAGGGGATACACTAGTGATTTGGAATGCATGAGGCCAGCCCCTGCTAAATGTCTCAGGATGCCAGATAATACTTTGTGACAGATACACTGTGTGAGCCAACCCATTTGTGGGCATAAAGCTTCTAGTCAGAGTCAGGCTTGTGGTTGATTTTTGACCAGGAAAAAATCCTTGTACGAGGAGGATGAATTGCCCATAGAAGACCAGTCACAGAGCATCTGCCCTAATTTTTTACTCTTCATTTCTAGGGGCAGTGCCAAAACCTGCAAAAGTTGCTGACATTCTGGTTTCCTTCAGTCTGACTGATAGTGATCACGCCCTGGGGGACTGAGGCCTGAGCAGTCTGTTCCTGGGGCATGAACATATATTCATACTGCCTACCCTTTCCAATTGCAAGTGCCAAAGAATCTGTGCTAATTTAGCAGAAGGTGGTCTAATGAGAACCTTTGATAATAGTCTAAATGCAAAAAATTAAACTTTAGAGCTCGGAATTGAGAGGCAAATGTTTAGAGCCAAATATCCCATAGCTTCTAAAGTTCTGAGTAGGAACTTGTCAGTATTTGGGCAGCAAATGGGCAGCATTTTCTGAAGGACCAGAAATAGTCAATGATGGATTTTGTGTCCTGCAATGGTACCTACTCCCTTCCCATTAGGGCAAACATTTTGTTTTGGTAATGCCAGCCTTGATTGAGCACCCAGTGCTCAGAAGCTACACAAAGACTTTGATTTCCACTTATCTATATAACACACTAACAGCCCAATCCTAGCCACACTTTCCTGGGAGTAAGCTCCATTGACTCTAATGGGGCTTGCTTCTGAGTAGACAGACATAGAATTGGGCTCTAAGTGAGGTCACATGCATATGATTCATTCCAAAGAAGGAATTGTTGCTCAAAACTCTGTAGAGCCCTGTATTTCTCTTCACATATACTGCTTTGTTGCTAAATACCCCAGCCAGTTGTGAATAGATCCATATCCCACTAATCTCAGCTTTCTCTACCTCATGCCTACCCTTTTTGCCCCTAACGTTTACCAAAATGTTGCAATCAGACCATATCAGTTGAATTGCGTATGCAACCTCAAATGTATTTTGCACTATTCATTCTTCAGGCTCAGAATGTAGATTAATGTTTCAAAGCAGCATGGGGGAGCATTTGAAATAATTTGGTCTTTTAAGAAAGCTATGCTACAACTTGGCTCAAAGAGTGAGCCTAGGGAATCAAAGAGAGACTGAGGTATGCAGACTTCTTGTTTCTAGAGGTCTGTTTTCTAATTGAGGGTGCAATTCTAAGCCCTTATGTCAGTGCTTTCCAGCACTGACATGAGGGCAGTGCAGCTCTAAGGTAAGGGAACAAACATTCCCTTACATTGAGGAGGCCTCTGTGAGTGACACCCAACTGCAGGATACAGCACATGTCCTGTTGGCACCGCTATGCCAGTGCTGGAAAGCACTGACGTAAGGGGTTAGGATTGCGCCCTTAATCTGTGTAAAGATCTAGCCCTCTCTGTTGCTGGTGTCTTTGAGAGTAGGGATGGCTTCCCTCTGCTCTTTCATGGATGTCAGGTGGAAGTGAGTGGCCCATATGGGAACTGGGTTTTATGTTAGGCATTAACAAGAACTGGATGCTTCACCTTTCTCTGTGAGTCTGGGTGCAGCCCACTCCTCTTGATTTGACATTTCTGTGTTGTCTTCCAGAGCCAGAACATGAGCTGTTCCTTGTTTATGGCAAAGGTCGGCCAGGCATCATCCGTGGGATGGACATGGGTGCCAAAGTACCCGATGAGCACATGATCCCCATTGAAAACTTGATGAATCCCAGAGCCCTTGATTTCCATGCAGAGACTGGCTTCATTTACTTTGCTGACACCACCAGCTACATGATTGGACGACAAAAGATTGATGGAACAGATCGAGAAACTGTCCTGAAAGATGGTAGGTGGCCAGCCTTTGGCCTAGTCAAAAGGTCACTTCTGTGTTCTAGGTGATGGTATGGCTTCCAGTAGAGTGGTGCACATGTCTGAAAGTTGTTTTTTTTAATGAATACGCCACTTTTCCCATTACCACCACAGCAAGTTTCAACCCATGTGGGATTTGCAACCACACATTCACTTCAGTGTGCACTGAGGGCTTGCTTCCAAGCAAGTGGGTATAGTACCATGTCCCAAAGCTATTACTTGGGGATGGTCACCCAAGTAGCTTCCCTTCACACCCACACTTAGAAAAATAGGCAGATTTCAGTTCCAAACATAATTATTTATGTTTGTACACATCTATACACACTTTCTTGGGAGTAAGCCCTGTGGAACACACTGGGACTTACTTCTGAGTAGGCATGCATAGGTTTGTGTCAGAAGGCCCCTTTCCTTGTCTGGGGAGAAAATTAGGTGTTGCATATCTGTCCTGCTCGGTGAATCTGGTTGGAATCTTGATAAGTGGAAGGGGAGAAGCTTTCACCTGCTCTCTTTGGAACAGCTAAGAGATGAGTAAGAAGAAGATCAGATCAGGATAGCAGCACCTCTCTCTCTCTCACACTCTCTCTCTCTCTCTCTCTCTCTCTCTCTCTCTCTCTCTCTCTCACACACACACACACACACACACACACACACACACACACACACACACACACACACACACACGAGTTCATGGCGTTTCAAAGAGCTCTGGGTGAATCTGATGGAAGAAGAAACCAAACAAGACATACCGGACTAAAGCAGGAGAAATATACACACACAAGATTGAAATGCTGATGAGAGGGCACTGAAGAGGGGCTTTCCTCTCCATCTCCTCCCTCACCAATCCCAATCAGATTCACAGAGCAAAAAAATCAAGTAAAAACCACTTTCTGTGCTGTCTCTCCTACTTACCATAAGTAAGGGGGTGGAGATAGCTGTCCTGTAAACTGAAAACAAAGGGAGGTCAGCTTTGGTGAAAGAGAGCTTCACTGAGAGACAGTTAGTGTCAGGGCCATTCTTAGGGCAATTTGGCCCCTGCGCCTGGAGGAGCCTCACACTGGGACTGCGAGTGGAGCCCCCACAGCTGCAACTGGCATCTCACTCTGTAGTTGACACTCTGGCATGAAATCTTCCATGCCAGGGCGCCATGAGGAGAGTGTGATGAGCAGAGCATTGCTGCTGGATGGCCCTCCCTACAACCCCTTCGTCTGATTGGCTTGAAATCACCTCCCCAGAGCAGTTGGTGGTGATGTCAGTGCTGGGTGCCTCGTAGCTGCCTCTCATCCTGGTAAGCAGGGGGTGCCGCAGGTATGCCTCTCCACAAGTATAGCCCACAAGTATACTCCATAAGTATTTTGCATTGGGTCCTGCTGCTCCTGCCCCCCCTGGTGTAGGTTACCATCTCATCTCCTCTGAGGACTCCAGACTCATAAATACAGGTTGAGCCTGTTTATCATGGATTTTTCACCCATGGATCTGGCACATTGCGGATCCTCCAGACCCACATTGAGCCAGACATGGTTCAACCTGGACCGTCCGGAGGGTGTTCTGAGTGCTGGGGAGGCTGCATGCGGTCTCCCCAATGGTCAGAAGCCCTTATAAGGCCGCTGGGAGGCCTTAGAATGTTCCGGTTTTTGGTTTTAAGGCCTTTGAAGGCTGGGGAAGCCCTCCTGGGCGCTATGATGGCCTTTTAAGGCCTTAAAAGACCCTCTGGAGGTGAGGGGAACACAGCTCATCTCCTGTAGGTTAAAGGTGCCTGAAACAGCGGGTTTCATTGCCCGCAGTTTTCAGTATCTGCAGGGGTTCTGGAAACTGAACCCCCGTGGGTAACGAGGGTCTGTCTGTATTGAAAACCTCTTGAGTTTTGTAATCATATGGAAGATTCATAATTCACACAATAATTAAAAAGGCACTTGGCCTTATCCGTGGGAGAGCATTCACAGACAAGGGAATCTAGGTGGGTTTGCATCCAAACATGCAATTATTCCATGAGAAATGCTTGTTTCCACATGCTTGGTCTGGGAGTCTGGTGAGGCAGCACCCCACTTGTCCTTATAGGTCATCATCTCTTAAGAGGTACCAGAAGATCAGAAGAGATGGTTAATGCAACCACAAGTGGGAAGGATCATATGAGAGCAACATCCTGAAGTTGCATAGTTCCCAAACTCTTTAGGTTTTACTGGAAACAAGTTCAACCAGCACTTTGAATTATACCTCCAAAGAGATGGGCAGCTAATGGAGATTGAAATGGAATGTACCCTCCAAGAGAGCAGTGTTTGAATTCTTTCTTATTGGAATCAGTAGAATTTGGATTTTGGTGCATAACTTTTGCTCACAAGATAGGTCAGTCAATGTGCACCAGAAGGAATTGCAGTGCACAGATTTTACTGCTGAAATGCATGTTGAATTTCTTGACATTGCCTGTGGGTACGTACTTGAGTACTGAGTTCTGCCTTTGAATCTCTCTGCATCTTTTGAAGCAGGTAATGTGGTTCGCATGTATGTATTTATCATGTCCTGTGCATTGTCTGTTCCAGTAAAGATCACATGGCTGAGTGTGTGACACCATTCATATGGTCCTGTCACTTTCACTTTGATCCTTGGTAACTGATGTGTCCCATCTGCCTGGCTTGGCCTTGCTGAGTGTGTTTGTTGATTCAACTCCTTTCAGGCATTCATAATGTGGAAGGCATTGCTGTGGACTGGATGGGTAACAATCTCTACTGGACTGATGATGGGCCTAAGAAGACCATCAGTGTTGCCCGGCTAGAGAAAGCTGCTCAGACCAGGAAGACACTGATTGAAGGAAAGATGACTCACCCACGGGCCATTGTGGTGGACCCCTTGAATGGGTGAGTGTAGTTATGCGGAAGAAAGGATCAAGGAGCCTGTTTTGGGCTGCTTTTGAATACGAGGAATGGGTGGATGGATGGATATCTGAATAGTAATTCTGCTTTATCACTGTGTTGATAAAATGAGGGTCATAGCTGTGGCTGGCTATGTTATACATCTGTGCAGCTGTGGCATTTGATGTTCAGCATTGTGAAAGTCACTCCTTTCATTTGTAAAAAGAAAGTTTATAATCCTTCTAGTGGCAAAGACAGAGTTGGGAACACCTTTTGAATTTTAGCAAACCAGAGAAAAGGCCCAGGATTTCCAGAGCTCAGAAGGCAGCCCTTCATAGCTCTTTATCCTCTCCCCATAACTAGCAGAAGCAGAATGAATCATGTAAAAGGTGCACAATTTCTCATCGCTCAGTCCTGTGCGTATTTGCTCAGAAGTTAGTTCCGCAGTATTTGATAGGGCTTACTCTTAGATGAATGTACAAGTTGCAGAATCCAACTTGTACAAGTTGCAGAATTCTTAGTGCTGAATTTTATTTGTTTATTTTGGGAGGCCCCAGCCCTGATCACAACCCTTCTTTTGCCTGTTCTTCAGTGCCTAGCACAAAGGAGCTTCCATGTATTGACCTGTTTCTGACTCACGTACTCCGAAACTTTGGCCCACTCATCCAAAAAGTTTCACTCCCGTGCATGTGGTTCACTGATCCTCTTGCATGTGATGTGGGCCAGAGAATTTCCACCCAGCAGGAGGGAATTGTTTGGTGAGTTTCCTGCTGCGCTGATTCCCGAAAGACTTCAACCCAAGAGTCCTGTCTTGTGTTCGTGGAGGCATTTCTGGGGCTGCCAGTCCCTGGTGGATTGAAAGTCACATTCTGCTGTTAAGAACTGCTCAGACAGGCCCAGCAGGGGGGTAGGATTGCAATGTGCACTCACTCATCATGAGCTCTCCCTGATTCTGGAAGCACAGTGGGGGTGGAGAAGGGGAGTAAACTTTATCCCCATTGTCTGAGTTGTTTCTTTCTTGTATCCCCTTGAAAAATGGCTCTTTTTTGTACAGTGATGTTCTTCCTTACCTCCCCCCCCTTCCCACCCCGGTCCAACCAACTTGCAAAAATCCTGATACTTAATTTCCAAGTCCTGGTGTGAATTGACGCCAGCCGGAGGAACTGACCCTGGTGCCACCTGACCTGTCAGCTTGCATGTGTCTGCATCTGTTCATGTCAGACTTTTTAAGCAGCACAGAATAACAGGTCTGGCATGGATTGCATTAGCCATGCTCTGATTGGTTAATGTGAGAAAGTGAGAGAAGCAGGGCCCAAGTACCTAACCTGTTATTGAGAAGGGGAGCAGAAGCCCCTGAAGCCTGTATTTAGTCCAGCTTCTTCAAGCTAGAGAGTTTTCTTCCTTGGGCTTTTGGCTCACTGCTTGTCCTCTCAGTTCTCACTTTTGCTATGCGGATAGTGCACGGAAAAGATTCCTACACATTTTGCTGTTTCTCAGATGGACACTGTACTACATTCAGTCTTCTTTTAGAAAATCCCCTTTGCTGTAATGTCCATCATAAACACACTCAGGGCTAAGAAGCTGGTATCTGCATTTCCTGAAGCCATTTAAAGGAAGGGTGTGTGGCAAGTTTGCCAGCAAGGCTTAAAAACCCACTGTTAAAAACATTCAGGATTAAATTCTTCCCCTGGCCAGTAGTATGTCTGAAGAGCATTTGTTATGGCTATATGTTTATGTCTCATTTTGGCAGAAGCCACAACATTTAATTGGTTGGATTAATTTGTTTTAAAATTTGAAATGCACTAAAAAGGCATTTTAAATCACATATAAAATGTGCAGGTGGCAAACATCACCTTAAAAAATGGACATTTATTTTCTCTCTTTTTGTACACAGGAAGGAATGCTTCTTCTATTTGTTCCACATACGTCTGTTTGCTATGATACTTGTGAACATTATCTAAAAAAAAGGCTGGGGTGCTGCTTGATTCATATTTTAATCTATGTGCAAATTTGCGCAAATTTAATTAGTAGATTAAATAAATGAATTGAGCAAGATTTCTTTAATTAGGTCACATTCTTAATAGCTATAGCATTGTTTACAACACAGACCATACAGGCAACCATTATTTGAAAAGCAAATGGTTTTGTGGTTTTGACATGCATACTAAGCTACCCCCCTCCCAGGCCTCTGTGAAACCTGTGGACAGCAGGTTTATTATATAACAGTGTTTGTACTCCAGAAGTCTCCAGGTAGTGAACTTTGCACCACAGACAGGGAATCTCATGATTTACCACTCAAACTGAGTGATTCTTTCTGGATCCCATTGTTTTGCATTCAGACTCTGTGCATGAGTAAAACCCAACCCTAAAGACTTCTCCTGGTCTTCCTTCTGTGTACAGTTCCACCATTCTAGCCTATGATATTTTAATTTTATTGATTTATTTATCCTAGAATATATATCCTGCCTTTTGGCTCTCAAGGCGACGCACAGTAGTAAAAGAAATTTAACAACTTGGTCATAAAAGCAATACAAACACATAAAAAAAATAATAAATCCAAACAAACATTGATTTTTCCCCTGCTAAAGATGGTTTCTGCTGTCCAAACAGGCTAAAATGCCTGGTGAAACAAAACCAGGTGCTGACTGAGGAGACTGGTGTCGAAGGACTTTTGAAAGCCCCATATCTTGCCCCCTAGCAGGTTTGGGCTGAATAAACCTTTGGATCAGATAGACCTTTAGCTTCTAACATTGGAGAAAATCTGTCATGTGGCAGTGCGCATTCTTGAGGGGAAGAAAGCTCTTACAGTTTTTTTAAAATGCAAATTCTTTGAGGCAGCTGGGTTTTGCTACGGAAGCATAAGAATATTTTGCCTCAGTTTGACTTGGATTTTATTTATTATTTATTATTATTTATTCACTGCATTAGCATTTTACACTTCTGGAAAGGCGCTCGAGGCATTATGTACTTTCTTTATCTGTACAGTCTTATCCCATGACAACTGTATTTAACGTTTTTGTTTTTTTAATCATCTAGACCTGATACAAAGCAGTAAGTGTGTGTAAGCCGAAGGACTGTGAGCTCTAGAACAGGGATGTCTAGCCCACGGCACACATGCCGTGTGGTACACAGACACTTTCCCAGTGGCACATGCAAAGTCATCATATTTTTTTGAAAAATATTATTTAAATAATAAAGAAAGCACCACAGCAATTTACAGTGTGCTTGATTTCTTGACTTCTCTCTATACAACATGCCCCCAAGTTTCTAATGCTGTAGTGGCATAATCAGGCCTACTCTGCTTGATTTGTGCTGGTTGGAAAATGGAAAGGCAGGAAAAGAATGATAGAAGATAAATCCAATTATATGGACCTTGAAATGAGTCCTGCTTGACTGGACTAAAGGTTCATGCAGGCCGCCTTTCTGGCCTCGTCAGCAATCAGCCATCTTTGAAAAGCCCCAGATAGGCAACCACACTCCTGTGGTTCTTGCTGTGTACCTTCTTGGTACACTTGGAGATATACTGTCCTTGAACTTGGAGGCTCTGTGTAATCGCTGAAAGCAACATTAGGGTAGAGTGTCGCATTCAAGATTCTCTACATAAAAAGTGGCACATGGTGTACTGTGGGTTGGCCACCCCTGTTCTAGAGAAAACAGAAATCCCACTCCCTAACTTAGAAAGGGTTTGCACTTGTTTTACAGGTCTTCATATTTTTCTTTAGAAACACAAAGAGCAGTGACTTACTTTTTCTTCCTAAAGAATGTTTAAATTCTGTTTTATGGCAGCTACTCAAGTCCATACGAATGACACTATTCCAATGACTTTTGCAATTGCAGCATCCGCCCAACTACCTTTACAGGTTCATAATGATATCCTGCCTAGTGATCTCAGACAACTAGGCTTAAGTGTGCTTGTTGGTGTTTCACTGCCATTTTCTCTCCCACTTTGGAGACAAAATAAAAGGGAATCGCAGTAATTCAATTGCCACCGAAGTGAACAGTGAAATACTTTACTGGTAAGGATGGTGTGAAACACTGTTCTTTTGAAAAGGCACAATACATTGCACTGTCCAGAACATCACTCAAATACAGCAATGCCTCCAACAGTTCAGGGGATCGGCTCCCTGAAAGTCAAGCACTGCATGAAACAGCAGTGTAAGAGTTCAGCAAGGTCTGTGAGGCAGGAAACTGGTGCTGACTGGCCCCTACTCACTGCTCCTACTGATTATGGGCTCAATCCTAGTCAACTTTCCAGTGCCGATGCAGTTGCAATGCAGCCCTGAGGAAAGGGAATAGATGTGCTCTTACTTGAGGAGGCCTCTATGACTCCCCCCATTCCAGAAGGCAGCACATGATACAGCTGTATTAGCGGTGGAAAGTTGGGCAGGATTGGGCCCTAGAATAGCTTCCAGTCACCGCTGTGACTGTAGTGCTGTAGTGTAGTGAAGAGCTGTAGTGAAAGAGTGCTGAAAGTGGCAGTGTCATGGAAGGCATTACCGTATATAAGTTGTCAGTAAGAAAATGGTAGTTGAACAGTTGGCTGCATGATGGAGCGTAAAAGTAAACTGAATAATGCATGCTTTTGTTGTCAGGTGGATGTACTGGACTGACTGGGAGGAAGACCCAAAGGACAGCAAGAGGGGGAAGATAGAAAAGGCTTGGATGGATGGCTCCAACCGCAATGTCTTTGTCACTTCCAAGACCGTCCTGTGGCCCAATGGCTTGAGCCTAGACATTCCGGCGAAGGTGCTGTACTGGGTAGATGCGTTTTATGACCGGATTGAGATGATTATGCTGAACGGCACAGAACGCAAGGTCAGCATCCCTCATATCTCTGTCTTTTACACCAGGGTGTATTTCTTTTCATTTCTGCTTGGACTGAAAACTCTAGAACAGCAATTTTCAATCTTTTTCATCTCGAGGCACACTGACAAGGCACTAAAATTGTTAAGGCACAGCATTTTTTTTTTTTAACAATTGTCAGGGCACACCATGCTGCCGACAGAGGACTTAAATCTCTCAGTGACTCTACTGATAAATGACGCTCACCAGTGTTGGAAAGATTTTCAGATTCTTTTAACTGACGCAATGCCAAACAGTCACAGACCTTTTGAAAGGGTTTTGAGGCTTCATTTCTACAATACACAAGCCAACTGATTCAGTTTGGATACAAATGTTCACTCTAGTTTCCCATCCTGTTTCTCAAAGAACCACACCCTGAAAATCACATTAAATAACTTGAGATAAACAAGTTACCCATGTGTCACTGTACGTCACTTCCACCTCCTTATTGGGCCTATTATGACAGGTATGGGGCATGGTCCCGGCTCTAATTCGGAGGTCATTCTGCCCTGCATCCCAAAATATTCCTGGCCCACAGCTTTAGTTATACAAGATCCTGGAATTTTCCCTTTGGGAAAGTTATGATCTACATATTCTGCCAATCATTACCTCATTAGATCACGTTGACATAGTGACCCTCCTATCCTGTTTTTGAGGGGAACAACAGTCTTTCTCTTGGCCAATTTCAGTTATTTTTCTCAAACTAGAGAAGATAAGTTAACCTTCTAAAATCTCTATCACCAGACTCCCACGGCACACCTGTGGATCATGCGTGGCACACCAATGTGCCACAGCCAGCGGTAGAACCTGGTATTTATGGCTCAATCATACCTGGGCTAGGCAATGGCAGCTTGCCTGTTCCACTGGCACTGACTGCCATAAGGCAATAAGTTCCGGTCATAAAAGGCACTCCAGAAATGCGCTACTCAGTATGCTGCCGGGGATGCTGGTAGGAAGGCCAGAGCCTTCTTGCCAGTGCCAGCAAATCAGGAACTGCCCACTGATCCAGGTAAAATGGTGGGGGAGGCGGGAGTGGGAAAAAGAGCTGGGGAGAGCAAAATGAAATGGAGGTGGGGGGAGGGTAGAATGGATGGTGATAGGGCAGGGATGGGCGAATCAGGTCCAGGAAGGGGCGGGTTCAGTGGCAGCAGTGGAATCATAACCCCTTTCCCAGACCCAATCCCACAGTGCAGGTCTATGTTGACCTGCATCAGCTATTTAGCTAGCGCAAGTCTGAGACACGCGCACACACACACCACCCCCCCCTGTGCTGCAGAGGCTTACCCTTGGGTAAGGGAACGATTGTTCCTTTAGCCAGAGGTGACTTCCACAGCTCTCCCCCGCAGGGTGCAATGTTAGCCATTTTTGAACAACTGTATCAGCGTGCAAGGGGGGAATAGGATTGGGCTCTTAGGAAAGTATGGCCCCAAAAGATAAACTTCAAGAGAAGTCTGTGCAAGCTGATGCATATGAATTCAGCAGATGTTGAAATATCCTTCTTATGTGTTCAGTGTTGATTTGTGACAGAAGGTGAAGGTACCCAAAGTGTTTTGAAGAGGGGGCAGCCTGTTCATTAGGAGAGTGAAGACACATAAGATGTTCAGGTCAAATGCTGAATATGAAATGTACATGAAAATCACAAAATGACTCACTCCTTAAGTTCATACAGATGATTATATGTAAGAAAATAGTAATGGAACAATTTTCCATAATTAATAATAGAAGAAATACACATAAGCTTTCAAACAGAAGGCTTTAAAAGTGTGATCTGATTATAACATGTGCCCAGAATGGTGAATAACTTTACTAAGCTGTCCTTACTCGAGTCAGTTCAGAGACTTGCAACATACTCCTTTAGTTGTGTGATGTAGGACTTTTTTAGTAGCGTATCCCTGGTTATAATGTTATTCATTATACCCAATTACTATTTTCTCATTGTCTTGCATACTGTACTTATTAAGAGAACTCATTAGTGAATCTTTTGTCTTATGAGTGAATCCATTGTCCTGGGGGGTGTGAGCATATATAGAATGCTAGATGCAGGGAAGTGGCAGCGAGATGCAAGTATCTTGTGGTCTTGTGTGTGCTCCCTGAGGCACCTGGTGGGCTGCTGTGAGATACAGGAAGCTGGACTAGATGAGCCCTGGTCCTGATCCAGCAGGGCTCTACTTACGTTCTTATGTTAGGAATTTCTGGTTGATAGATGCTCCTTGTAGTAGCATTCACTGAACACTCTCTTTGACATTGGGAGTAACTGCCCTTCATTGTTACCTTCACTTACCTAGAACTGCTGCTCTCCAGTCTCAGTGATTTCATACAAGGCTTGGGCTCCTGTTTTCCTTGTGTCTTTCTTGGTGGTGTGTGTAGTTTCAGGGGGTACCAGGAGAGAATACAGTTTAGTTGACATGTACTGTTGAAGCATTCAAAATGATGCTGGGTGGTGAATTGGAAGCAGTTTTGCTGTATCTCACAGTAATTTCACACGTACCATTCTGAAGAGTTCCTATAATGTCAGCACTGTTCATATGATCACATCACAACACCACTGATAGTTGCACTTGCAGGAGTAAGAATTGCAGTTTATCTGCAGCTCAGTTGAGTAGTTTTTCAAGTGCTGGGAAATGGAATTTCTCAGCAGTTGAATGCATGAAACATAGCATCTGGCAGGATATTTGGGTGGTTGATGACTGTACTTGCCACACCATCTCACACCATAAGCTACACCATCTAGAAAGACCCTCCCATGTGTGTGTTTCTCTCTCTCCCCCATGCAGGTTGTGTATGATGGTAGTGAGTTGAATCATGCTTTTGGGTTGTGCCACTATGGCAACTTCCTCTTCTGGACTGAGTATCGGAGTGGCAGCATCTATCGCCTGGACCAGACCACTAAGACTGTTACGCTCTTGCGCAATGAGCGTCCACCAATCTTTGAGATCCGCATGTATGATGCTCAACAGCAGCAAGGTGTGTGGTGGGATTCTTTGTGACCTAACTACTACAAGCTTGGTGTTCAGAAACTTGAAAGGGGTCATTGGGGATCAGGATTATAAGTAGAAGAGATGGAACCTCACAGTATTTTCAGATCAGTATTCATTTCTTATCTGCACTCTGGACAGTACAGGGTGTCTTGATAGAAGATCTGCAAAGTGTTCAGTCCTTGTGGTACAGAAAGGAACTCTGATTTCCTACAGGCTAAGACACAACTCAGTTACAGTATAGTACAATGGAGCCTTGATATGAGTACTTACAATTGCATATGGAGCACAAAGGCTTGTTTGCAGTTGTATCATTGTTTGAGTCATGATCATGGTGTGCTGATTGATTCAAATAAGTAGCAGTGGTTTGAGAAGGGCCTTGAATTTCAAAGGAATAGATAAGCGTGCTTTAGGAAGATGCCTACCTCAGCTCCATGAGTCAAGAAGCCTTTGATGATTTCCCCCTAGAAGCAGAGGGTGTTTCTGAATAATTAAAGCTATTTGGGGTGGATGATTCACAGCTGCAGCCTTTAGGAGCCAGCTGCATTTGGGGTTCAGAATGGAGGCTGAGAGATTTGTGTTGATTTTGCCTAGTGGCAAAATACTATTTTCAGTCTTCTAACAAGCTGTTCAAGGCAATCGGTTGTTGAGCCCCTTCTTTGCTTGGGAGCACCTGTAATGGTACAGCTTTCCTAAGCACTTGTATGTTGGTCTGTGAGGGACCTAGTGGCTAGACTACCAGGTCTCTCACAGATACCAGTGCTCAAAAAAGGTATACCATTATAGTTGTCCCCCAGGCAGTGAAGGGGCTCAAAACTATTCATTGCTTTGAACTGCTTGTTCGAAGACTGAAAGCCAGGCACACTGTAGGGTGGCCCCAAGAAATGGTGGCATTGATGAGCTAACTAGCATATTTAACTAGAGCTAATAGTGGCACTGTCTGTAGTTAATGCAAATGTGAATATACAACAACTATTTTACGGTAGATATCGCATAAGCAATATATTGCATAATATTGCTGTGGGTTTCAGTGGCTTTAGAGGAAGATAAGCAGCATAAACCTTCTCTCAATACCACTGCAGTCCCTTTCTCTACTCAACATTGTTCATCAAAGCCAATCAGAGAGACGTGTCCAAGATCACACCCTTGTACTCTGCATTAATTAGTGTATTCACCATCCCCTGGTACTATAGAGACACAGATTATACTTCTTATTAACACTAAAATTACATATTGCAAACCTGGAAACAAACATCCACGCCTCTTACATCATTGAATTGTGACTGCTACAAAGTGGGTAAAGAGCACTATGTGGTAACTGATGTTCACTTGGCTTGTAATGAAACAAGCCTGTGATGGTGGTGTATGCTTTCTGTTGCTTCCCCTTTGTGACCACCTATTTATTTGCCTATGTGCCTCCAGGCACCCAAGACAATGGTTCATTTTGTTTTCAGTCTCCTCAATGCCTTTTCGCACATGCTGTCACCAAGGTGCTCCTGAAACATTTTCCTAGCTTCATGGAAGCTGTTTACCTGCAAGTGGATCCTACACTGGGAGATCGTTTTATGATTTATCCACATCACTGGGACTGATTCGCTTGAACCTTTCCTATAGAATTGGCAGCCAGTTTCATGGGAAAGATTGGGTTGGCCTCATCCATGTGGGTTAGGTTATTTAGATCCACTTATCAATCAGTAGCTCCCAGGCTGCTGAAACAGTGTTTAAGGGACTTCATAGAGAGAGGTTAAAGGGACCTTCTGTGGGTTGGCAGAAGTAGTATAGATTAAAAAACATTTGATAGCAAGAACAAATTGCATGAAGGAGGAGGTGAAAAAAAAATCTAGCCACCTCCGTGCATGTTGAAAGTCTCCAGCATGAAAACAATATGTATAGTCTTATTAGGGGTGGGATTGTGATGTGGTAGACAAGTCCTAGGAGTCATATGACTAAAGTATAAAATTTAAAGCTGTAAACCTAGTGGTAGAGCGCATGCTTTGCATATACTGTAGGAGGTTCCATGTTTGGTTCCTCGTATCTTTATGTTGAGCATAGACAGTACTGAGCTAGTGAACCAATGGTCTATCTCTATATAAGGTGAGTTCCCCCCACCCGGTCATTTGAGAATTTTTTGTTAATCTATGGTCTGGCTTTTGTCATTTCTTTTCCTTCTCCATAATGCAGTTGGCTCCAACAGATGCCGAGTGAACAATGGAGGCTGCAGCAGTCTTTGTCTGGCTATTCCCCAAGGCCGGCAATGTGCATGTGCAGAGGACCAGATCTTGGGGCCTGATTTTCTAACCTGTCAAGGTACATCTGTGCAAAAATGTGGAAGTGTAAGAGGGAGATCGCTTAGGGCTCAACACTCTCTAGTAGCATTTTGGAAGTGGGCGTATACAATCAGCTAACCTTGAGGCTTCAGACAGTTGAGTGTTAGGGCAAGATCTTTACAGAACCAAGCACAAGAGTGACCATTTGCAGAGACATGGAGTTCTCTACCATTGAAGTGTCAAGAGCTGTCAATGGTAAGACTGGGTGGATTGCCACATTCGGCTTTCTCTGGTGGTGGAAGCATCATCCCACCAATTCTCCACCCCCCACTGATGGGCTGTGTTATGTATTCAGCTTAGTTTGAGATTCCTTTTGTTTTGAGGAGGATAAGACCACCAGCTGTCCTTAACTGGAAAACTCAGGGATTTAATTGTTGTTTCTCTGATCAGAAGTTTGGGACGAGAGTAGCCTAAAGCTGTGAGCAAATTCATTTATTCATTCTATACTACCTTTCACTGGATAGGTAGCAAACAAAAGTATAAAATCATGAAAAAGCTTGTGTTGTAATCAGAACTCATTCAATGCAAAACGCATTAAACAGCAGGCACAGGACACCTCAGCACCCAAAAGCTTAATGAAACAGAGGGGGCCTCCCGTATAGCTGAGGCAGAAAGTTCCACATCTGGGAGGTTATCCCAGAGAAGGCTCTGTCCCACATACATGCCAGTCAAGCCTCACTCAGTGATGACACTCAGAGCAGGGTCTCTTAGGAGATTTTAACAAAGGAATAGATTCATAGGACAGGTCACAGTCCTTAAGGTATTGAGAACCCAAACTGCATAAGGCTTTAAAGGTAACAACCAGAATCTTGAGTTGGGCCCAAAAGTGGATGGAAGCCTATGTAGTTTCTGCAGGATGCGAACGATATGCTCCTGTCCTGTGGGCCCCCATCAGCAGTCTGCCTGCAGCATTCTGAACCAGTTGGAGTTCCTGAACACTTCTCAAAAGCAGTCTCATGTAGAGAGTGTGGCAATAAGCCAATCAGTCGACCATGGTTCACTCTCAGTTCCTTGCAGCATCTTCTACAAGTACAGCTTGATCTGGATGTGATCCAGCCTTCCTCTTTTGTTGTGCTCACCAGTATGACTTGAAGTTGGTTCCCATTTGCACATTCAGCACTGCAGCATCAAGTGGTAATTTTTATGTGTGAAGAAGTATTGCAGAACAAGTAACAAAAAGAGAATGTCCTTGTGACTTTCTATCTTGCCAAACACAACAGCTTATTCTTAAAATCACATTATCAGGGCCTAAGAATCTTCAGGTACTGAGCAATACAGTGATAGACATGCATGGACGTGAATTGGACATGAGTTAACACTGCTCAATCTGTAGAGGGCTGAGGGCCCAATCCTATCCAGTTTTCCAGTGCTGGTGCAACCGTGCTAGTGGGATGAGCACTGCATCCTGTGGTGGGGAGGCAATCATGGAGGCCTCCTCAAGGAAAGGAAACATTTGTTCCCTTACCATTGGGCTGCATTGTGGCTGCACCAGTGCTGGAAAGTTGGATACGACTGGGCCCTGAGATTCTTGCTAGTGTTACCCACATAGACTTTTCACACGTTCTAGCAAAGTGACCCATGATCATGCTGTATAAGTAGGAGAGGTTAACAAAAACACTGCAGCACTTAGCCCAGCTGTTCATGGAGAGCTGCAAAATTAGTCTGCTCCTCCAAAGAAGTTATTCACTCTTGTTCTATTCTTTTATAGTGCATAGGGTACTTACTGCAGTCAGGAACTACATACTGGGCTGTGTGGGCCTTTGTTCTTTTGCCAGGACTGAAAGCTGGTTGGACTTTTCCTGGTTCTTTATAGGTGTCATTGTTTGTGAAACTGAGGGCCAATCTAAGCTAGGTTTGGATCTAAGCAAGTTAGAGTTCTATTTTTTTTACTGGCCCAGTTGTTGTATGTTTAACAGAAATGAAGCAGGTATAGCTTTCCTTTATCACTTTTACCTGCTTTTTTCTATATGTCAGGGTGGTGTAGTAGTTCAGGAGTTGGACTTAGACCAGGAAGATCCAAGTTCCAGTCCTCACTCAGCCGTGAAGCTTCCTGAGTTACTGTGGGCCAGTCACTATCTCTCAGTCTCAACTACTTCACAGGGTTGTCATGAGAATAGAAGGAGGGATGGAACTGTTTTTACCAACTTGAGATTCTTTGAAGAAGGTTAAAAATGTGATAAATATGTCAGGCTGCTATAAGGGTAGTTTAAAAAGAAAAGGAAGGTGGCACCTCTGTTTGCAAAGGGTCCTTTTTGGGTTTCGAAATTGTGTAGAAGTAAGAAACTGGTTCTGTGTTGTGTTGGTGTTTGAGTTGCTGCATTAAGAATATATCAGAGCTACCAAACTGGGTCAGACAAACCAAGAATTCAGCCCAGCCTATTATTTTGGCTTCTGAAAGTGTTTGTTGCCAGCTGCTTCAGAGGAAGCTGCAAGGCAATGATGGATTGATCAGTCCCTAGTCATTTGCTAACTGCTTCTTCAAGTTAGGGTTTAAGAGGGATATTCAAAGAATGTTGTTGTTTTTCTGGGTTGTTCTATTTTTTATTGACTGCAGGTAGTAAAAGTTTACCGTCAGCTTAAATTAATCACTTTGCAGAGTTACAAATTGTTTCATACAGAATTCTGTGGGGGCTTATTAAATATGAACACTTGGCTGTATTTCGCACAATTGTGGTAATCTGGGATAGGGAAGTTTTAATAACTTTGATCTAAAGGCAATGTGGGAAAATAACCTTTTTGTTGATTCTTCAGGAAAAAATATACTGTCTTCATTGAAACCTCCTAAATCTAGCGCCCTTCTTTTTTGTGTGTTTCTTGGCTAGCCAACCCATCTTACGTCCCACCCCCTCAGTGCCAGCCTGGGGAGTTTGCCTGCAAGAACAACCGCTGTATACAGGAGCGCTGGAAATGTGATGGGGACAATGACTGCCTGGACAACAGTGACGAAGCACCTGAGCTCTGCCGTGTGTATTTCTTTAAGGGGTTCCTTCCTTTGACCACTGCCACCTGCCCATAGGGCAGATGTGACATATGCTCTAAGTATACCTGTGCTCAGCCTGTAGGCTGGGAGTGCCCTGTTTTGGGTTGCACAGTGTTGGTGAATCTGGAGTATAGGAAGGGAATCTGGAAGTGAAGGTCAGGTTGAAGCCAATGTGTGGGAGACAGCTCTCTTGAATTACATCCCAAGCATTGGTGTCTACCGAAAAAGACAAACGAGGTCCCAGTCGTATTCAACTTTTCAGCGCTGATGCAGCCATGGGGCGTGGGCTGCATCCTGCTGTGGAGGGACAGTCACGGAGGCCTCCTCAAGGTAGGGAATGTTTGTTCCCTTACCTTGGGGCAGCATTGTGACTGCATTGGTTCTGGAATGGTGGATAGGGTTGGACCCTGAATGATCCTGAAGTAGTTTAGACTTTCATAGGGTTACTTATATTTGTCTGCTGGAACAAAAACATCGACACCTTTCTCTTTTTCCCTTCTTCAAGATCAGCACACTTGCCCCTCAGACCGTTTCAAGTGTGATAACAACCGCTGCATCCCTAACCGTTGGCTGTGTGATGGGGACAATGATTGTGGGAACAACGAAGATGAGTCTAACTCTACCTGTTCAGGTGAGGGTCTCTGATTTCTGTCTTTCCATCTGTCGCATTTTTACCCCCTTCCCCTTCCTCAAAAGAGCTCATGATAGTTATTTCTCTCTTCTTTTCTTCACATTTATCCTTGCAACAACCCTGTGAGATTGTGTGTGAATATCAGGTAGGATTGTAGGGTATTATATTAGGTGGCTTAATGCTTTCACCTTTTAGCCTATCTTTCAGAACATACAATTCTTATAGGTTGAGTTTCGACTCCCAGTTTAGTTGCCAGCATGGGCTGCTTGTTTATATCCTGCAAAGGGCACTCATGGCAGCTTTCAAATAAAACACACACACGCACAGGCATGTGCTACTTAACGATAGGAATACGTTGTGCAATTAGGTCATTAAGTGAACATTCAGTTCAATCTATTACATTTGTTGTGTAAATAGACACTCCCTGCCAGTCAGTAGTTGGCTGCACAGGATACTGGAGATAGATTGCCTCTTCTTTGCATTAAGAGCCTCTCTGTTGTGTAAACAGAGGCTCTGCTGCAGGCCATGAGTGACACGATTGCCTCATTAAGAGCATCTTTATAGTGCTTTGACCACCTATATATGCGGTTCATCGTTAAGCGATTGGTTGTTAAGCGGCACACGCTTCTGTGTGTGTGTATAATTTAAAACAATAAAACACAATAAACTTAGATCCAGTTTAAAATACATTCATAAAAAAGTTCCATGCTCTACTGTGTCAGCATAAAAAGGCTTCCCAAAGAACTCCAAAGAGGGAGCTGTTCTCAATTCCAGGGAGAGGGCATTCCATAGACAAGGTGCCATCACAAAGAAGGCCCTGTTTCTTATTGTCATTCCTTTCACTTCTGCTGGTGGTGGCACAGTTAGAATAGCCCCCTCTGATGACCTAAGAGAATGGGTTGGATTGTATGGAAGGAGGCGGTCCCTCAAATACCCTGGACCCAAGTTATATAGGGCTTTATCATATAGGGCTTTGAATTGAGCCTGGAAACGAACTGGCAGCCAATGTAGTCACTGAAGCAGCGACCTGACTGAGTCGAGCCGACAAGCCCCAGAAACCACATGGGCAGCCGCTTTCTGCACTAATTGCATTTTCCAGACCGTCTTCAGAGGCAGTCCCATGTAGAGTACGCTGCAGTAATCTAATCTGAATGACACTAGCGCATGGGTCACTGTGGTCAGGTCTGAGCGACCCAGGTATGGTCGCAGCTGGCAAATCAGCTGAAGCTCCTGGGAGTGCTGCAGCCCACAACTGTATTCCAAGCATGAATTCTGGATTGCATGTCTACAGTCAGTGTCACTTCTGCAGATAGTTACTGCTGCAAGTTCAGCTCTCCCATTTGATATGTTTGGCTGCTGGTTTTTCTACCTGTGTGTGGAATTTGTTCCCATGTGCTATTGGGGTGATCCAGGGAAGTTGTCAAGTTCTGCCACTAACATTGCTCTTATTGTTTACTGCCACTTGCCCTCTCAGCTCGTACCTGCCCTCCCAACCAATTCTCCTGTGCCAGTGGACGCTGTATACCCACCTCCTGGACCTGTGACCTGGACGATGATTGTGGGGACCGCTCTGATGAGTCAGCTGCATGTGGTGGGTGTTGGAATGTGTCTCGGTGTATTTAGATGCACAGCTATATTGTTGCTTCAAGAGATATTGGTGTATTCAGTGCATGTATCTGCACAAAAAACAGTAGTTGCAATATCTATTGTTAAGTGTGCTGGATGACAGTTGATAGAGACTGCAGCCACAGTACCTGGGAAAACTGTAAATTTCCCAGACTGGTGGGCTTTTTCACACATAGTAGAGCAACAAATTTCAGGAATCGCATTCATTTCTGTCTCTCTGAAAAGTTTGCCTGTATTAAGGTGTTTGAAATGCCACTTTTTTGAGTACCATCTTTGCAGATGCTCCTTTTGCACAACTTTTCCACTGCAATCAGAGATGGATAGCTTGCTCCACACATGTCCATGGCATAAGTAAGAGGCTTTGCCAGTCACTGCCGCCTCCTGATCTCAATTCTACACCCTTCTTGCCCAATCTGTGCATCTTCTGCATTGCCAGTCCACCATAAACTTACACCTTGTTACTGATACACTACTGCACAACTTGTGGCAGAGTCAGGCCAGCTAGAACAGTATCATGCATTTCCTGTGGCATTGGAGCCACATAAGTCCTGCCATGGTGTAGATTAGGGGTCTCTAAACTTTTCGGCTGAAGGACCACATCAAATATCTGGCACAGGGTTGAGGGCCGGGAAAAAAATTTAAATATAAAATTTAAATAAATACATTAGAGATGGAACTTGGATGAATGAATAATTGAATGGGCTCAAATGTCCAGGATTTCTCCAAGCACGAACACAGCCCAAGAAATAAAGCACACACTTAAATGGACCCTCATTCCACCACCCCACAAGCACATCTCTGGTTGTATTGGTCAACTGGGCCAGATACTCTCAGGGGATCAGAGGCTGGCCATGGGCTGGATAGAGGCTTGCCGCGGGCTGCATCTAGCCCCCGGGCCAGGGTTTGGAGACCCCTGGTGTAGAGTACTGCCAGTGGTGCTGGTACAACTGGTTGAAAAGCCTTGACCTGTACAATGCCTGTGTTTTCAGACGTGTATTTGTTGCATTCAAGACTGGTGTAGCCAGATGAGGCACTGACTGAGGGTCCAAACCCATCAGAAGGTCCACTTGCCCATGTTGACCCCTGAATCCTCAGTAGTACTGGCAGCATTAGTGTCCACCAAGCATTAGTGTCCACCATCAAGGAGTGGGCAAGAGGCACCATGAAGGACCCATTGCAGGACTTTGCCCCTGGTTGTGGCACTGGTCTCATCCTCGCATCACATTTTTAGGTAGACTGATAAGTCTCAGGTGTACACTTCAAAATGTAATAAATGAAACGGTCCTGTCTTAAAAGAATTTTATCTGTTGCTGAGTTGGTTGCCTAATTCTGCTGGATTTGATGCTTCTTTCAGTTGGGATAAAAGATGCCAAAACATCCATGGATGTGTATGCTAGAGCACCAGACCTTAAGTCAGCTACAACCATCTGTGCTGTGCTGGGGTGATAGAGCATCTGGCTTTTGGTATACACCCTGCTAATACTGCCTGTTCTTGTTTTCCTTCGGCAGCCTACCCAACTTGCTTCCCTCTGACCCAGTTCACCTGCCACAATGGCCGCTGCATCAACATTAACTGGAGATGTGACAATGGTAAGTGCTACTTTGCTGAGTGATATCCTGCTGAATTGATTGTAGTGGTGAGATCTGAAGCAAGGGAAAGCTTCCTGTTGTGGGCAATGGGGTATTTGGGAAAAGGTGATCTAGGACGTCCTTCTCCATATTTGTGTTTTCTGCATGGTATCATCTGTTTGCTTTAATCTGCTACCTGTTTAGCCCTGTGTACACAAGGGGGCTTACCTTGCATGATGTTGTGTCTGGCATTTCCCCCCTTCTCCCCCAAGAAACCCCTTATGCAGAGGGATTAGGTAGACAAGGTAGGCTTTAAGTCTTGGCATGACATCTTCTGGTCTTACCATCCCAACCTTCCTACCAGAGATGGGTTTGCAAATACTTTTCAACATCCTAGGCTGCAGCCTCTTTGTTTGAGTGAACTGTGTAGTTCAGTTCCCCTTGGAGGGTCTAAAGTACCCTTCTCATGTCCAGTGCAAAGTTAAGCACACTTCAGTCTATTGATATCAATGTCTTGTTGTGACCATCTTTACTTTTTGTTTTGAAATGGAAGCTGAGCATTCAAAGCCTAGAATATTCCTGAGCAGGCCCCCATTCCCCACCTCCATGATCATTCCCCATAGAGGATATGGACTCTATGGGCTGACTTTCCTGGTGCACCCCCTTCCCCAATTTTTTTAAAATTGCCTGTCTTAAACATGTCTCTGTGTTTCCATTTTCATTCATACTTGATTTTCTTTTCCATTTTGACCTTTTTTTTTGCGTGAGAGTGGTATTGTGGGTTTGTGTGTGCATGTCTGTGTTTGTTTGTGTGTTCATTGTGCCCACTCTCCTGTCTTCTCTGGTTGGTTTCTGTGTTTCAGAAAAGGATTGTGGGGATGGCTCTGACGAAAAGAATTGTCCAAAAGCTACCGGTTAGTGCATAGATCAACATGCACCTCAACTCCCCATTTTCTGTACCCTAAAATAACTGCCACTTTTCTGCACAATTCTAGTGACTGCACCAAAAAAAAAAAAAAAAGGCCAAAAAGACACCCGGCTAATTAAAAACACCACAGGTCTTTTGCTTCTTTTGACCTATGATGATAGAGGAGGATGCTCCAGCTTTGCCACCAAGGCAGGCCATGTATGGGATCTACTTTACTAGTATCATTCATAATGATACAAAGAACTTGAGTGTTCCCCAAAACCCACAGCCACTGCTTTTGTCACTCAGGTTAAAGCCTATGCATGTTTGCTTGGACATGGGTTTCACTCGGTTCAGTGAAACTTGATTCTGAGTAAACATGCCCAGGAGGTCTTCATTGAAAGCTTCCATAGCTTCCTGGGTCAGGCTCCAGAATGATGGGAAGGGGAACAGTCTTATGTGTGAGTGGAAGGGACTGCTTCATAGTACAGCCCAATCACAGCCAGGTTTACTTAGAAGTAATTCTAAGAATTACCTGCCTAAGTAATTCCAAGAATCACTTCTTGTCACTGAAGTTGAAGCCTATGCTAGATGATACAAATTAAGCAACTTGATTTCTTTGATTTTATGTAATTTATTCTGCAGCAATTTTTGTCACTGTTTTGCACATTCTACATCGTTATGCAAATTACTCAACTTTTGCATCTTATTTCACGTAATTTATTTTTACTGTTTTGCATTCTGCTTCCGATACTCCTTGTGAGGGATCTGTTGGCCTCAGGAAATCTTATTCAGACACCACTTTGACTTTTCAGACTTCACTAGACATTGCCCAAACAGTTTCAAGAATGTATTTGCAACCATGAGGACTTGAAACTTGCTTTTTTACAAATTGAATGTGATCAGGCTGACTTGTTCTTAGGAAGCTGAGGTCTTGCTGTACTTGTGCAGAATCACAGCATACAGACAGACCTGTTGTGTAATGGTTAGAGCTGGGAATCAAAATTGGAATTCTTCAAGATTAAGGGTTCGATCCTAAGCAACATGCGCAGGCCCAGTGCTGGCATGCGCTGTCACAAATGTGCTGTAAGGCACACCTGCGACAGTCTCTGCCAGTCCAGCGCCGGATCAAAGGACCACCACCCGGAGCTCCACTGGTCCAGCGCTGGACACAGGATAGCTGCCCCGAGCTCTGAGCAAGCACCGGGTGAAGGAGAGGCAATTCCGGATGGGAGGAGAGGCGTTCCGGGCTGGAAGGAAGGCATCACGGGGGAGGGAGGGAGCAAAGATGGCAGCAGGCCCTGCCGCCATATCCTTACACCCCTCCAGGCCTGGGAGATCCAACACAGGTCTCCTCGAATCCGTGCCTGCTCAACAGGACCCATCAGGGCTACCTGGCTGTTACATGGTGTAAGGAAGCTTAATCTCCTTTTCCCCATGTAGCCCTGGCACTACTTCCCAGCCCATCTGGATGCTGCGGTAGCCATTTTGGTGCCGCTGCAGCCTTGGGCGATGGGAAGCTTCGGATTGGACTATAAGGCTTTAAGGCTATCCGCACTTACCTGGGAGTAAGACCCACTGAACTCAGTGAGGCTTGCTTCTGAGTAGACATGCATAGGATTGTGCTGTAGTGCCGGAATTTTTTCAGGTTCTTGAGGCTGAATTCTTTCAAAGGCACCACCTTAGGTGCGCTTTGGGAAGAAAGGCAGAATACAAATCAATCAATCAAATCAATCAAATAAATAAATAAAAGTTAAGGGCACCTGGTAAAGGGGTGAGTGGAAGGTGAATTTATGGGGGTGGGGGGAGCATTACATTCTCTTGCCCTCTTTTCCAGTGCATCAAGTTATCCTTGCTGTCAAGCAAAACTTTAGGAGGAGGCTGCTCATCATTTTGTGCACCTCTCTTTGATCTAGAATTAGAAAGAAGAATTAAAGAGGGGAGGAGGAGAAGTGGGAGCAGGGATTCAAATTACCAAGGCCAAGTGAAGCTTAGCAATTGGAGTGGTTTTTTTGGACTCTGGGTTTGCTGCAGGGAGAGGAAAATCCAATAATACAAGGGCAAATAGCAGCAGCTTGATTCAGCTGGAAAACTTTTTTCACGCTAAACTATTCAAAGAAATGCTTGTCCTCATTAAAAAACTGAAGCTGTACAAACCACCAAATTTCTAAAAGCAGCATCCTGATTTAGGCCAGGGCAAAATAGCGCCCATGCATGTGCCATATCTCAGCGCACACACAAACATCATTTGGTTACCAAGAAATGCACAAATGTCACGGATTCCCCAAGCCCACTGGTGTGATACATCCCCTCTCACTTCACCCACTCCCCTTCCCCTTGGTGCATGAGGTGATCTATGCAGTTTCTGTGTTTTCATTTTTCTATTATTATTATTATTTATTAACAACTTTTTAGTTGCTTTACTAGCGGCAAAAGCTCTGGGAAAACGGGAAGCATGTTTGGCTGAAGTGTGCATGGGGTGGGAAGGTGCTATTAGGCTAGTCGAGACACCCTGAGACCTTCGGCAAAAAATTGCTGAAAAATCTGAGACATTCCAGCCGCTTGTCAGTTGGCCTATCGCTCCTGAGTGGCTTAGAGGGGTATGGGAAGGGATAGCATCTGCCCTCACAGCCCTTGCAGTCTCTGACCCTCCCTTCTTCTTCCTAATTCCAGACAACGACTGTGGGGACAACAGTGATGAAGCTGGCTGCAGCCACTCCTGCTCCAGCAACCAGTTCAAATGCAACAGTGGCCGCTGCATCCCCGTGCACTGGACCTGTGATGGGGACAACGATTGCGGGGACTACAGCGATGAGACCCACGCCAACTGCACCAACCAGGGTGAGGGTCTGATGTGAACCAAGCCGTGTATATACACCAAAAGACTTTGATGAAGTTCTATGCCAAGGACAACCAAAATTGTGTGTGCGAGATCAGCCGTGCAAATCTGTACATCTAGGGAAGAAGTCAGCATAGGTGATGGGTAGTTAAGCTTGTTCTAAGTAAGAAAATGTTTTCTTACCTTAGTTCGGTCAACTATGTAGAAAACAGAAGCATTGCTTTCTGAACACTGGAGCCTTTTGCAGACAACCCCTGCATGCTTCGAAATGTTTTTTTTCTTACTTGTGGTGCTAGATGTGCTTTTCATTGTAACAAAACCAAACTTTTCAAGAACCCAAATTATGTATCAAATACTGTATTCTCTCTGCAAGTTCTGGATTCTGTTTCACAGTGGGTTATGCCCCTGGCTTTAGCCAACGGGTGGCAGATTTCCCCAGGGTTCCAACTGATGGAACAGGGACTGCCACTCCTTATATGAGTTAGGTTTATGTGCCTCCAGTCTCTGAGACATTCTGCCCTTAATAATAATAACAATAACAACAACAATAACAACAACAGGTATTTATATACCGCCTTTCTTGGTCTTTATTCAAGACTTTATTCAAGGCGGTTTTCCTAGGCAGGCTGATTAAATCTCTGTAGGGATTTTTACAATTGAAAGAAGGTTCTATCTTTCAAGAACCACAACAGTCCAGGTGTTTCACTCTGATCTGGTTTCACATTCTGGCCTCCATCCTCCCACGCTCAGAGCAGATGGAATCGCTCGGCTTCAGCTTGTCAGCTGCTTCAAGGTTGCATGGTGCCGTTGGCCTCGAACTGGCAACCTTGTGGATGTTATCTTTGGGCAGACAGAGGCTCTACCCTCTAGACCAGACCTCCTGCCTTTTAATGCTTTCAAAAGCTCAAGACAGAATCTTGGTAGGTGCTTTCTACTTTTTTTTTTCCAGGTATCTCTTCCCTGTGGTTCAGCAAGAGTTACATAGGAACCAGTGATAAATGTGGAGCTTCTGACAAACCCTGTGGGCTTGCTATTTCATCTACACTCTGGCATCTTTACTAGCTTCCCTGTTTAGCCGTCCCTGACAGCACCTTGATGTTACACACGCACTAACTCCAATTCGTTAACTTGCTGTCTTTTTGTCATTCCATCCTCAGCCACTCGCCCACCTGGAGGTTGTCACACAGATGAGTTCCAGTGCCGGCTAGATGCCCTCTGCATTCCCATGCGCTGGCGTTGTGATGGTGACACTGATTGTATGGACTCCAGCGATGAGAAGAACTGTGAGGGTGTCACCCACGTCTGTGATCCCAATGTGAAGTTTGGCTGCAAGGATTCTGGTAATAGCATTGTCAGGGTTCGGATGAAGTTGATACACTGTGGGCATATGACGCTGTGGGCACTTTCAGACGCATCGTCACTGAATCATAAAACTCGCTAGGTGACTGTATGCCTGCCACGTTTTCTCATCCTCACCTATATCAGCTACCTCAGAGTTTTTGTAGGAATAAAATAGAGGTGGGGGGATCATGTGCACTGCCTCATTTGAGAAAGGGCAGGATAAAAATGTAATTAAGTAATCTGAATCTCTGCAGGGCCAGCAAGGACCTGAATGGGATCCATCTGTCTAACTTTCTCCTGTGAGTGTAGGGTGTACTGAGAAAGAAGTATCTGCCTTCTTCCTCCTTGTCACCATTCACGATCCAGACACTGGTGTGCTTTCCCTTTCAATCCACTAGGAGGCACTTAAAGAAAAGTTAACTGGAAGCTGGATGAGGGGTCACCCACTTCATTCCTAGTTTGCCTTTTCTCCAGGATATTTCCTGTGCACCCAATTGTTTGCTGTTGCAAAGATAGGCAACCTGCAGTTCTCTGGCTGAATCTGGTTTGCAAAGTTTTTTGCCCTGACTTGCTTAGTTCTGCATGCCATTAGGCAGTGACTCACTAGTCAGTCTGAATGTGCCCCCTTATGCTCCCCTTTATATGCTAAGATCTTTGGTTGAGGCCCTGCTTTATATTCTCTCATGTTCAGAATAGTTAACATTCTGTCTGCGGATACGATAGTGGTTCTCATTCATCTATGCACACTTTCCTCAAACCAGAGTTCTTACTAATGATGAGCAAATAGTTCAGTTGACCTCTTTGCCATGTGCAGTACAGGCCAGGAAAGAGAGTCTGTACATAAAACTATAAATGTTCTTTTGCTCAGAAACCCTGTGATAGATGTAGGCATGTGGTTAGAATTTGTCTCTGAGCAGTTGGAATGTTCATGAACATTCAGTTCCATCACACCTGCTCAGCTGGTGATGCAACACCATCGCAAGTATGAGACAATGCAGATGTCCATTTTAACACCACAGTGTTGCACTATTTTTTTTCTGCCTGCTGTTTCTTACTGCTGTTGCTGTCCTCATCTCTTTTTAGCCCGGTGTATCAGCAAGGCTTGGGTGTGCGATGGAGACAATGACTGTGAAGATAACTCTGATGAGGAGAACTGTGAATCACTGGTGTGCAAGCCACCCTCACATACCTGTGCCAATACCACATCTATCTGCCTTCCTCCTGAGAAGCTGTGTGATGGCAACGATGACTGTGGGGATGGGTCCGATGAGGGGAAGCTGTGTGGTGAGTGTGGGGTGGAAGACAGGTTGGGTTTGTTTTTGGTGTTATCCCTTTTCTAGTAGGGGCTACAGTCCAGTGATCTCAGGGAGTAAGAGCAACTGATTTCCATACCATTCCCTGTCTTGTGTGGCTAGATGGCCAGGTGCTCTCAATTAGGTTTAGCAAAGTGATGATGTTACCTGTCCAGTTTAGCTGGCACAGTATGAATTTTGAGGCAGCATATGGGGACAATACCACCTGCTTGTCTTTCAAAGCTGTCCTAGTACCATGTTCTGCTAGCATGGTTGATAAACAGATTCACTGAACTGCATTGTATGATGCTCTAGAACTGGACTTCAGGTTTTCTGCTCTGCATAGCTGGTGTTCTATTGATCTTTTTTAAATGAATAAATCATTTTAGTGCTTTGTAGTAATATGATTGTAAACCACTTTGGGAGCTTTGCCTAAGAATTGAGATAAAAATCTTAGAAATAATAGATAACTGCTTGGAGCTGTACCAGGGTGTACTAAGTTGCCATTTAGGAATTGCGCAGTTAAATGGGTTACAGCAGGGGATTCACACTCATTTCATATAGCAGGCCAAATAGCATTCATGGTGTCTGCAGAGGGCCAGAAGGGATATCATTAAGCAGGAAGTGACATCATTAAGCAGGTGATAACCACAAATAAGCATGCTCCCTTAGGAACTCATTAGCTGCCAATGACAGAGGATAAAAATTTCAAATCTTGACCATCTTTTCAAGATATGGGAGAGACCAGTTATCACATGGACCACCTTTTCAGCAGTGCTGCTTCTGCTGAGGCATCCATCACTTTGCAGCTCAGAGGTGCTCTGCAAAGTGATGCCTCAACAGAAGTGAAACTGCTGAAAGAGTGGTCCTTTCAGGCTAATTGGACTCTCCCAGTGATGCCCTTTCAGCAGTCCCACTTCTGTCAGTGTGTCACTATGCAGCTTAGCAGCTCAGAGCAGCTAATGGTGGTGCCTAGTTATCACAGGGCCAGATAAAGAGCTTCTGCAGGCCATATCTGGCCAACAAAACTTATATTTGACACCCTTGGGTTAGAGTGATGCTTATGCTGAAAGTTCAGACCTCTGTGTTGATAATCTTGAGAGTAGAAGTGAGGTCAGATAGTTACCTGGGAAGGAAGTTCGGCTCCCAAATGTCCCTGTGTGTGTGTGTGTGTGTGTGTGTGTGTGTGTGTGTGTTGGGGGAGGCTTCACTAGTGGTTGCTTTTGGACAACTTGACTGCATAACAGGACTTTCTACAATGACTCTGATCTCCTGCAGACCTATGCTCTCTGAACAATGGAGGCTGCAGTCACAACTGCACCGTAGCACCAGGCGAAGGTATTGCGTGCTCTTGCCCCCTTGGTATGGAGTTGGGTGCTGACAACAAGACCTGCCAGATCCAGAGCTACTGTGCCAAGCACCTCAAATGCAGTCAGAAATGTGAGCAGGACAAATACAACGTGAAGTGCTCTTGCTATGAAGGATGGATGCTGGAGGCTGATGGCGAGAGCTGCCGCAGCACAGGTAAGTGCATGATGCTGATCTTCTTCAAATATCAGTTCAGCAGGATAGGACACAGACTTTGGATATATTCAGATACAGGGGCAGTGGGAATGAGGCCCTCAAATCCAATAAAGCCATTGGCTTATGCCTATCTGCTCATGTAAAGTAGTAAACAGGGACGTGTGGTGTTGGGGCAGCAGGTAAGGCAGAACTGCCCAATTGTAGTTCATGGAAAAGCACCGCAGCCACCCTGCCCGCTTACACCTGAGGAGGCTCTCCTTACTCCTGAGAAAGTGGGTGTAAGAAGAGCCTCCTTGGGGAGTCTCCTCAGGTGTAAGCGGGTGGGGCAGCTGCAGTGTTTTTCCACAGACAGTGATGGGGCAATTCTGCCTCACCTGTGCCTCTGCGCTGTATGCCCCTGCTAGTAAATGATAGTGAATTCAGGGCTATGTCACACATTATACATGAATATGCTAATTGACCCCTGCTAATTAGGTAAGAGGCACTTTTTCAAGTGGATGCTCCTTTTTTTAGCAGGGGGAGAGTAACTGGCCCACCTCACCCCAGCAATGTCTGTTCTAGTGGCTGTCTGCTGGTATTCTTTTGCATCTTTTTAGTTTGTGAGCCCTTTTGGGACAGGGAGCCATTTAGTTATTTGATTTTTCTCTGTAAACCGCTTTGTGAACTTTTAGTTGAACGGTATATAAATACTGTTAATAATAATAATAATAATAATCCATGCTGCCATCAAGTGTACACTCAACAACAGGGAGCCGCCCCAAACTCCAACAAATGATAAACTCACAGCTCACTACCGGCTGGAATCCCTTCTTTGTTGCTTATTAGTACAAATACTTCTGCATTTGGTTGTGAGAAATTGGTTTGGTTGTGAATTCCTTGTTAATTCATTTCCTTGGAGTGTTCCATTCAAGAGCAATTCAAGGAACTGAGATCTGCTTGTGATTAAGCTGCTGCACATAGTAGTCTGGGGTGCTCGCAGCGATTCTTCTCTAGTCCTTTAAAGAAATTACTTATGAGTTAGCAGGCTGAGATATTTACTTTTCAGCAGACGCAGTGTTCCTTGGGAGACCTGCGCAAAAACCTTCAGGGAAGTGAATGCCCCTTTAATGAAGAGCTCACTTCCTTGCAACTGAAGCTGGATAGTGAACGCTTAACAATGTGAATCCATTCAAGAAGATGATCCATTCACTGCGAAGAGTTTATCCTCCAGATTTATCTTTTTTAAAAGCATGATATGAAAATTTAATCAGAACAAAAGGTAGAAGACAGTGTGGAAATCACTGACCCTTAGAGGTCTCATTGGGGTACTCTCTGCAAGGTATCTACCTCTGCCCTGCCTCACAGGGAGAACCTGCCCTCTGTAACAGTAGGTACTCTAAGCATCTTGCCTGCAACACTGGGATGCCTGTTGAACAGCAAAGCGCTCTCAGATAAGGAAGGTGAATAACCTGGGTCCTTTGGAGCTGCTTTGTATGTAGGAAAGATTTTGGGTCTGCTGAAAGTTCTTGCCTTTCTGAGAAGCTCAATGGAAAAGGAAGAGCTAAAGGGAAGTGAACGGGAGGGAAAGGGGGAAATCAAAGTTAGCGTTTTCCAGCAGCCAAGAAACACATCAATGTTCCTGTCCTTTAGGGACTTGCCCTCATTCTGCAGTGTTGCAATTGGCAGCCACAAGAAAGGCTGTTCTGTTTCCAGAGCCCCAGGGAGGAATGGAATTGGGAAGAGGGGGCAGGAGCATGGCAGATTTTTTAAACGATGCATGCTCTTCCATCGCAGCAGGCCCATTTTTTCATGCTATTTAGAAAGGGGAGCTAAGTAGGCCTGTCAGGAGATGTCTCTGGACTTTTGCTGACTGAAAGCTTCATTTGTACATCACCTGGGATATGAGAGGGGGGAAGGGCAACCAGTTCTTGTCCATATTTCTGTTAATCATAAAGTATTTACTATTACTGTCATCATAATCTCGAATGGGGATGATAATGATTATAAATAAAAATAGCAGACCAAGATTTGATAAGTGAGCATAGCAGGGTGAATCCCAAAGTGAGAAAAACAGAAAGGTTGTATTTGGAAAAATGTTTTTTATTCCTTATTCTACCCCTGCTAACTGGGCAAAGGAGCACTTTTTAAAGTGGTGGCTCTCTGGCATTTAGCAGAAGGGAGAGAAAGAAATCTTGCCCCTGGTTCATCCTCAGCATAGCATTTTTCCCAGTGGCTATTTGTTAGTGTCTCTTGTGTTTTTCTTTTTTAAGATTGTGAGTCTTTTCTGGTCAGG
This sequence comes from Tiliqua scincoides, assembly GCF_035046505.1. Taxonomy (NCBI): domain Eukaryota; kingdom Metazoa; phylum Chordata; class Lepidosauria; order Squamata; family Scincidae; genus Tiliqua; species Tiliqua scincoides. The sequence continues at coordinate 124,444,691 of NC_089822.1, forward strand.
AAATTGATTTCATGTTTCTTTGCTTTATAAATTGCTCAAGACCTCTTTTATTGAAAAGCAGCATATAAATGTTTTAAATAATCATAGTTGTATTACTAATATTCCAAGCCGGGGGGGGGGGTGTTGTTTTGAAATCATCCCTGATCTTGGAAGCTAAGCAAGGTCAGGCCTGGTTAGTACTTGGATGGGAGACCACCTGGGAATACCGGGTGCTGTAGGCTTATACCATAGTCTTTCAAGACTGAAGGTTGCCAACCACACTCTCAGTTGACATGACTGTGCTTGGAGACACATGAAGATGTAATGATAATGGAACAGTAATTCATACCTCTCTCTCTCTCATTTGCAGACCCCTTTAAGCCTTTCATCATTTTTTCCAACCGCCATGAAATCCGGCGCATTGATCTGCAGAAGGGAGATTATAGTGTCTTGGTGCCGGGTTTGCGAAACACCATTGCTCTAGACTTCCATTTGAATCAGAGCTCCCTCTACTGGACTGATGTGGTAGAGGACAAGATATACCAGGGGAAACTACATGAGAATGGAGGTGAGTGTGAGATTACCACTGTGGCAAGAAAATAGGGTCCTGGGAGCTGTTATGTCCAGCTCAAATTAAATCTGCCTTTTCTGTGAAGCCTTTGTTACCATGTCCCTGCTGTAACTAAGCTGATTGCAACAATCACGTTTTCTTCAATTGCTTTGCTCCTTTTGCTCCTGTTTGTTTCCCTTGATCTAGATTGCAAGCACTTCGGGACAGGGACCTGCCTTTTCACTCCACATGGAGTGCAATATACATTGATGGTGATCTATAATTAAATTTAATAAAATAAATAATTTGGGGAAAAACCAAAAAATAATAGACTAAGGCTTGCTTACAGTTATTGTTTGACTTTTCTCTGTAAACCACTTTGTGGACTTTTTTTGTTGGAAAGCAGTACATAAATATTATTATTGGTAATGATAATAATATGCCTTGGCTTGTCTAAGAATAAAGGGTGCTGCCTTATGTTGAATTAGACCATTGGTCCAACAAGCTCAGTATTGTCTGCACTGACTGGGAGTTGCTTTCCAGGTCTTTCTTTGTCCCTTCATGGGTGAGGACCCAGGTGACGCACAGGATCCCAAGGCTCCTACCATCAGTGCCCTGCTAGAACACAAATTTTTTTTTTAAAAAAGCTAGAATCAAAGTTGTGGTGGGACCTCCATACAATCTTTAGACCCCAGTATTGGTTCAAGAAGCTTGCTGATCCTTGCCATATAGAGCAACCCTTGCTTCTAAAGGCCCTCAAGTTCAAGGGTTCCTGAAGAAATAGCAAGAGATGGAAGAGCAGTTGCATTGGCATTCAGGTGCCAAAATACTATTTTGTAGGCAATTGCTGGGTTCTTATTCTGTAACAGGCAAGTTCTCCTGAAGCTCTGGGAAACTAAATAAATAAATAGGTAATAGCCTGAGCCCCAGTAATGGGGAACAAATGCTCTTGAGGATGATTAGATTAGCAATTCTAATCTGTGCGTAGAAATTGGCAGCCATTTAACTTGAATCGCAGCAGGGCTTCAGCTTCAATTCAGTTCAATAAGACATTATCCTCAAACAAGGCAGACAAGTGTTCCTATGTACATGGCAAGGGCAGGGCCCTTTTAACAGGGAGCCCATTGAAAGAGAGACCCCACATCTTTATATTTAATTCCCCTGGAACTGACAATCAGCCACGCTTCAAAGTCCCACAGAAGAGACATCTCAAAAAGATACAGAACAAATGCAACCTTCCCCTGGCGTCACATAGTAGATGAAAAAGGGGTGATACACTGATGGTTCCCTGCCTGCTCTGCCTCCTAGCATTATCCTTGCAACTTTGTTCAGTGCCCGAGAAAACCTGCAGGTAGTTATCATAGTTATGTTAGGTTGGTGAGTTCTAAGTATCCAGCAGGGCCAGACCTTGCTTAAATCTCCAGTTTGGCCGCTTGATTTAAAATTCAAGTTTTTAGACAAGGTCAAAAGACTCTTAGTCCATCTTTCTTTCTGAATGTTTGTCCCTTTTCTCTGTTGATTTTGGGCATAGATGACATTGTCAGGTCTACCCAGCAGATAGGAACCTCTTTGGGAAGTGGGAAATTGGGAAGTGGGATGGGGAGAGTGGTGGGGAAAGAGAAGCTCCATGGTGTGAGCCGTCCGTCCCCCCCTTCACTTGCCCCTGTGTTGATGCATCATAAGCATCAGTGTTCAGTCCTCTGTTAATGATATCTTCTTTCTTTTAAATGTTGATCATTATGTGGGAGTTAATTAGCATTCTTGGAGCTTCCCTAATGATAATTATAGCCTGGCAGCTGCCTTAACAAAGAGCTGAGCATAACCTGATTAGTGCCTTGAAAAGGCCAATGATTCCAGATAGGTGGAGACTTTGGTGATCATAGGGCATAGGGGGCAGCTAGGAAAGGTCCTGTGCATGGGAAGGTGGAAATTAGAACCTCTACCCCCTCACTCATCTGACTGTGGTTTTCTAGAAAGGGACAGCTCTTTAGGTTTGGAGCCTGATGGGCTAGTATCCCTGGTCTCCCACCAGAGTCTCCTTGTTCCTAATGACTTCCTCTCAAATGGAGTTTTAGCCTTCCTCAGTTCTTTTCTGAGGACAGATTGCTAAATGCAATGTAGTCAAGGCTAGGATTCCTCTGGTTTTGTCTGGAGAGTAGAATTTTGAAGGAGGCCAAACGGTTGGCTCACATTCTGGTTGAAGTGATCCGCATTTGCTTTATTTCTCAGGACGTCTGGGCATGTTATCCTTTATCACTTGGCTGATGTATTAAAAGGTACCAGCCTTGTTTCTCTCCAGGCATCTACTTATCCCAAAGCAGTGGCTAGAGATAATCAAACATCAGTGTATGCCTGAGACTGGAGTCGTTATCTAAGTAAACTTTAAAATAGATGACTGCTACCCTGGAGTTACCCCCACATGGTAGGGGTAGAAAGGTGGAAAAATGAATGCCTGAGCGGATTCTCCAAAATGCCCCTTGGAATAAATTGGGCAAAATGTATCTGTTATTAACATTTCCCAGAAAATTGGCACACTGATATGCCAGGATACTTGGGCTTTTTAACATTGATAGGAATAGCAGTAACTAACTTGCTCAGTAGGTTCTCTTTATCTGGGCACATAGTGTCCAAAGCATATTTTATGTACAATTTTCTTTTCTTTCGTGGACAGGAATAGGAGAAGGACTATTTCAGAAAAACCTGATAAGCATTGTCAAAAGTGAGGGCAAGTTAAGCGCTGGCATTCTCTGTGAATTTCTGAGAATCTCCTCTTTCTTTTTTATTAAGAAAAACCCAACATGTTTCTGGCCGTTGTGGTTGCAAAGATGTGTTTAAAATGTAAAAAGCATTGGCAGAGAATGGAACTTCTTTATCCAGCATAGTCCCCAGTAATATTCCCAATATGCCCCCAATACTCTTCTTGTCCTAATCTAGACCAGCAGATTGTTGCAGAGGTAAAATTGGAGGAGGATTGCTGCCCAAAGCTTCCTGAAGAAAGACAGGTGGGATAAAAATGCAACTTTTTTTTTTTAATGAGGGAAAGAGCCAGAGGATAAGGCCCATAGGGTGTTCACTGAAGAATCAGACAAACTGGGTTGGAGAGCCAGAGTTGGGAACGGCAGCTTTGTAAAGATAGACAAGAAAGGCTGGATGAAATAATGTCTCCTGATCCTGTTGTTGTTGTCTTTCAGCCCTTACCAGCTTTGAAGTGGTGATCCAGTATGGCCTTGCTACACCTGAGGGGCTTGCTGTGGATTGGATTGCTGGCAACATCTATTGGGTAGAAAGCAACCTGGACCAGATCGAGGTGGCTAAACTGGATGGGACCATGAGGAGTACCTTGCTGGCGGGGGATATTGAGCACCCTCGCGCCATCGCCCTAGACCCACGATGCGGGTATGATACTGGAAGTAGGGGACAGAGAGACAGTATTATTAGCATCTTTGTGTAAGGCAACAAAAATGTAACAAGCCCTGCCACAAGTGACCTTGGGCAAAACACCCACCTTTCTGGAATTAATTGGTATATTACAATCTTGTACTCAGTGGCTTGTATGCAAGGGAAAAAAGCAGAGAAATGCAGTCATGATCATGAATTGATTGAATATTCAAGAGATTTAGCAGAGGGCCTTGGGTATTCTGCAGTTCATTAGTTATTTAATTTTCTCTTTAAATTGCTTTGTGAAGTTTTTGTTGAAAAACGGTATATAAATACTCTGGTTAACAACAATAATGATAATAATTCCGTGCAAATGCTGCAAAAGGACAGTATTTAGTGCTGTGCACCTCTCTCGGTACACCTATGCCTCTCTCAAGATGAATGTGCACAGCAGAGAGCTAAATGGGCTTTCCGTGCAACATGTTTCTGCTTGCAACTAGAGTTGTAGACTATTACTAAAGGTTCTCTTCACTTCTTCCCTAGTTTGGCTCCATTCTCTACAGAAAGAATGTCTGTTTGTAAGGGCCTGTTCCTATCCCAAATACCCAGTGCCGATGCAGATGCAACGCAGCCCCGAAATAAGGGAACAAACATTCCCTTTCCTTAAGGAGGCCCTTGTCGCTCCCCTCTCACTGCATAATGCAGCACACACCACATTGGCCCAGCTGCATCAGCACTGGAAAGTTGGATAAGTTCAGGCCCAAAGTCAAGATACATTCTGAGACAGCCTCATGTCACTTCTTTGAACATGGCCCTTTTGAGGGAGGGGGGAAAAGAGAGAGATTTGCATCTCTCAGCATAAAGCCTTGTGGACACTACAGGGAGAAGGTAGGTTACCTTTTCCTGTTTGCCTTGCCCATATAAATGCAGCCATCGTTGAAGAGGGTATTAGCTGAGGATTGATAACTCCAGACAAGGAGTTTATACTGTCAAGCAGCACATACTGCCAAGGAACCACCCTTCAACTGGAAAGGAATCTTGTTGGTCTCAGCACTTGTATGCCTCTCTTCTTTAAGGATCCTCTTCTGGACAGACTGGGATGCCAGCATGCCCCGCATTGAGGCAGCTTCCATGAGTGGTGAGGGCCGGCGTGTCATCCACAAGGAGACAGGCTCAGGAGGCTGGCCCAATGGACTCACTGTTGACTACCTGGAGAAGCGAATCCTGTGGATTGATGCCAGGTTTGTACTAGAATTGCGGCTTGATTTTGACTAGAAATCAGTAGGGTAGACCAGTGGTTCCCAAACGTTTTTGCACCAGGACTCACTCTATCAGGACCTACGTAGCTTTATGAGACTAAAAAGAAAGTTTCACTTTACCAGCCTCTCAAGTCTGTTTTCATCCATTTTACTATGGGGTGTGTGGTGGTGGTGGTGGTAGATTTCTGGTGCATTTGTTGATCTCCACATTCATTGGATTGCGACCATTCTGGTGGCCTTGTGTTCCCCCTTCACCTGGCCTTCGATAAAAGCTAAGGCATGTTTGCCTACTTGTGAGTAAACACACGAGTGGCTCAGTTTCTCTTTCCATAGAGCAGTCATTTTCGACCATTGTGCCATGGCACACTGATGTGCCACGAGTGGTCCACAGGTGTGCCACAAGAATTTGGGGGAAGGACATTAATTGGTAGGGCTAATGGGGGATGTGAGCCCCCCACCAGCAGCATGGAGTCACTTATCAAAAACCTGATGATGTGCCTTGACAATTTTAGTGCCTTGTCAGTGTGCTGTGAGCTGAAAAAGGTTGAAAATTGCTGCCATAGAGCTCAATACATTTTTCTTAACAACTTGGAAAGGGGGAGACTTACTTTTTGAGTGTTTTTTTTGGGGGGGGGACCTGTGTTCCTTGGATTGAGACCATTCTGGTGGTGTTGCCTTTCTCTTGACCTGCCCTTCAAAGTGGACTGGGGCACAGCTGCCTACTCATGAGTAAATGCATGCGTGTGGCTCAGTTTCATTTTCCATAGGACTCAATACATTTTCCTCTTCAGCTATCAGCTTGTCAGTTTCTTTTATGACCCACCAACAATCAGATTGTAATTTACTCTGGGTCACAACCCTCAGTTTAGGAAATACTGGGATAGACATCCCCCCCTAAGAAAAAAAAACACTAAGAGTGTGCATAAGTTTTTGATGCTATTGGTGCCCTGGTATCCATTGGCTAATGCTGATGTGGTTCTCTCTTCCCTCCCCCCCCCCCCCATTATCGCACTGTAGCTAATTTTTCTTCTTTTCTCCTGTTTCTATTAGTCATATGACTGGTTCCATCCAATCAGAGTGACACATGTCAGACAGTGACACAGGGTGATGCCATAAAATTAGCTAGATTTGCCTGTGTGATGATGCAAGGAAGCTGAGAGTGAATTAGGGTACAATCGTAAGCGTTGCTAAAAATGGATTCAATCAGCTTTTGAGTAGTTTTGGCTCAGCTATAATTTGTAGGATTGTTCAGTATCTGAATAGAGAAGCATATGCTAATTGTCACAAGGTTGCATGTTAATACAAATATTGTGAGGGGCAAGAATAAAGCTATGGGAAATGGTTAGAGTAACTCCTGCCATTGTAAATTCCATCAACAAAATGTGCCTGTTGCACATGTTCAGTTCTGGAGTTAGGTAGGTAGGTTGTGTGTGTGTGTGTGTGTGAGAGAGAGAGAGAGAGAGTGAGAGAGAGAGAGAGAGAATCTGGGTATGTTGGCACCATTAGTTTTTATTCCATGCCATCTTGTTTCCTGAAATGGCAGGCTGGAATGCCTGCCCTGAGTAAAGTTAGTGGTCAGCATACACTACCTTCAACCAATTGTCTTTTTGGCTTTAATCCTACACACACTTCCCGAGAGCAAGCCCCATTGAACATAGTAGAATTTATTTCTGAATAAAGATGTATAGGATTGTGCTGTTGGTCTTAAAATTTTGAGGTGCCTTCCCTGGGGAGATCTGAGACGGCCCCTCTCTTTCTGCTTTTAGATGAATTGTGAAAGCACGCTTCTGCCACTCAGAGGTTCTATGCTTATAGCTACTTGCTTTTACTGTGCCCTTTTCCTCTGTCACATACCTGGCCACTGCCATTGACGTGTGACTCTATCACATTCCTCCACAGGTCAGATGCAATCTACTCTGCTCTCTATGATGGCACAGGCCACATCGAAGTGCTGCGAGGGCACGAGTACCTGTCGCACCCCTTTGCGGTCACTCTTTATGGTGGTGAAGTGTATTGGACTGATTGGCGCACAAACACCCTGGCCAAGGCGAACAAGTGGACAGGCCACAACGTCACTGTTGTGCAGAGAACCAACACTCAGCCCTTCGACTTGCAAGTCTATCATCCTTCTCGCCAGCCTCTAGGTGAGATGCAACAGAAGAAAGGGCAGGAGAGCCGGGCACTTGGGAATGTCCCCTGAAGTCAGGAAGGCAGGATCAAGTCTTCAGTCCTTCCTGCCAAAAACTGGCCCCAGTTGTTTAATATCTTGCAGGCCTTTGTTTATCATTGCCTAAATATTAGGAGGATGAATATTTATATAGTGCCATCGGCATACATGGTGCTTTATAAAGTGTCTTAATACAAGACAAAGCAAACAGGTCCTTTTCCTAAGCACCTTACAGCTTATGTTTTGTTAGCAGTGAGACAGCAAAGGTAACAAGGAATGAACATGTGAAAAGCTACATGTATTTGTGTTTTTCGCTGCCTAACTGAAACAAAATACAACAGATCCATGTTAGGATTTTAGCTCATGTGAGTCACTTGCAGTGTAAAGACTTCACTTTTCCACAGTGCAGAATGACCCTTGCTAGAACTTGAGCTTCTTGGACTATAGGATTTTTCAATTAGTTCCGGGGTTTGCATGGGAAATTCGTGCCATTGTGGTGACTTAAGAGCTACCTACTTTGTGGGACAGGGCTGAAGAAAGCAGAGATTCAGTCTTGTGCTGCCCAGCTACCCAAAAATCCAGGCTTCTCTTTTCCAAGTGATTCTGTGTTCTATCTCCCCCCCTTCCCAAAGCAGAGTTATGCTTCATCCTCCTTTTAGAACAGGACTGTGCCCTTCCCAGGATTGACACAGCCACTATTTTCTCTTTATTTTGTTGTTCCAGCTCCCAATCCTTGTGAGGCCAATGGAGGAAAAGGACGTTGCTCTCACCTCTGCCTAATCAACTACAATAGCACCTACTCCTGTGCCTGTCCCCACCTCATGAAGCTGGCCAAAGACAACACTACATGCTATGGTAAATGGAAGGAAAGGCATTTGTCTCCTCTGCAACCCAAAACATATGTATCTGTACGGAAGAAGCCCAACCCCAAAGATACAGTGTGTTTCAGGGCAACACTGAGCTAACGTAGCTTGTCGTGTCTTTGCTGGCTGTCCAGTGCAGGCATTTATAGGTTCCAGATTAGAGTTTGCGTAGCCAGCCCGTAGCTCTTTTTTGTGGCCCCTGTGCAGTCCCATAGTTGGGTTCCATCATTGAAGCCTTCTGGGGCTCTTTTGCTCAGGAGGAAACACGGATGCCTCTGTGGAGTAGAGGGTGGCTTGTTGATAATGTGCTGCTGGGGGCTGGGTGACCCTGGCAGTAGATCTAGCAAGCCGTGCCTGGGGCATGGTGGACTCCCTTGGTGTTGTGGGAGCACAAATTTCCAAGTTCTAAGTACGTTCTGCTCCCAGACAGTAACTTTCTCATTTTGGCTTCCAAATATTTTCAGATATAGTAGCAACTGTTTATTTATTCCCCAGGCCTACACACATTTTGCCGCCTTGAAAATTAGGCCTATTCTTGGGTATATTTGGGGTGCTGAATAAAAAAATGGCATCAGTTTTGCCCAGCTGGCTCTAGTTTTGGGGGTACGACATATTCACCTTATATTCTGCATCAGGCAGCTTGCTCGTGAGGAAGCCATGGCAGTGAATCAGCATATAAGGTGACTATGCCAGATGATTAGGGCATGCCCTATGCTACAATTGTTAACCATTTTCTTATCTGTCAAATTGTCAGTCTGGCACTGGCATTGCTTTACAGATGCGCCAATCCACAGCCCAGTTAGGTCAGCTGAGCACATTTTCTGGGTAACCAGACCATAAACCTTGTGGTCCTAGTTTTTCGTAAACTGAATTGCTGTGTCTGAATCTGTGAACCTGATTGGAATGAAGTCCCATCATTTCTTCTTGGCTTCTGTCTCCAGAGTTTAAGAAGTTCCTGCTCTACGCCCGCCAAATGGAGATCCGGGGGGTCGACATTGACAACCCCTACTACAACTATATCATCTCCTTCACTGTACCTGACATTGACAATGTCACAGTAGTTGATTATGACGCCATGGAGCAGCGGATCTACTGGTCAGATGTCCGCACACAAACCATCAAACGGGCATTCATAAATGGAACCGGTGTGGAAACAGTTGTGTCTGCAGGTGGGGACAGCCTGCAACATTTTGTCTCTCTCCCCTAAAGTTTCATCATGCTCCATGCTGCACTTTAACAGTGCTTTGTGAGATATATGTTGAATCTGTTTTTCCCATCAGAGAAAAATACCGCTGCCTGCTTTTCTGTTGTTAAAAACAATTAGGAATATAATTCCCCTTGATCCCAGGAAATTCTGTGGTTTTAGCAGTCCTGGATTGTTAGCGATACTATTTGTTAAAAATGTCTTCTAGTACCCATTGGCCTCATCCTGTCTCCATTCTTCTGCTGTGTGGTGCAAGGCCTCCTTCTGTTTCCAATAATGTGTTTATTCTAGAGTTTTCTTTCCATGTCCATTCTGGGTTTTTTTCCATTCTTGTTGAATTTTGCTTGATGAGAAACCAAAACAAACCAAAAAATTAGGAAATATTTTAGAATAAATGGAGACAAACACATCGGTTTAAAATAAGCCTCCACAAATACTTAAAACAAGATTTCAGAAATTTTCGGGGGGAGGAGGAGTACATAGCCCCATTTAGAATGTAGCTTTTCAAATTTTTTCCTGGTGCTTCAGAGACTTCACTTTTTGCTACTTTTTTGTTTCCACATGGAGGACATTCTTGCTCTCTGCTTCTGTCCCCTGTTCTAGAGAAAACCAAAGCACTTGTGGAGTCACTCTCTATGGGCTTTCCTTTGTTTCCCTTAATTGATAGCTTATTCATTCTTATTGCCTTGCAGATCTGCCCAATGCCCACGGCCTAGCTGTGGACTGGATTTCCAGGAACCTTTTCTGGACAAGCTATGATGCCCATAAGAAACAGATCAATGTTGCACGACTAGATGGCTCATTTAAAAATGCTGTGATTCAGGGATTGGACAAGCCTCATTGCCTGGTTGTACATCCTATCAGGGGGTGAGTCTGCCATATCATGGGATGCTAAAGAAGTTGGACATTGGGATAGATGTTGGGTATTCGTTCTTACAACTTTCATGGTGGTGACTGAGGTATATTGATTTCCACATACAGAACACATATTTTTCAAACCAGGATAATGCAAATCTTTTGTAATACAGATCTTGAAGCTACATGTTAATATAACTGAGTGGCTCCCAAACCTCCACAGTGGGCCACAATGTGGGTCACAATTCTTGGAGGACGCAGAGGCCTCTCGCATGCCGGGCCAGGTGACCCACTCTGTTGGTATTCATGGGCCACCAGAAAGCCTGCAGAAGTGTCCAGGAATGACTTCTGGTGAAACCAGAAGTTGCTTCCTGAAACCAGATGTCTGGACGCTTCTGTGGGCCTTTTGGAAGCCCATGGAGGCCTATAGAGTGAGTTGCCAGCCCAGTACAACCTGGGAGAGGCCTCTGGGCCCTCCCAATGCTTCTGGAATGTCTCTGATTTGAAGCTGACCAGAAGCAGCAAGGCAAGAGGGCCCATTGCGCAATCCACCAGACATGGGGTCATGACCCACAAATAATTCATTATATTAACCTATTTAGAAACTCTAATATAATTCATTAAAAAAAAACTCTTCTCCTTTTCTGAATTTCTGATTACCCAGGTGGTGTCCATGCTATAGAAGTGTGCTGTAAATTAGTATAAAGTTAGGCAAAAGTTGACTGGATTCAGTTCCTGAAGGAGCTTTAGCTCTCAGGTCTACCAAAGTGTAATCTGGTTTCAGTAAATCTATATACTTATATTTTTACTTGTAAGAAAAAGAAGTTATGAGTCTCTAAGGCTGCATCCTATACACATTTTCATGAGAGTAAGCCCCACTGAATTTCTGAGCAGACATGCATAGAATTTCACTAAGTATTGTAGGTAGTAATTATTAGAGATTCATAACTTTTTTTTAAGTAAAACTATTAGAAAATTTTTTATTGTTATTGTTACTATACCTAAAAACCTGGTGACCCATAGAATGCAGCAGAGCCTGTCCATGTTGTTGTTGTTTGTTATTATAAGTAGTGCTAAAGAAGATGAAAAAATGGAAAAAAATGATGAAGGAGGAAACCAATCAAAGAAGAAAATGTCATCAGGAGGATGTTAATCAAAGCAAATCACTTTATCAATTCTGTATATTGTTCCCAAGGTGGCTCATCACATTCCCACCGTAAAATACATCAGAAATTAGAAATACAGTAAAAAAATAAAATAAAATAAAAAATAAACCTCTAAAATGCCTTGAAAGCAAGATAATAAATCTACAGGAGAACAGTACTTAAAGGTAAGGATAGCATGATTCCAAGTGAAAAGATCTGGGCAAATGGAATCATTCTTATTTTATGCCTAAAATTCTGAAGTTTTGTGCTGAAGTGCAACCAGGAGTGCAGATACCTTTGCTCCTGGTTGCACTTCAGCACAAAACTTTGGGATATTAAAATATTAACAGAAACAATTAAGGCATAAAACTAAGCCAGTTGAATTAAAAATGCGACTCCAAGAAAAAGCAGTAAACAATTCAGAGAGGTATCAACTTAGCTGAAAATACCTCTCCACACAGAAAAGATTTGGTTAAGGGGTGGAAGACTGGCAACAAGAAGGTCACCTAGGTCTTGGAAAGGAGAGCACCCAGTGAACAATATGTTAAAATATAAAAAACGGTAAACAGCAGTTTTTGCGTTACTTCAGCAACTGTGAGTTTAAAACATGTTTTCCAAGGTAACATGTAGTTCCATCCTGAGTTTGATAGGGATATCAGTCTGTATAAATGGTGTAATTTAACTTATCCATGAAATGGAATGGCCTTTCTATTTGTCTCTTTCTCAGGAAGCTCTACTGGACAGATGGAGACAACATCAGCTTTGCCAACATGGATGGCAGCAACCGAACCCTGCTCTTCACAAACCAAAAGGGGCCTGTTGGTATGGAGACAATCACACACTACTGTATCAGTTCTTACCCAAATGCCCTTTATGGAGTGACCAACAACCTGCATTCCCAGTGTTCGTCTACATGTAGAGGAGACATAACTCATTGGCCACCCTTAGCCATTTCTGTATCCCTTGGGCTGTTGCAGCTCATGGTTCACTTCTGAATCCAGGATCGGCTGGAATGGTCATACACTAAAGCCATGTCTACACATGTGACAGACTGAGGTGGAAATAATGTAGTAGAATTCTGAGGTGCTAGAATGGACTGAACCTCTTGAGAGTGCAGGTGCAAGATCATGTTTTTAGTGCTTTCCTACATGAAAAACTATCTGCAGCTATAGAACTAGCACAACAGGTAATTATGTGGGCTGAAACCAGATGTGGATTTTCGTTTTTACTTGCAGAGAATTGTTTTGTTTCTCATACTGTGGGTCGAGACCCACTAGGTGGGACGCGAGACAATTTCAGGTGGGTCCCCATTCATTTCAATATTTTATTTTTAGTACATTAGACTTGATGCTACCATGGCATGTGACTGCATTTGGGGAAATGTTATAGACCTATACTTTTAACAAACTACTGTGCATATTCTTTTAACAATGATAGTAAAGGAAAATTGCAGCCTAGGATAATTAAAAATTTTCCTGCTTGATGATGTCACTTCCGGTCATGACATCACTTCCAGTGGGTCCCAACAGATTCTCATTCTGTCCTGGTGGGTCCTGGTGCTAAATGTGTGAGAACCACTGTAGTAGAGCATTCAAAATGGTTGCTCCCAGTTGTACTCTGAAATGGTACAGTCCACCCTACTACCTCAGGAATCTTACAATCTCATTCTGCTACACATGTAGGATGGACCTTATATATAGCATGGTGGCTAGTGCAAGTGGAAGTCACTGCCACTCATGTTGTCCAGTGAGCTTGCTGAGTCTAACTTTGGCATCATAAACTTCATTACTGGGCTTTGACTTCCATACGAAGCAACTGTAGTGTTGTAGCTGCCAGATTGTTCAGCTTCCTGTATCTCACAGTGGCCCACCAAATTCCCCAGGGAGCACACCAGATAACAAGAGACCTCATCCTGGTGCCCTCCCTTGCATCTGGCATTCTGACATAGCCCATTTCTATAATCAGGAGGTTGCGCATACACATCATGCCTTGTACCCCATAATGGATTTTTCCTCCAGAAACTTGTCCAATCCCCTTTTAAAGGCATCCAGGCCAGTTGCCATCACCACATTCTGTGGCAAGGAGTTCCACAGACCAACCACACGCTGAGTAAAAAAATATTTTCTTTTGTCTGTTCTAACTCCCAACACTCAATTTTAGTGGATGTCTCCTGGTTCTGGTGTTATGTGAGAGTGTAAAGAGCATCTCCCTATCCACTCTGTCCATCCCCTGCATAATTTTGTATGTCTCAATCATGTCCCCCCTCAGGCGTCTCTTTTCTAGGCTGAAGAGGCCCAAACGCCGTAGCCTTTCCTCATAAGGAAAGTGGCCCAGCCCAGTAATCATCTTAGTTGCTCTCTTTTGCACCTTTTCCATTTCCACTATGTCTTATTTGAGATGCAGCGACCAGAACTGGGCACAATACTCCAAGTGTGGCCTTACCATCGATTTGTACAACGGCATTATAATATTAGCCGTTTTGTTCTCAATACCTTTTCTAATGATCCCAAGCGTAGAATTGGCCTTCTTCACTGCCGCCGCACATTGGGTCGACACTTTCATCGACCTGTCCACCACCACCCCAAGATCTCTCTCCTAATCTGTCACAGACAGCTCAGAACCCATCAGCCTATATGTAAAGTTCTGATTTTTTGCCCCAATGTGCATGATTTTACACTTACTGACATTGAAGCGCACCTGCCATTTTGTTGCCCATTCTGCTAGTCTGGAGAGATCCTTCTGGAGCTCCTCACAATCACTTCTGGTCTTCACCACTTGGAAAAGTTTGGTGTCGTCCGCAAACTTTGCAACCTCACTGCTCACCCCTGTCTCCAGGTCATTTATGAAGAGGTTATGTCCTGCTTTTGAGATGAAACAAAATAACAGCAGGGGATATTGTGTGAATGCAACCAGACATACACATGACTTGTGCACTTCCTGAAACATGCAGATGACTCTCTGTTGCACATTTCCACACTCACCAATGTTCAGGCCAACAAAGTATGTGTGTGACCTTTATTGCTCAGTCTTGGCCTGTATTTTGGCAGCTTTTGTTGAGGGTGACATTTCTTCTCCTCTTTGTAGCAGTTAGTTACAGTAGTGGTTCTCTCATACCAGGTCTCTCCATCGACTACCAGGAAAGCAAGCTCTACTGGATCAGCTCTGGTAATGGCACCATCAATAGATGCAACTTGGATGGCAATGGCTTTGAGGTGTTAGAGACCATGAAGACCCAACTACGCAAGGCCACAGCATTGGCTATCATGGGTATGAGCAGTGATGCAGGTGAAAGCTATCACAATAGCAACAGGGATGAGAAAAGGATCAAGCACTACATAAGGCAGTCATATCTTTGAGTCTTTCCATACAACTTTGTGTATGCGTATTCAGCGAGTGTATAGTTGTTCTTTATTTATAATGATCAGCCCACACTCCTCGCAGTTTTTCTGTTTTTTAATGCAGGTATATTGCATTTTTCCAGCACTTCAACAATAATATTTTGCTACCGGGAAAATGTAACCCTTCCTCTAGAAAGGCATATTCATTGTTTTTGCAAAGAGAACAATGTTTCATAGATCACTGTCTTCACCTTAACTTGAAACACAATCACTTCTTGCATCAGGTTTTATCATGAGAGAGGATTTGATAGTCTCATTGACACCTTGGTTCATACAATTAAATCTTTGTAATGGTTCTCATAAAACCTGAAGGAAGAGCTTTAGTCATATATCACTTCAAGAGAAAGATTCCACTGAGGCATTTCAGTTCGAACAAGTGCTTTTATATGATTGCTGTTGTTTAATCCATTTCAGCACCTAACTGAGTAGATCGTAAATTAGTTAAAGCTTGTGCTCTTAAAATAAAATGCTGGGCTTAAGTCCAACTCTTTCCTTCCTTTTTTTTTTTTAGTATACAAGCACCCAGAAGCATAGCTGACGGGGTCACAGGACCCCAGGTGGCACTGTTCCAGGGGCAGCAGTGCACTTCCTGCCATGGCCGGCAGGGTCCTGCCCACCATTTGCTTGCCCCCTGTCCCCGAACAGATGATCCGAGGCCAGAGATCTTAGAAGGTCACTTCCAGTTTTTCAGGAAAACCATAAGTGACGTTTTAAGGCCTCAGAAAGCCTTCTGAGGCCTGGGGAGGCAGTGCGCAGATTCCCCAGGCCTCAGATCACCTTCTGGACGTGACCAGAGCTGTGCCCCTGGAAAAGGACAGCCCTGGAAGGTGCATCCTGCTCCCAGCTATGCTGCTGCAAGCACCAGCATGTAATTTAGCAATTGAGAATTTTTAAAAACGTTTTTATAAATGTTATTTCTTCATGTAAACATACCTAGTCTCTGGTAGAGGGGAAAGGGGGCTTTCCTAACCTTTCAGGAGTGCCCCTCCCACTTCCAAGAGGCAGTTGATGATGAGGTTTCCCCCTCCCTTGGAGAGCATCCCACCCCCAGACCAGTCCTGGATAGCTGGTGTGTATGGGAATAGAGCCCTAGCTTTCTCCAGTGATAGTAAGCATTCGGGCAGTCCAACATGACAAGCTATGCAGCCTTCTTCTTGTCATGTACATAAGTATCCCTTTCTCTCCCAGGCGACAAATTGTGGTGGGCTGACCAGGCCTCAGAAAAAATGGGCACCTGCAACAAGAAGGATGGAACGGGAGCAGTTGAGCTACGCAACAGCACCACTCTAGTCATGCACATGAAGATCTATGATGAAAGTGTTCAGCAGCATGGTGAGCTCTTTGGGTTGCATGGATAATGATGGGCAGAGAGCCACTGTTTGATTCAGAGATGGTGGGGAGGCTTGAAAATGCTTTATGAGACAGTGTGGGCATTTCCCAGTCTCAGAGTGGTTCAGCTCCTGGATCAGGAAACAGCGAGTCCTTGCCAGGAACCTTAAGTCCAGGTCACGTATATGAAAGAAGATACAAACCAACTAGCGTTTCCCTTGGCCTGGCTTTGGGATTTGCTGGCTGTTCAGCACTGTGTCACGTGATCAAGCCTTACAGAAACCTGTCTTTCTGGCTTATTGCAAAGCCCACTCTGCCTCAGCTGCTTATCTATGAAGCAGGATGGTCTTGCTATGATCCCTTGATGCTCAAAGCTCTCTGAATTTCCAATGCCCATTAATTAATTTATTTTGAGAGGGTTGGTTGAGTAAGATGGATACAAGTAAGTATGACTGAAATACAGATAGAACACAGCTAGAGGCGTTACTGAAGTTATCTGTATTTGGGCTTGGAAACAAATTTTGGGAGTTCTAAATTCTCCCTAAACTCAGCTTCCTAGCCAGAGCTTGGAGTATCTCTGTCCTGCCCCACCAGCCTCCAAACACACCTTTACTCCATTGACGCAATGAGCGGCTCCTCTGCCCCCCCCTCCACATTAACAACAGGTATTTATATACTGCCTTTCTTGGTCTTTATTCAAGACTTTATTCAAGGCGGTTTACATAGGCAGGCTTTATTTAAATCCCTTATTAAATAGGGATTTTTACAATTTCAAAGAAGGTTCTTTCTTTCAAGAACCACTACATTCAGGTGTTTCATTCCGATCTGGCTTCACATTCTGGCCTCCATCCTCCCACGCTCAGAGCAGATGGAATAGCTCAGCTTCAGCTTGTCAGCTGCTTCAAGGTCGCACGGTGCCGGTGGCCTCGAACCGGCGACCTTGTGGATGTTATCTTTGGGCAGACGGAGGCTCTACCCTCTAGACCAGACCTCCTGCCCTGGCCTGCTCAGACCTCCTGGGGGGGGGGCATTGCTTAGGATTCAGCACAGCAAATTCAAAGTCTGCTTCGTGAAGCTTTTTGTTCTTTTCTCCAAACTGGAAGAAAGGCAAATGGGCTTATGGGAGTTGTACAGCTACAATCCTATAAACCCCTTCACCTTTTTCTTGTTCAGGGGCAAGAACATATACACACAAAAAGCCTTGTGAAGCACACCTTGAACTTGCTATGCTGCATTCAGAGCAACAAGAGGAAAGGAGAACAGTGCCACTTATTGCCACTGGGGTAAGTTAAGGATGTGCTTAGCTAGGAGTGGAGGGTTTGTGGGCCGGCATCTGTTGGGCCACTATATGATACAGGAAGCTGGATAGATGGGTCCTTGGCCTGACCCAGCAGAGCTCTTCTTATGTTCTTATATCTCAAAATGGCTCTAAATGATCCAGCTTTTCCCCTGATTTTTTGGTGTAAAGCTCAGTTCATTTTGAATTATTTTGAGGCAAACCTTGGTCACCTCACTCATCTCTAAACACAGCTGTGAGCAAAATTTCTTAATATAACTCTAAGAGAAAGGTCATACAAAATTCATACAACCATCATTAGAGTTAAGCTGTTGTCCCAAAAAGAGATTCTGCCATACACTGTATAACCAGTCTCTTGAGCTGCACATGTTGGGGAAGGGGGGGGCATAGCTGTAGTATTCAGTTAACTTAGCCATATGAACCAGATTCCAGAGCTTACTTCACCATTCTGTTTTGTAACTGTTTTCCGGGGCCTCCCAAATATTCTCCTTGTCACTGTCAACATATATTGATAAGAACTGTAGAGATTTTTAAATTTAATATTTTTCACAAAACTGAGCAGGCAGAACAAAATAGGATGAGGGTCCAGAATAGTTGAAAGATCTTGGAAGGGTTACAATCCTATACCCATTTACTTGAGAGTAAGCCCTGTTGAACAAACTGGGATGTACTGAGTAAATATGCGTAACCCTATGCTGCAACAGCATTGTTGCATCTTGACTATCAAGTTCAGTTTTAGGCCTTGAGGTACTAAATTTTCACCCATAAGCAGTAACAAAATGTCTCCTTTTGGTATGGTAAAATGGGTGTGTGTGTGTCTTCCTTCCTTAACATTAACCATATACCCATAGAATAACGTATCTTTTATAAACATTTCATTGTACTGACCTAAGTCGTGTTTCAGCCATAAATTGAAATTTCCAGTCAACATTAATTTTACCATTATCCCTTTACTGTTGCAGGTACCAATCCTTGCAGTGTGAACAACGGCGATTGCTCACAGCTCTGCCTCCCCACCTCAGAGAGTACTCGGTCCTGCATGTGTACAGCTGGGTACAGCCTGAAGAGTGAACAGCAGTCCTGCGAAGGTGAACAATCTGCTGCCCTGTATTTCTGAGTAACATGGTACAACTCCACCTGGTGACTGCTGCTTATTCAAACAGTTTTCATCGTAATGATAAATGCCAAGTTTGTCCTGATGTATTATGGACCTATCCAAACAGCATGTAGGAGCAAACCTGCAATTAACACTCAGGTTAATCTGAGTGTTAATCTGAGATTAACGGTCAGGTTAACCTAACCTGAGATTAATCACTGTGTGCTCCACTGGGAGTCACAACCAATCCTGGCTCCCTGTAACTGTATAAAACATAGTTTCTGAACATTGATTTTGTTTAACATGTTACAAGCTTAAGTATACACACCTTTGGCTTACACTAAAAGGCACTGAGTACAAAGCAATCCCAAGTGGCATAGAAAAAAGCCATAGCATTGCAGAACTGGGTAATGTAGAAAATGTCTTTGAAGGCCCTCTTAAGCAGAGTTTTCTTAATTACCAACACAGAGTGTAAGTGATTGTATTTACAAATAGAAGCAAACAGTGTTCTATTCTTATAAGAATTACTCACAACCTCTTAAATGTGCATGATAGTGTTCTCTGCAAAGAATGTCAGAGAATGTGTGGAATTGTTCATGAATCACTTTCTGCTCTGCTCTCTGTAGAAAAGCTTTCCTTCCTAGGCTGGATAGAGGCACTGCAGCCTGGGAATGGTTGGAATGGGTCCCATCTGGTAGCTTTCATATCATATCAACAGGAGAGTCTGTACTCTTGTTCTCTGGTCAGTTTCTCCTAGTTTTTCTCCTTAGATGTGTTCTGAATATGATTTTTCCTTCTCCAGATCTGAAATCATTATATATTTATCCTATTTTGAATGACCAAACAATCTGACACTGGAGAGAGACTGTTATTATAGACCTGTCTTCAACTTTAGCGGCTCCATTTTGAACAGTCTCTAACTGGCTTCATTTATGATACCTTTCTTCATATAGGCAGCTCAAAGCAAACTACAGTTTCCTCAGTTTCCAGCTCTGTTACCAAAATGTTCTTCTACCTTATGGTAATAAGTTTGGATAGCTCGAGGAAGCCAAGGAGAACAAACCTAAAGTCATAAATAATTTGTTTCCAGTCACTTGCATCTTCTTCTTCAACCTGAACTCTCTCTTCTTCCATGTGCTTTTCAAAAAGTATATCTGATCTTTAAAAATCCAGGGCTGTCCATAGAAAAAGTAATAATCTGAGACTTTGGGGTGGGGGGACAAATGCAAAGGTGAGACAACAGATTGAAAAGCAGCTTAAGACTTATTTGTATGGGCGTTTGTTGGCCACGGAACCTGATTTGTGTTCCAGTTGTTTTGGACTGAGGTGAGGTGGTTTTGTGCTGTTTTAAAGATTTCTGAAGTATTGTAAGAAAATGCTCGAACAGTCTCAGAGACCATCTTTAGATGTACGAGTACCTGGAGCTGCCTTGTGTTGAGTTGGCCTTTTGGTCCATCTGCCCTGGCTAGCATTGGCTCTGCAAGGTCTCAAGCAGATTTCCTGCCACCCAAGAGTCTTTTATCTGGGACTGAACCTGGAACCTTCTGCTATACCACTGAACTCTGGCCACTCCTTCAAACATATGAAGGTATCTTATACTCTATTCTGACTGGCAACATTTATCCATAACCTCCATGCGAAGGTCCGTCCCCACCGAGACAGCCTGCTTACAGTTCATTTGCTCTGCCATGTCCATGACTGTACTTTTCTTCCCTGCAGGGGTTGGCTCTTTTCTCCTCTACTCTGTGCATGAAGGTATTCGTGGCATCCCACTAGACCCCAATGACAAGTCGGATGCACTCGTGCCAGTCTCCGGAACCTCCTTGGCTGTTGGCATTGATTTCCATGCAGGTAGGTGAATGCCTGGCACAAGTAAAGACTCCTTGGGTCTGTCTGATGAAAATGAATGGAAAGAACAGCTGCTATAAGAGTGAGTGCTGCTATGGGTTCTCAGCTGTCTGTGACAGATCAGATCTTGGGGTGGTGGTAGACAAGTCAATGAAAGTGTCGACCCAATGTGCGTCGGCAGTAAAGAAGGCCAATTCTATGCTTGGGATCACTAGAAAAGGTATTGAGAACAAAACGGCTAATATTATAATGCCGTTGTACAAATCGATGGTAAGGCCACACCTGGAGTATTGTGTCCAGTTCTGGTCGCCACATCTCAAAAAGGACATAGTGGAAATGGAAAAGGTGCAAAAGAGGGGAACTAAGAAGATTGCTGGGCTGGGGCACCTTTCTTATGAGGAAGGCTATGGCCTTTGGGTCTCTTCATCCTAGAAGAGACGCCTGAGGGGGGACATGATTGAGACATACAAAATTATGCAGGGGATGGACAGAGGGGATAGAGAGATGCTCTTTACACTCTCACATAACACCGGAACCAGGGGACAT
Organism: Tiliqua scincoides; assembly: GCF_035046505.1. Taxonomy (NCBI): domain Eukaryota; kingdom Metazoa; phylum Chordata; class Lepidosauria; order Squamata; family Scincidae; genus Tiliqua; species Tiliqua scincoides. The sequence continues at coordinate 124,465,605 of NC_089822.1, forward strand.
CCACTAAAATTGAGTGTTGGGAGGGTTAGGACAGACAAAAGAAAATATTTCTTTACTCATCTTGTGGTTGGTCTGTGGAACTCCTTGCCACAGGATGTGGTGACAGCATCTGGCCTGGATGCCTTTAAAAGGGGATTGGACAAGTTTCTGGAGGAAAAATCCATTATGGGTTACAAGCCATGATGTATATGTGCAACCTCCTGATTTCAGAAATGGGCTATGTCAGATGCAAGGGGGGCACCAGGATGCAAGTCTCTTGTTATCAGGTGTGCTTCCTGGGGCATTTGGTGGGGCCGCTGTGAGATACAGGAAGCTGGACTAGGTGGGCCTATGGCCTGATTCAGTGGGGCTGTTCTCATGTTCTTATGAGTAGAAAGTACCTTTATTTAGGAGTGAGTTAGAGATTACCTCTTTCTTTGACATTGCCAGAACTTTGAAAACAGGACTTCTGCAATCATATCCTCAACTCTATGTGGCTTATGTTATTTCTCCATACATCTATGGTGCTGCTTCATATAACGTGGGAGATTTACAGCAGGGAGAGACATCATACAATGGAGGTGTGCGATATGGTTTGCCCAAATGGAAAGAAGCTAGGGCCACCATATATGGAACAGAATATGAAGATAGAGGTTTACAGATTTCTACACCAGTGTGGCTGTTGCCGCTCTGGTGTACGAGGACATACACTGGCATATCTCAAGGATAGGCCTGTGAGTCACCTAATGTCATGCATTTATGTAATAAATTGGCCCAAATTTAACACAGTCATCCAAAGCAGGTATGAAGAAGCAATGTGCCACAGTAATTCAGGCACATATGTTTGGTAAACTGGGCAGCAAATACCTTTCCCTGAAATCAGCTTTTGCACAAACAGCTTTTGCACCAACATTTTGAGATGGGCTAGGTTAAAATCCTGACTTTTCAGCAGTTGTCAGGAAACCAATCACAGAACAGAAAGTGTTGGTATAATTAACAAGGGACATCCCAGCATGGTGAAAGTGGAATTCCCAGTAAAGTCTTTGAATGGCTTATGCAGCGGTTTTCAAACTCTCTAGGAGAGTTTGCACTGCTGTAAGTCCTTGCCGGGGTGGGGGGGGGAGGCAGCAGGGGTGGGGGGGAAGGCAGGATCGCATCGCTCAGGGGAGCTGCAGGGACTGGGATGCACTCACCAGTCCCTGCAGCAGCCATCCTGGGGTGCGGGGAGCCCTTGTGATCGTCTACAGGGCTCCCCAGCTAGTTAGAAGTGAAAGTGAAGCAAGCGCGATCACTGGGGATCCCTGCAGCTGCGGACGAGCTGGGAATGCATTGGGGATCCCTGCAGACACTCGTGCACTGCTGCCCACACCCCAGGACGGCTGCTGCAGGGACTGGTGAGTGCATCCCAGTCCCTGCAGCCCCCCTAAGCAACGGATTCTGGGGATCATGTCACTGCCTCCTCCCTGCCCCCACCCCTTAAGGCTGAGGTATTCAGTCTGTGCATCTAGGTTCCCTAGGGAGGCGTGGCTAGCATTGTGAGGCATCTTGGCATTGTGGGGCATTGTGAGGCATCTTGGCATTGTGAGGCATTGTGGGGCATTGTGAGGCATCTTGGGAAGAGAGGTGGCCATAGCTGCCCTGCTCAGCTCAGCTGCACATGCTGCCTCCCTACTTGCTTCTTTTCTGTGGCTGTGAATGAGGTGGGTGGGGCAGTGTGAGGTGGGGAGGGTGTGTGAAACATGGTGGGGGGTGGTGCTTCATCTCATCAGCACAGGGCACGCTCCTAGCAGGCTTCAAACTAGAAGGAAAGCCTGACCTAGAGAGAGCTCCGCCAGTAAGTACAGGCAACACGGCGTTTTCCTCCGCTTGGGAAGGAGGGAGCCCAGCCTGTTCTTAGTGGGGGGGGGGGGTGAGTGTCCAAATGCCACAGCCTGCATTCCTCCGTATTGCCTGGGGGGAATAGGGGTGGCATCTGCATGTTGGGGTGTATGTGTGTGAGCATCCCCCATCTACTTTGGGGTGAGTTGTAATCTTCCTCTGTGTGGCTGCAATCCTATCCACACTTTCCTGGGAGTGAGCCCCATTGGCTTAAATGGGACTTACTTCTGAGTAGACCTACATAGGCTTGGGGGTCTGTGTCAGCTTAACCAAGGATCTTCACCTTTCTCTTTTTCCACCCCCTTCAAAAAATAAAAAGCCACTCTTGATCAGTCAAACTTTGTCTCCAAAAATTGATTAAAAAATAAAAATACCCATTCCTTTTCAGCCATCCTCCCTTTTTCCTCCTGCCACCTTTTGGGTGGGGGGGTACTTCCCATTTTGGCTGCTATTATAAGACAAAAGGCACAAACCTAGCCAGGTCTACCCCAGTTTGAAAACCACTAGACTTTTGTAATTAAATAGTCATTTGAATTGTTGTTATTTCAGACAACACATCTGACTAACCACAGTGTAGTGACTCGATTTAACCCTTTTGAGAACTGCAGTTCTGCATTTCTCTTCCAGTTGTCCTGCAAGTGACCCTGCCTGGCCTGTGGTGCTACAGGAAAGCAATAAACCTATTTTGCGTTCACTGCCTTGAGTGTTTCCTCTTACTGCTGAAAAGGAACAGGCTTTTGAGAATCCATGAGCTGGAACTGGGACAATTGGGTGACTTGTAACTTTTAGGGATTCTGGGTGTTGTTGCAGAAGAGTAATTCTGATCGCAACTGCATTTCCTTCAGAGAATGACACCATCTACTGGGTCGACATGGGTTTGAGCACCATCAGCCGGGCCAAGCGGGACCAGACATGGCGAGAGGATGTAGTAACCAATGGCATTGGCCGGGTGGAAGGCATCGCTGTGGACTGGATTGCAGGTAAGACAGTACAGAGTTACGCAGGTCAGTGATAGGGCTGAGGGGAGAATGTCAGCCGCCCAGCAGAGTGGAGAAGCAGCTGCTAGCTACATATTCTGTCTTGCTCCTCTCTCCTTTCAGGAAACATCTATTGGACAGACCAGGGCTTTGATGTTATTGAGGTGGCCAGACTCAATGGTTCATTCCGCTATGTGGTGATCTCACAGGGGCTGGACAAGCCACGGGCCATCACTGTTCACCCTGAAAAAGGGTAAGGGTCAGCTGCAGTGTGTGGAATATGTTAGAGCTCTGGACCAATATTCATGACAGGGATAGGATGCTTGCTCTGTGAGACAAGAAGCAACTAGTGGGTTAGACTTGGGGAAAGGCAAGATCTCCTGAGGTGAGTTTGACTGCAGGTGAGTTTTATGATCCCTAGTGGAGGTTACCCAGGGTGGGATCTCTGCTCAACTCTTCTTCATGCTGGACACAAAGGTTCTAACAGACATTTCCTGCAGTCGCAACTGGAGGTACCTCAGACTTGATCTCCTGAGATAAGGCCTTCACTGAAAATTACAAGGAGATGGATGCTTTCACTTCTCCCCCAGCCTGCAGACAATGGGCAAACCCCTTTTTTCCACTGAATTCCAAAAAGTACACCTTGTGTACTGTAGAGAACAGAAATAAATTTCTGTTCCATCGCCTACTCTTTGAAAGTTAAGAGGAATAATATATTGTGGGTCTAATTTGGTCATGGGATCAAGGAATACCAATATTATGCCTCCCCACAAGTTGGTTTACCATTGATACCTGCTACTTCTTCACCTCATAATGATGGCTGCAGAAAGAAAAACTTGACAGGTTTTCCATTCATATGGGATTTGCCCAGTTGCTCAGCTGAACTGAGAAAACATGAGGGAGTTCAGCTGACTGGCAAACTATCAACCTAATGATTGATGCATGCAGCTAAATGAATGTATGAACTGACATCTGTGGATAAATCTTACATCTGAGATTATGTGAAGCAATATGGACGCTACATCTGCTGCATTTTGTTTTGGATGCCCCATAGATATGTGGAAGTCACCTCTTGGCAGAGCAGTCACCAAGTGATAAGCATGCAGTTGTGAGCCAGACCTAAGTGCTAGGCTTAAGGTGTGTTTCGTTTCCTGATCTGGCACTTGCCTTCCTCCTCTCCTTTAGGTATCTTTTTTGGACTGAATGGGGCCAGTACCCCCGCATTGAACGTTCCCGACTTGATGGGACTGATCGTGTGGTTCTCATCAACACCAGCATCAGCTGGCCCAATGGGATCTCAGTTGACTATGTGGTATGGCTGAGGGATTAGGGTTGTGGGAAGGGGTGGCATCTCTGAAATGAGAAGGCATGGTTCAGGAATGTACAGGGGCAGATGTGACTCTGTAAAGTGTTGCAAAAATTTTGGTGTTTTGTGCCAGCCTATGAATGGTTTTATAACATTGCCCCAAGAGTGGCAGCAAACAAGAAAGGTGGTTTGATTTGAAAGGAAAAACATAAAAATTATGCGCCAAGTTATCTCAAAACCTGCATAAGACAAGTGAAATGTTGTCGTCTGTATAAGTTATTCAAATCAGGCAAGCTTGGGTATGTTTGCTCATTGTGCATAATTTAGCCTGAGTTTGTTAATCATGGAGTGAAGCAAGGAGTATTATGGTGTAAGATGCAGATAAGGTTTTATGAAGCAAAGCAAAGCTTCTCATTATGCTGATTTCTGTCATTTCAAATCAGTTATGGGCTTGTGTAATGAGAAAACATTTGCATGGCCACTATGCAAAAGCACCAGTATATGCTTTCAGAATCTGAGGATCAATACTGTGAAACTCAGCTGAGTGTGATTAGGCTGATTGCCTAATCCTAACTTGTGTAGCAACTAAGGGCCCAATCCTATCCAATTTTCCAGTGCCGGTGCAGCTATGCCAATGGGGTGTGCACTGCATCCTGTGGTGGGGAGGCAGTCACAGAAGCCTCCTCAAGGTCAGGGAGCATTTGTTCCCTCACCTCGGAGCTGCACTGTGACTGCACCAGTGCTGGAAAGTTGGATAGGATTGGGCCCTAAATTACTGGGGAGGGGCGGTGACCCCAGAGACCCATACTTTTTGTGACAGTTCTTTTATATACTGTTTTTAGAAGGCTAGCGGTGATGGGGAAGAGGAAAGCATGATTTTGCTGAAAAGGAGACAGTGTCAGAGGATGGAGTGAATTTTTTTAAGAGTTGCCCAACATTTCCCCCTGTACTTCAAGCACTGGACTTGCCTTAATGAGTCTGTGATTGATTTCAGGATTAGGGTCAGACTGCACAGTATGCAGGAGATCCTTTGATTCAATCTCCCAATCAGTTTAGGTTCAATTAGATTGCTGCATCATATGCCTTTCGGTGATGCCTTGCTACACTAAGGTATTGCTTCCTGTTTCTGGAAATACAGTCATTGAAGACTGCCAGTTTGATTATTTTATTTATTTAAAAAGATTTCTATGCTGCCTTTCCCTTGCTGAGGCAAATGCCCAAGGCAGTTACAAAAAAAAAAGTTGATAAAAACATACAGTATATAAAGACAATTGATCAGAGCCCTGATCTAATGATGTATTCTAGTGGGGTGTGTGTCTTTAACCCTCCACCTTCTGCTGTTGTCTGCCCCATGGCAGGAAAATTCTGCATTTCCCCCATAGGTCAGTCATGATTTTGATTGGGAAAATAGTGTGGAGAAAAAGAGTTAAGATGCGCATACACCATTGTCATAAACCTAAGGGGGTTTGGGGAGCTCATAGTTCTTGGTTCTCGAACCCTAAAGCCATCAAGGCCCCTCTGCTTAGTAGTACTGCCACCACCCTGTATGTGCCAGTGCCTCAGTCCAGGGACACTGAGACCCTCTAGACTTAATTCTATCCCTTGCAGGCACTGAGCTCTTTCTCCAATTAAAGCTTCAGTCCTCAAGTTACTAGACCTCAATGAGCACTTGGTAGCTTGCTGATCGGCTAGTCAGGATTCTGAACCTTTGTCCCCAACAGACAGTGAAACAGCTTAGTAAAAGTTATTTTAGTTTAGTACATAAGGTTACATAAGGTTACAATAAGGCAGCAAATGCTAGAGGCATAAACATCTAGGAAACATATCAGCAATAAAATAGTAAAGCTAGCTGGCTATCTCTGTTAATGCCTATCTCTCACCTGGGTCAGTTACTCTTGTAGATCTCTTAGCTCCCAGGCTACCTATGAGGCCAGGTGCCTATGATGGACAATGGGGCTCACACGCGTGCAGGATGTTGCACCCAAAACTCTGTCCAAGACGGAACACACCCACCCCCATGGCACTCATTATTCTTATGCTAATAGTACTGAGGTGACTTCATACTTATTTAGACTGTCCAATCAGAAACCTTTGAGGAACAGAACCTTCTTGAAGTTGGCCTGGTTGCTAGCTCCTCCTAGTTCTTACCCCAACTGGAGATCCATAGCTGCACTCCATCACACTTAATCAGGCGCCTCTCTGTCTGCTAAGGTGCTAAACATTCCAATGGGTTGTAATTCTTGTTATCTGTCCTTTCTGGCCAGCAAAGGAGGGACAACAATACTTTTGTTTGTTTACTCACATTCTTGCAGCTAGGAACTGCTAGCAACTACTCAGTTACACTGTCTTAGTTTGGTTCAGGCTTCTGCTACCAACCTAGGCCTAACATGCACTTATTCATGACAACTGTGTTCTGATTAAACTGGAAATTCTCAGTGGCTATATAGTATTTCAGTTTTTTAACAGTAGGGAGATCCATACTTTGGTTTCTCATATAATGTGTAATTTGGCCCTTAGATGTAATCACAACTTTGTGTCCAACTATTTTTCTGTTGGGATACAATTGAATTTGCAGTGGAGAAGAATACCTGACTACTAGTTTGAATTCATTTTGGTCCAAAACTTTTCTATGCTGAAGTATGTCATCCTGATCTCTCTCTCTAGGAGGGGAAACTTTACTGGTGTGATGCCCGGACAGACAAGATTGAGCGCATAGACCTGGAGACTGGTGAAAACAGGGAGATTGTCCTTTCCAATAACAACATGGACATGTTCTCAGTGTCAGTCTTTGAGGATTATGTCTACTGGAGTGACAGGTCTGTGTGCTTCTAAGGGGTTCTGTAATAGAGAGAGATATGCCTGGTGTGTTTGAAAGGAGTGTGCAGTAGCCATATCAAATAGTTGAAATTGCTGATACCTCAGAGGAAGCTTTGCTCATTGTAGCTGCATATTTTGTATACTTTGTTGGGCCCTAACTGATTATTTGAATATACATGTCATCATTTGAAGAAGACACATCCATTAATGTGTTTATGTGCATGCAATAAAATATATGTAATACATATAAAATGCATGTTTAATTTTAGATGTGTTAATCAAAGGATATATATGTGCTTGGATAATTCGTGATATTTGTGGACAAGATGGTGTGCGTGGTCTAATTCATACATAACTAAGAATATACATCTATAGAAGATTTTTCTCTGTTGTACATTATCACTTCCTCTTTGCACTTAACCTCACATACTGACTGTGGCTCATTCCAGGACTCATGCAAATGGATCCATTAAGAGGGGCAATAAGGACAACGCTTCCGATCCTATGTCTCTGCGCACAGGAATAGGGGTGCAACTGAAGGATATCAAGGTGTTCAACAGAGCCAGGCAAAAGGGTGGGTGAAGAGGACTGGCATGCTTGCCATGATGTGCCTTAAAGATAAGAACGGGAGGGAGAAATGCATACATTGTGATTTTGTACTACCATAGAGAAACTTGTACAGCATGCCCTGTATGGAAGACACCTGGAGGAGAGTCCTAGCCAGTGTTCCCACTAAGCTGTCCAGCTGTCCAGCTTTCAACAGAACTCCATGCAACTCAAGGCTCAGTTGAACCAGAAGTCAGCAATAGCTTAATTATGTCATTGCTGATTGCTGGAAAGTTGCAGCTGTGCAGCCATGAGAGGACTCTGCGCAGTGATACAGATCTTTAGTCGGAATACTGGTCCTAGCCCTAGCAATGCGGTTTTCTTTCAAGGCAAGGAAAATCAAATGGAAACAAGAAAATGAGCTGTATTGATGAGCAGTAGTCACATAAACAGTAGTCATATGAACTCCTGAAACTGTCTTATACTGGATCACATAACTGATTAATCTAGCCTAGTATTTTCTGTTCACGATAGCTGCAATTTATGAATGAAATTTGTAAACCTGGATTAGGGGAGCTGAATTATATCTGACTTGTATATTGCTGTTGAAGCTCAATAGTGTACTTTAGAAATCTTTTGTTTCTAGAGCACAGTAAGTTTAATCCAAGAGCTAAGAAACTATGACAGACAAATGCATGTATCCCATATGCTGAGACATCACTTCCCTGCACATTACGCAAGATGTTTAAACCCAACCTGTTATCTACATGCTGATATGCAGAGCAACAGGACTATGGTACTTTTCTTCTTGTGCAAGATGGCATCATCCTAGAGAAATCTTACCAACCTCTCTATGATGTTAACACTTCAGATTTTACCCCAGTAAGGAAACTATTGAAGATGAACCATGGACAACTCTCAAGTTGTCAAGATCTAGAGTGGTCAAGCCAGAAAGTTTAGCTAAGAAACAAGCTCAGAGTCAGGAAAGACTTTAGTTGCCCAAGCAAAGCCCCAGCCTGACAAAGAAGGCTTTATAGCCTTTCCTGTTGAGGATAGCCAGTGATTAGCCTTGGTGGGTCGAGCTACTCCAGAACATGTGAACCCTTTATTGCCCAAGGAATCAGCTGTAACCATGGTGGTTCACCACACAATGCAGCTGTGCTCAGAGTCATGGATTTCCACTTTTGATCCTGGTACCTCTTGATAACAGCAGATGAGGATTGAAGTATTTGCAGTAGAGGCAATGGCAAATGAGGCTGGAATTTTGTGCAGTGGTTAGGCCACCTCATGATTAGGCCAGCCAGAAGAGTAAGCTGTCAATCATCCTAATGGGCTTTTTTGCTAATTCACTGTTCTAGGTACTAATGTATGTGCTCAGAACAACGGTGGGTGTGAACAGTTGTGCCTGTATCGTGGAGGCGGCCAGCGGACATGTGCTTGTGCCCATGGCATGCTGTCTGAGGATAGTGTGAGCTGCCGTGACTACGATGGCTACTTGCTCTACTCGGAACGCACCATTCTCAAGAGTATCCACCTGTCAGATGAGAACAACCTCAATGCACCCATCAAGCCATTTGAAGACGGCGAACACATGAAAAATGTCATTGCCTTGGCCTTTGATTATCGCCATGGCAGTAAGGGCAGCAACCGCATCTTCTATAGTGACATTCACTTTGGCAACATCCAGCAAATCAATGATGATGGAACTGGACGTAGGACCATTGTTGAGAGTGAGTAATTTGGATGCTGTCCTCTTTCTTTCCTTACTGTTTTCTCTAGGGGGTGTGGGAAGGAAAAATGTCTGATATGAGTGTTCTTCTATAATGTATTCCACTTTCAGGCTTTGATAAGCTTGATGAGATTGCATATCGTGTATGAATCTCATTGTGAACTAAGAAAAGCTATGGGTAGGCCATGACTGCAGGGTAGATTTGTAGGTGGAATTCTCCTGTATGACCAGTGCAGTGTTTCTCAAACCGTGGGTCGGGACCTGTTAGGTGGGTCACAAGCCAATTCCAGGTGGGTCCCCATTCATTTCAATATTTTATTTTTAATATATTAGACTTGATGCTACCCTCGTATGTGACTGCATTTGGGGAAATGTGACAGATCTGTACTTTGAGCAGGCTACTCTTTATATGCTTTTAACAATGATAGTTAATGGGACTTACTCCTGGGTAAGTGTGGACAGAAGTGCAGCCTAGGATTGTTAAAAATTTTTGCTGCTTTATGATATCACTTCTGAAATTCTCATTCTAAAAAGTGGGTCCCGGTGCAAAACTTTGAGAACCACTGACCTAGTGTATTACAGGCCATTGAAGCAGTTCTGCCCTGACCTAGTCTATGCAGTTGGGAGACAAGGGATGCAGTTGCATGTGGAAGTGGGTTTCCTCTGCTAGAACTTAGGGGGAATAAAGGACACAGTATAGCTCCTTAGGGGAAAGGCAGTTGGAACAACCCAGGAGGAAAAGAGTTACTCATGGCCATAAAGAGAAGAAAATATACAGCTATCAGGAGTCGAAGGAGAACATTGGTACTGAAGCAGAGATTGTCATATATTGTTCCTTCTCAGTCTTGCCCTTTATTCAGCACATCCAAGACACATGCTACCCACCAGAAAATGAAGAAGTTGGTGTCTTTGAAGAGTAACCTCTTTGTCATGACATCTATTGTTTCTGACACCTTTCAGATTGCAGCACTCAAGCTATCCAAAACTAGTGGTGGCTTAATTTCAAAGCCTGTTTCTTAACCGACTCACCAACATTACTTCTGCCATCTTGGCAGAAAGAAGCTCCTCAGAGGAAATCTTCAAGAATCCACCCTATAAGGCTAAAACTTTGTTCAGGGTTACTGGACACATCTTTTAGCTTCAGCAGCAGCTGAGCAGAACTCAGGGCCCAATCCTATCCAATTTTCCAGTGCCAGTGCAGCTGCAATGCAGCCCTAAGGTAAGGAAACAAATGTTCCCATACCTTAAGAGGACTCTGTGACTGCTGCCCCACCACAAGATGCAGTGCATGCCCCATTGGCACAGCTGCACTGGCAGTGGAAAATTGGATAGGATTGGGCCCTCAATCTGTGTCCCTCCATTCTGAATGTTCCAGAAGTGCTACCAACTGAATGAGGGAGGATGCAAATCTTTTAAAATAAGTAAGCAGCTCCCTGTTAGCCATATGGACTGGCAAGGGCCAATGTGGGCTGAAAGTATTTTTAAAAGGTCTGATTTGGGAACTGCTAAAAGAGAGCCTTCCAGCTCATGCATTTGACATGTGTTGCTTTCAGACTACCTTCGGCAGGGCTGTAACCAAAAGTAGAGAGAGGGAGAGAGGCAGCATCTTCCTTCAAAACTACCTTGGAATGAGCTGCCCCTTACCTTGACATTTTTTCCCTGATGAGTATGTCCATCCTGAAATCATGTCCTTGCTCACTGAAAACAATCTCTGAGTGCAAGTTCCTACACGAGCCTATCCATGAAGCCAGTTGAATTGGTTGTTTCAGGCAGTGGGTTGGGGGGGAGGCACCCATCTCTGTCCACCTGCTTGCCTCCACTGCTGCTCCTCCTCTTTCCATTCTGCTTTGGAAAAGGAGGGGACAGAATGGAAGAGGGAATGTGGAGGGGAGGAGGTTGCTGAGTTAAAACATTGGAGAGTGGGTGGAGCAGAGGCTAGCATATCACTGGGCACGGGGTGACAGCATTTGGCCTGCTGTGTCAGGAGGTCTTGGACTGGCCCTGGTTCATGCCAAACATGAGGAATGATACCAGCACCACTAATAAGTTATAATCACTTGTCTGACAGTAAGAGAGATTAGTACTTCACAATTAATTCAAGCTGGAACTGTCAATCAGTTTCATTTCTTTTAGTCCATGAACTGACTTTTAACAAGAATCAGTTAATTAGCAAGTTAAATTTTTCATGCAGTTATGGTGACACTTGATGTAGGTGCCTTATTTGAGGATCTTGAGTGAAGCAGATAGTCTCTCCGAGGCACAAGTGCTTCAGATTTACGTTGTGACATATCGCTGAAAGAAAAGCTGCTTTTATTTTCCATCAGATCCTCGAATTGCTCTGACCCTCTTTGCGTTTGCATTTTCCTTGCAATTTGTGAGCAAACAGCAACTGATATTGTTTTCCTAGCTACCAGCTCCTTCTTCAGTCATACTTTTAAGCATACAGGTTAGTTAACACTGCCCAGTGAAAGATGTATTTGCTTGTTCTCCATAGCAGAAAGGCTAACTGTGCTTGCACAAGGCACTGAGGTGCTTGGAACACATAGCCTTCTCATTACCTGAGCTCCATTTTCTTTTTCTCAAGCCAGTGTCTTTGGATCACGAAAGGAGCCTGTCCCATAAGGCCATGCCTTTCTTCATTAACAGCTAACTTCATTAACTGCTTCTTTAAAGTCTGTGATGAAAAATCAGGACTGCTGCCTGCTTGAAGGATTCTCAATTAGTTGTGTGAGGTTTCATGGATTGGTCAATTTGCATTGCTTTGAAACAGTGCTTAGCCAGTCTCCTCCAGGCACCTGAATGGAAACTCTCCACTGCTGCCTGTTGGAGCAAGTACTGACACTCCAGGCCTGCATTCCCCCGCCCTCTCCCTATTTTCTTCTTTTGCATCTTAGAATTGTGTATAAATTGGAATTACAGCAGTGAGTTTAATGAGATTTAAAACTCTTTGGTGCTCAAGGGCATTGTCGCTTGCATTCCTGTTTGCATTGCTAATGTATGTGGCTGAGCACCAAGTCTCTCTGGAGTGACAGGGAAGCAAGTTGGACCCCGCACAGTGCACGCCTCATTCGCTGCTCAAATACTGGCTTGGGGCATACCAGCAGGGTGCCCCGTTTCATTAGGAGATGAACAAATTAGTTCTCTTCTGTTTATTAAGTTTGGGGCTTGAGATGCATAAATGCAGGCCTGCCCAGATGGATAATTGCTGGGTGTTTTGTGTCCGTGTGGAGTGGTCACTCCAGTAGAAGAGTTTCTTTGCATTTTCCTTGAAGCTGTTATTGCTGGCAGGATTTCCTGCCCCAGAGCTAAGTCAGGGACAAGAGTGAGAGTTTAGTGCTCTTTAAGAGCTGCCTTCTCTGCAGTTTTGTCTTGAATAGGTTTTAATTCTCTCTGAAGAATGCTCATAATTCTGGAGTGAATCTTGCTGTCTTTCCTCAGTTGCATGAGGGCAATTATATGGGTTAAGTCTCTGTTTCCTTGCTGTGTTAAAGATCTTATTAGTGGCATCTGACCTCATGGGCTCTTGCTTACAAAAGTTCATACTCTTGTGTTAGCAAGTACCACAGAATTCTTTGGGCAAATGTTGAATGTTACAAGAGAGCTGGAGCTGTCACAGCTCAATGCCTCTTTCTCCTTTCTTGGTAACATCTTGTTGTAATACCAGGGATCCATAAACATCAGCTTGTTATACTTGCCAGGATTTGCTCTGTCCTCCCTACCTTTTTCACTTCCTTTCAGTTAGCATATGCAAAGAGCCTAAATAGCCCGCAGGGACTTCTCCATTTTACTGTTTAGTACAGAGAATCCTTCTTTGGGTGAATTGACAAATGGGATTGTAGATGCCTGTATAACGCATTGTTTGATATGGTGTCACCCACACTGTATTTCTCCCCATTGGTGCAGTAAAGTAGCTCTCTCCTGAAGGATCTTAGCCACAATTATGTTGGGTGCAGGAACTGAACCTGGTGCTTCAAACTTTCCACACAATTGAACCATGCTCTTTGAGTAGTTTTCAATTAGCAGAGATGAATGTGAGAAAAATCTCCCCTTGCTTTGATACGTCATGGAGTGCTCGGTTGAGAAATGTTGCTGAGAGACCGTGGAAGAACCCGTGGTGATTTTTAATTGCAAATGTTAACAGGAAAAATCAGTTTGTCACACAAAGTCAATAATTGCCCTCTGCTGAAGGCTTCCATTGTGAAGTCAATAAAAAAAAATTAGGAAGGTTATGTTTATTGCAGCTAGGTTATTAGACTATTTGTCAGAAATGTAAACACCCTACTATTGTAGCCAGACATTTCCTTTCATGACTGGCCAGACTATAGCATAATGTCATGTTGTCGAATTGTGGGTAGCTTAAAATGAACACGTAGTTAATGATTTCATGTCTATACTGCACATGTGTTCCCATCCTTACCAGCTCATTCAGGTTTAGTTCTCATTTTATGTAAATATTTCCTTCATTTTTAGAGTCAACGCCCCCCCCCCCCATCAGAGGCCTGGGTCCTTCTTGAGCCACTGTTCCTTAAAACAGAACTTGCCAGGAGCTAAAATTCATGAGGTTCAACCCATGAATTCAGAAATGCAAACTATGTTGATGGTAGTTGTGGAAAAGGTGACTTCTCCAGGTGTTGTGGAAAGTGAGAGCAAAACCAGTGATGAATAGGTAGAAAAGGATATGAAGCAGGGCTGAGGAAGATACATCAAGCTAAGGTATTCCTTTGCTTAAGGAATAGATAAGAGTCATTAAGAAGACAAGCCATCAATCAGTCCTCCTTAAGAAGGCTCATTAAGATGGCTCATTAAGAAGACAAGCCATCAATCAGTCCTCCTCCAGGCTCTTAGAAAAGCGCTTCACTCAGCCCCTTCCTTCACCAAAGCAAATATTCCATGTGCTTAGGAGAAGGGAGGGGTTGCCTGGAGAGAGAAGGATTGATGGATTGTCAGCTAGCTGCCCCCCTCTCTCATTAACATGGCTATTGTTAAAGGACTGTTCAGTTTATTAAACTGATTTTAAAGGGATGCATTTTCCCCCTTCTCTAGGGATCAGCACATTCTTTCTCATTTGCAGTGGCCATTCATGTTGAGTCAAATCCGTGTATAAAAAATCAGTGTATAACAAGGCTGGACCTGTAATCCCCTTCCTCATAGGCATGCCTAGAATCGTCAACTGTTCTTGTAGTCAGGTCTGTTTCAAGAACATTGCATGGGAACAACCTGCACTTTAGGGACAATAGCGTGCTCCATAGGTCATGAAACTACCTTAATTGGACCACTGGCCCGTCCAGCTCAGTACTGTCTACACTACACCAGTAGTTCCCAAACTGGTGGGTTATGACGTACCAGCCAGGGAAGCACTTGTCACTGCACCTTTAAGTGGTAGTAGGAGGGAAGGCATGGGAGGGTTGTTGTTTTTTTAAACTCACCAGCCTCCAGCGCCTGAGTCCTGGGGGTTCCAGGGGGTCCAGGGAGCTCTCTACAGGGCTCCCTGCACCTTCAAACATGTTAAAAATAGGGGGGGGGGAAATGGGAGAGAATTGGGGTGGGACTTGTGAATTTCATATTAAGCGTCTCTCCTACCTCTTCTTTCATAATATGAGCACTGATTGGGTGGCACAAAGCAAGAACATAACAAAGAGGCAGGCCAGGACAAAGTACAGACAAAAACTGCTAATCCCTAAATCTCTTTCTGTTTCCTTTTATGGGATGAGTCTGAAGCCGAAAGAACCACAACCAAATTAATTTAAGCTGTGCTTAACTGATAGTTCGTTAGATGACTGATTCTTTAACAAGAAAGGGTGATAGTGTAGCGTTGGCATCCAGTTGCTGAAGCCCTGAAGGAAATGAGTGTTTTTTTGCTGACGTCTCACTTTCTCTGCTTTCTACAGACGTTGGCTCGGTTGAGGGGCTGGCCTACCACCGAGGCTGGGACACTTTGTACTGGACAAGTTATACCACGTCTACCATTACTCGCCATACTGTGGATCAGGCCCGCCAGTTCGCATTTGAGAGGGAGACTGTCATCACCATGTCTGGGGACGACCACCCTCGAGCATTTGTATTGGATGAGTGCCAGAAGTAGGTTGCAGTGTGTCCTGGGCAACTTGAAAAGCAGATCTCCTGTATCATTAGGGAGCACATGTATTTAGATAACTCACTCATGCAGGCCTACACATGTTCACTTATATCCCATGAATTTTCAGTCCCCAAGACATCCCACAGTGGTTCACATTTGAATAATACAAAGTTGTTTAAAACAATACCTAGAAGCATAACATTGAGAGCATAATCAGCTAACTAAAATGTGAAATAATCACGAATCCAGCATACCCTATGTCGTTCTTAAAAGGAAAGTCTTGGTTAGTCTTGTGAAAGTTGCAAGTGAAGCATTTCTTAGGAAGATAACTTCACAGAGAGGGGCCCTAAATCTAACCTCTCCTGTTCTGTAAGTCTTAATAGGGCTTTCCTGATGATCTTATAGTATTTGAGAGGAGATGCTCTTTCAGATACCCAAGCTGTTTTAACAGTCAAAGCTAGCACTTTTTATTTGACTAGGAAACACATGGGTAAATAGGAGTAAATGTGATCCCTGCAGCTTTCATGCTTCTGGAGCTTAGCTCTCACTCCCTGTAATTACTGAAAGCTTTTAAAAGGCAGTCCCATGTAGAGCCCATTACAACAATTTAGCTCAGCGATATCTATCATGGTACCCAGATCCCTGTTTTCCATGTAAGGACAGAGCTGATGACCCAGCCATAGTTGGAAAAGATGCTCCTTGCCAGAGCTGCCACCTGAACATTTAGTAGCAAGGCTGTATTGAAGAGAATCTCTAAGCTGGCCTTGCATTACCACTTTTAAAGAATGCAGGGGAACACTTGTGTACATACTGTGAGGACATCTAGCATTTCTAGGTAGGTGGGCAAGTTTCTTACCAAGTTGTTGGTGAAAGACATTATCAGAGTGAATCTCTGAAGCAAACTTGTCCAATCTCTTTGGATAAGCTTCACTGTAAAACATTCCTGCAATGAGTGACTGAGGCATGGAAATTTTAGAGCATATGCACTTCATCTCTATAATCGCTTTCCCCATTTTCCTTCAGCCTGATGTTCTGGACCAACTGGAATGAGCAACACCCAAGCATCATGCGGGCCACACTTTCAGGTGCCAATATGATCACCATAATTGACAAAGACATTCGCACACCCAATGGTCTGGCCATTGACCACAAGTCTGAGAAGATCTACTTTTCTGATGCCACCCTGGACAAGATAGAGCGGTGTGAATATGATGGTTCCCAACGTCAAGTAAGTTGATTCAGTAGAACTTCCTTCCAGGGAAGTCTGGGAATGGGAGGCTCTAAAACCTTAAATGTTCATCAGACCTTCCTGTCTGATTAGTGTTGAGCAAGCCATTGGCCACCAAAGTGGGAAGCAATAGAATCCGTAAAGGTCTTATGCCTTTTTGGTAACAGAAGAAATGTATGAAGCAGTTTTTGCTCCTTCTCCTGTGACTTTGACTGGAGACAGACAATCATATTTCCCAAGCTGAAGATGGGATTGTTGCTCTTGAAGTGTACACTCATCCCACTTTTGCTACTGGTTAACAGATTGTGCATGTTTTTGTAGAGGAGAGATGGATGTGCTCTCGTTCAGTAAACCACACAATGCAAGCTCACATTGATCCACCTGTTCACGTAGCAGAGATCCATTGGCTGAGTAATGGTCGTATAATCCATCTTGGGGGAAGGAGCACTGTTGAACATACCCCACATCGCATTGTGCCTCTTTTGGCTGCCTTTGTGCTGAAGCACTGAGTCTGGAGTAACTTTGGGGCAGGTATATCCTGCGCTGAGTTCATCAGCCTTATCTAACTGCAACTGGTGCTGGCAGGATTTCGTATGGGAGGTTTCTCTTCCCCAATATAGCGAATGGAGGCTCATTATGTGTGAAGTTTTTCCACTAAGTACAGTTTCTCAGCAATCCAGATGGGTTGCATTTGAGCATGGGCTGAAATGGTTGTTAGAGTAACTGACAACCCAATCCTAACTAAATCCCCCCCCCAACTGATGCAGCCATGCCAATGGAGCTTGAGCTGTATCCTGCATTGATGCCCGTCTGGAGGCCTCCTCAAGGTAAGGACTGTTTGGGAAAGCCTCTTTTGCTGCCCCAGTGAGACTCCTCAGATCTGCACCAGCTATTTTCTTGGTGCAAGTCCAAGGAGAGTAAGGGACAGGGAAGGAGAGAGGGAACAGGACTAAGATCCTGGCATGCACACACTGTGACTTTTCATCCCTCAGCACATTTAGGAAAAAGACAACAGAAAATTGGAGGAAGCCACTTACATACAGACCTGTAGTATGCTAACTGCTCTAAAGTGATCTGTTTATTCATCGCTTGGATATAACAGTGGTTAGGCCTGCAGTGAAAGGTGTGTGTGAAGGTGCGCTTAAGTTCTGGTTTCAGTGCTAGGCCATTAGTCTTAGTGGTTTCTCTCTACCCTTCCTGACTAACACTGTGGTAATCCCTAACAGGTGATTCTGAAGACTGAGCCAGTGCACCCCTTTGGCCTGGCTGTCTATGGTGAATACATCTTCTGGACGGACTGGGTGCGTCGCTCTGTGCAGCGTGCCAACAAATATGTGGGATCTGACATGAAACATCTGCGCATTGACATACCCCAGCAGCCTATGGGCATAATTGCTGTGGCCAATGACACCAACAGCTGTAAGTGTCTCTCCTCATTTTGTTAACCCCTCCCCCCCCCGTTTTCCAGTAATTCTTGCAAGCTCCTGTTTATCCATCCTCTTGTACAAGGTCGCCCAAACCCTGACCTGGGGGTTGGATCCAGGGATTGGATGAATCTGTCTGCCCAGTGAGTGGACCTTACCATTCTGGCCATGCGCCCTGTGTAGTTCTCCTCGCTCAGGGGTCAGGGACACTTTGGGCAGTCACGTCTGCCCAGACGACCTGCATCGCGGCCTTCTGGGACGCCAGGCAGCAGACTCAACTGCCCAGAGCATCCCTGTCCCCTGATCAAGGAGGACTATGCATGGCACCTGGATGGAACTGTAAGTTGCGGTATGAATGGGGACCGCATTTCCATTGCACAGTGGTGGGGAGTTTGGTCACTGCTGCTCTTGAACATAGGAAGTTGACTTGTGCCTGTTGGGCTTCTGTACAAATCATTGCGCTGAACTGTCTTCCTTCCAATCAGTAGCCATACTCAGAACAGTAACTTAGGCAGAAATACGCAGTTAGATTGCTTTCAGAATGGGTTGTTCTTACATTCCCCTGCAGAAAAGCAAACCATTTGAGGTATAACAGTGAAATGCACATATCATCTCAGTTGAGAAACAAGTGTGTTGTCAGCTGTCAGAAGTGTGGAAACACTGAGTTACACAGTGCACACTCTTGCTGATTTAGTGCGCCATCCCAACCAACTTTCCAGCACTGAGGTAAGGACAATGCAACTGCGTGGTAAGGGAACAAACATTGCCTTACCTTGAAGAGGCCTCCATGACTGCCCCCCAACTGCAGGATGCAGCACATGCCCCACTGGCACAGCTATGCCAGTGCTGGAAAGTTGGTTAGGATTGTGCACTTAGTGTGCTTCTCCATCTATAACATCTGATCCATATGTTATTCCCCTCTATAGTAGCTACTTTTAAGATTTTTCCCCATTTATAGGGCTACTTAACAGTAGAAAACAGGTGAAAGCCCCTGAAAAACACTTCTATGCCATTTTTAAAAATTTGTGTGAATTGCTACTACCTGCTCATTAAAGCCTTTGGCTGTATGCACATCATTCAGGAGGGCTGCACATTGTTGGGGATGTGGTGGATCACACTAGGGTTTCAGTCCTCAGGACCCCTGTCTACTTGTGACTAAGTTCCACTGAACTCTGTGGAACTTTGTTCCATGTAAATCTGCATCAGATTGCGCTGTACATCTGGCTTTATATCTCGTGAACCAGAGTGTTCCATCTCAGTTTCCCAAGCTTAATTTGTAGGACTCTCCTCCTCTGCTTCTCTCCAGGTGAACTCTCTCTGTGCAGAGTGAACAATGGTGGTTGCCAGGACCTGTGCCTCCTCACAGCCAAGGGTGAAATTGTCTGTGCTTGCCGTGGTGACAGGACCCTTCAGGAAGATTTTACTTGCAGAGGTGAGTACCCACAAAAATGTGGTGGCATATATGAATGGGCTATAAGTGTGTGAAGGGAGGAGTTATCTGTGCTGTTATTTGTATGCCAGTCTTTCTCTCTTCCCATTCAGTCCAGTGGAACATAACTCTGGCTTCTTCCCCTTCTACACCCTGCTACCAGTGCATTTCACCTGTTGCTACTAGCTTGGTACTTGCCTTTTCAGATGGAAACGTAGAACTAGTTGAAGATTTCAGTGCACTAAAACAGTCTCTAGTGAAGTAGGACCATATAGCCTAGAGCAGGAGTGTCAAACTCGTTTCATACCGAGGCCCGAACAACATTCATGATACCTGCTGAGTGCTGGAAGTGATGTCATTAGGCAGGAAATGATGTAATTAAACAGGTCATAACCAAAAAAGCACTTTTTCTCACTTAGGAACTCATTAGCTGCAAATGACAGGAGAGAAAATACACAAATCTTGATCATATTTCAAGATATGGGAGAGCCCAATTTTCATGTGGGCTGCCCTTATAGCAGTAACAGCACTGCTCAGTAGCTGAGGGCCAGATAAAAAGCTTCCGCGGGCCACATCCGGCCCCCGGGCCTTGTGTTTGACACCCCTGGCCTAGAGTGTCTATGCTTACTCCTGTTCTTTCTCCCTTAGCTGCCAACTCCACCTGTAATGTACACAACGAGTTTGAGTGTGGGAATGGTGACTGCATTGACTACAACCGCACCTGTGATGGCGTGGCCCACTGCAAGGACAAGTCGGACGAGAAGCAATCCTACTGCAGTAAGGTTTCTTCTCCCACTCCTCTGCTTGCTTTTGGTCTCCCTCCACTAGCCAAACCATGGATCCCTTGGATTCCTAATCCTGCCTCCATTACAATCATAGAGTGACTTATGCCAAAAGGCTAAGTACTAGTTCTCTTCTCTTCCTATTTCTGGGGAGAAAATTGAAGTCCAGTGTTGAGGGAGGGAGCAGAGCATAATGTGGTTTGGCCAGAATGCCACATTTGTGGTGCCTGTCAAAGGAAAGAGAGGTTTTGAAGTCTAAGGTGTAAGAACTGTGCATTTGCTGCTGTTCTCTCTTGTTAGCAGCACTGATATCTCAGTTCAGATAGTAGCACCTTCAGGGTGCTTTCTAGTCCTGCATTGGGGTGGCTAAAACAAATGACAGAAGCAGAGCTCTGTTGGATCGAACTGAGGGTCCAACATCCTGTTTCCTGTAGTGACCAGTCAGATGCTTTTGGGAAACCTAATAACAGAGCATGAAGGCAATAGCCCTTCCCCACTGTTTTTGCCCTCCCCAGTAACTGGTATTTAGAACAATACTGTCTCTGAACTTGTGATGAGCTTCTACCAAGCACAGGAAGGCTTCATTGACAATGAACTTCTCTTTGCTATAGTCTATGCAATTTCCAATGAGCAACTGAGCAGGGGGACACAGCCTCACTCCATCAACAGTTTTCCCTCCATAGCCAGTTCCTTGGGGGAGGGCTGCTTGAACTGTGAATTAAAGAACTTTAGTGAGACAAAATCCATATAAGCTTTGTCCCCATAGCAGAGGAATGCTGCTAGGTTTGTTTCCACCCAGTCACATTCTCTCTCACTCAGCCTCTCACCGTGTGTGTTGCAGACAACCGGAAGTGTAAGAAGGGCTACCTGCACTGTATAAATAAACGCTGTGTGCCCATTGGAGATTGGTGCAATGGTGTGGACAACTGTGGGGACAACTCTGATGAAATATCTTGCAACAGTAAGTACCTGGAACTGCTAATGCTCTTTAGACTTTGACAATATTACAGCGTCTGCCACTGCTGCTTCAGTAATTTGTTTGTGCAAACACAGGCCTCACTGAGATGTAGCCTTGTAGGGTGGCTGGAGTAGGAGCACCTTCGGGTTCCCTGTTTACATGAGCATTCCTAAGCTACATACTGGTGATGCAGAGAAGATGTAAATGCATGGTCCCTTCACAGCATACCCATTGATCTAGAACATATAGACCCAATGCAGACAATGCTTAACCGTGGCTAGTGACAGCCATTGTCTGTTGTCTCAATTGTCTCAAAAGTACAGTAGAACTGTGGTTTTGCTTGACAAGTTTTGCTAAGCCTGTACCCCAGAGGGTGCCTATAGAGAATTACCAGGAACACTTCTTTTAATGACCCATTTCTATGAGAGTGTATCTCACGTTGCTCCATTGTGAAGGCCACATCAGCACCATCAATGGGGTGTCACTGCCATGTGTGTTGGAGCTGCTGGTGCAAATGGTCAGCAGCCCTGTGCACCTGCCACTGACAGACCCAGTTCAATCCCAGAGCAGGTAAGGTGGTGGCAGGTTGTGGGCAGTTTCAGGGGTTCAGCTAGGGGGAGTGCAGGGGGCAGTTTGAAGGTATGCTGGATTTCAGTGGAAGCAGCATATGCCAGGATCTTATCCCCCTTTTTCCAACCCAAATTCCTCTCCTCATACCAGCAAATAGGTTAAGAGGCTAACTGGTTAAGAGGGGAACTAGCAGGCTTCCCCTGCTAACTGGTTAAGAGGCACTTTTTCAAGTGGGTGCTCCTCTTTTATTTAGCAGGGGGAGAGTAACTGGCCCACCTCACCCCAGCAGTGTCTTTTCTAGTGGCTGTCTGCTGGTGTTGCATCTTTTTAGATTGTGAGCCCTTTTGGGACAGGGAGCCATTAGATATTTGATTTTCTCTGTAAACTGCTTTGTGAACTTTTTGTTGAAAAGCGGTATATAAATACTGTTGTTGTTGGTGGTGGTGGTGGTGGTAGTGGTGGTGGTGTGGGTCTGAGGAAACCCACTGGCCACCAGGCGGCCTACCAAGAGGTAAAAGATATTGTCACTTGCTGCTTGCTGGCCACCTGATTGCCACCTACACTATTGCAAGAAGCACACGCTCCCTCAGCACAGCTGCGTGGCAGAAGATAGTAAGGGATAGGATTGGATTGTAAGATAGCTATGCTAAATGCTGATGTGACATTGTACTGGCATGTAGACCAGGGAGACCCTTATTCAAACTCCAGTTGCCCACAGCTTATTCAGCAACCCTCTTCCTACCTAATCTACCTTACAGGATTGTTGCAATAACAAAAGAGATACACCCCTCTGAGTTCCTTGGCGGAAGAGCAAAATAAAAAATGAATATTATGATAAAAAATAATAAGCCTCCCTGTGCTGTCTATTTACTCTAGAGACGAGCTGTGCTGCCACAGAATTCCGTTGCCGGGATGGGACCTGCATTGGCAACTCAAGCCGCTGCAACCAGCAGATTGACTGCGAGGATGCTTCCGATGAGATGAACTGCTGTGAGTGTTGCATAGCTGTGTGAAATGGCTTGATAGCAGCCTTTGCCCCCCACCCACCCCCAAACATTGTTTTTGTGTAGGTCTTGGTCACCCCTGCACTCTTCATTCACATATCATTTGTATTCCTGTTGGTGAGGGTGAGTCCAGGCTTTCATGCCTCAAGAAGCAGAGCCTTGTCACTTCCGTATCCCATCAAACTACCTCTGATGTGCCTCCCCCAGGCAGCACATCACAGGCATTTAGCTGTGCGCTCTGTGACAATAGAAATGAAGAGGAGGAGGTGTAGAAATTGGTGTGGGGACCCAGTGAAAAATGCAGATTGAAAGGGAAAAGCATGAAATACTTCAAATCCAACGTGTTATGACAGTGAACCGATTGCCAAGGCATACTAGCTGCTGTAAGTGGGGCAGTGAGCTGAACTTTTGAAAAGATTTGTCACCATGTTGAATGTATCCGTCACTCCATTACTTGTTGGAGTGAGGAGTTCCCATGCAGCCTTGGCTCCCCCCACCCATGTCCGAACAGTAGCATCATCCTGAGGGGGGACCTAAGGGCATATTGGGATTCCCTGATGCACAGCTTAGACTACCACTGCCAAGGCATGAAAAAAAAATAAATCTCAGACCATTGTCTAGAACAGGGGTGCCCACACCCCGGCCCGGGGGCCATTTGTGGGTGTTGGGGACCTCAAATCCGGTCCGCGGGGAGCCCCTAGTCTCCAATGAGCCTCTGACCCTCTGGAGACTTGCTGGAGCCCGTGCTGGCCCAGTGCCACTACTCTCAACTCGAGGGCTGATTGTTTGACCTTTCACATGAGATTCAGGCCAAAAGCCCCCCCCCCCGCCTGCTGTTTCGCATCATTGAAGCAGCAACGGTAGCAAAGGAAAGACTTATATAGGCCTTGAGTTATTGCAAGACCTTCATTCAGTCATATAAGTTCCATCTCTAATATATTCATTTATGTAAATTTATTCAAATTTTAAATGTAAATTAATTCTTTTTTCTTGAACAAAGCACAGTGTCAGAGAGGTGATGTGGCCCTCCTGCTAAAAAGTTTAGACATCCCTGGTCTAGAAAGTGAGGTCCCATCCCTGAGCCCTGACTAATGGAGCATAGGGAAGGGTGGAATCCTGAAAGGCAGTGTGAAAAGGGCAGGGCAAAGATTGTTTGCCCATTGTCCTGGGAGCTAATCAAGAATGTAAAAATAAAATATTTATGTTTCTTTCTGAATGTAAAGCAGAAATGTGATGCCAGTTTTATTCTATAAAAACTTTTTGCCCAAGGTTTCAAAAGTCTGGGAAACATTGTTCTACCACCACAAAGTTTGGCAAGGTTATTGGATTGGATTGTGCAAATTAGGGCACAATCCTAACCCCTTATGTCATTGCTTTCCAGCACTGACATAAGGGCAATGCAGCTCTGAGGTAAGGGAACAAACATTCCCTTACTTTGAGGAGGCCACTGTGAGTGACATCCAACTGCAGGATGCAGCACACGTCCCATTGGCGCTACTGTGCCAGTGCTGGAAAGCACTGGCATAAGGGGTTAGGATTGCACCCTTAGTTTATGTTGTATTCATATGCCTATTTGGTGAGTTGCATGCAACTGGCATGATTGTACAATTTGTCTCCTCCCTTTTTGTAGCCATCACTGACTGCAGCAGCTTTTTCAGACTGGGAGTCAAAAGTACCACCTTCCAGAAGTGTGAGCACACATCAATGTGTTACGCTCCGTCCTGGGTGTGCGATGGCAGCAACGATTGTGGGGACTACTCAGATGAGCAAAACTGCCCAGGTGAGCATCTCTGCCTGATGCCATCATCAGAGGGCTGGCAAATAGAGAATCCTGGTTGGGTGGAAGAGATTTTACCTTGGAGAGAGAAAAGCCTTAGCTTGTTAGTTTGAGGGAGAATCTTCTGGTTGATATCTTATGGTATGTTTCTTCCTATCTGCCTTCCTCCCATTCATAAAGCAAAAGAGGACTGTTTACTTTGGGATGAACCTCCCTGCATCATCTCCAGAGCCCTGCTCTTTGTTCCCTGCATCAAAAGTATTGGGTCATAATTTGTGAAATAGGGCTATCTTAGTGGGAACGCTGAGATTATGAAGCTTGCTCCGCAGGGAGACTTGCATTGCTCTTCCTTTGCTTACATTCTGGCATTAGGTCAAGGTAGTTTTATTTCAGGGGGCTTTCAGAATCAGTTGAGTTGATTTATTGAGTTCATTGCCAGTGCTCCATTTAAATGGTTTTTGTTTTATTGCGGTAATTGGTTCAAGTGAAGCATTTTGATGTTGCTCTGTTTGTGGATTCATTTGAGTCAAAAAAGCTGGGTTGAAATAACAGCCCAATCCTATGCATGTCTACTCAGAAGTAAGTTCCATTGTGTTCAATGGGGCTTACTTCCAAGTAAGTGTGCATAGAATTGCACACTTACCTTGTAAGTAAGTGAAGAAAGTCTCGCTGAGCCTGCCTGGTGTGCCTAAAGTAGCTTGTCTGATGCCAACCAAGATAAAATAATGTTTTTCCTTCATCCAGCTGACGACAGAGCACATGAAAAACCCTAACAGGGAGCCCTGAGAACCCCCTAAATAAAACTCTTCTCTGCTTCCTGAAAACTCTCACAAACGAAGGCACGTTCCCCCACACCAATACACGTATATACACACAGGGTGTAGCTGGGTAGCCATCATTCCTTGCTGATTTCTTCCGGGCTGATTTGTTTCCGGGCTGAATTCAAGGTGCTGGTTATGACCTTTAAAGCCCTAAACGGCTTGGGTCCAGCATATTTGAGAGACCGCCTTCTTCCGTATAATCTGCTCCGTTCTCTAAGGTCATCAGAAGGGGCCCTCTTGGTTGTGCCGTCCTTGAGAGTGGTGAAGGGAATGGCAGCCAGAAACAGGGCCCTTTCGGTGGTGGCACCTGCACTATGGAATTCCCTCCCCTCTGAATTGAGAGCAGCCTCCTCATTGTTAACGTTCCGGCGGGGCCTGAAGACTTCTTTTATTCAGGAAAGCCTTCGAGGCACTATAAGGGCTGTTTTTATAAATTTGTCCTTTACTGCGTGCTTTCAGTCTGCTGCTATGTATTTTATCTATTTTATCTTGTTTTTAATTGTTTTTAAGTGTTTTGTATTTTTAGTGTTTATCTGTTGTCTTGTATATTAACCTGACTTGGGTGCCCTTCGGGGAGAAAGGCGGAATATAAATCAAATAAATAAATAAAATAAATGCATTTCTCTCTTCTCCCTGTCCTCCCCAGGCGTTGTGAGGAAATCCAAGTGCCCAGCCAACTACTTTGCCTGCCCAAGTGGAAGATGCATCCCCATGACATGGACATGCGATAAGGAGAATGACTGTGAAAACGGCGAGGATGAGACACATTGCAGTAAGTGTTGCATCTGCACTGTCCTTATAAGCCCTTAGATGAGTTGCAGGAGCTCCTTTCCATTCGTTACTTAAATTGCATTGTTATTTGTCATGAAAATGCACTTTTTTTTTGAACTGCTCACCTTGAATTCTTGGGGCGGTTTTGATTTTTGGGGGTGTAACTGTTCCCTCATTTCCTTTCCCAGATAAGTTCTGTTTCCCAGTGAAGTTTGAATGCAACAATCACCGTTGCATCTCCAAGCAGTGGGTGTGTGATGGTGCTGATGATTGCGGTGATGGCTCTGATGAAGACCACCGTTGCCGTAAGTCTTTGCTTTTGAATTGGAAGGGAGGGAGGGATAAAGTGGGTGACTTATAAAATGGTCAGAATGATGCACAGGTTGAAATACAAACAAGAAAAGTGCAGGTACTTCATTGGGGATGGGGGTAGTTCTGGTTTGTGTGGAACTTCCAGATCTAATTTGGGAGGAAAGTGGGGGGGGGGGGGGTGCTGGTACTTAGAAAAGTTTGGAAGTCATTCTGGATTCTCTTTGTAGAATTGTGGCAGGGACCAGTGTCCCTTGTCCAATCACTTTTCATAAGGCAGTCCTATCTATTTCACTAAGCAGCATTTGCAGTCCTGACAAGTTAGAGATTGTGCATTCCTCTCCCCCCCCGCCAAAAGTGCAGGGAGTAGGAGTCCTTACAAGATAAGTAGCTTGTACTGAAATCATTTGTACAACTAAGGGCACAATTCTAATCCACTTTCCAGCACCAACATAAGGGCATTGAAGTTCCTAGATAAGGAAACAAATTCCCTTACTTTGAGGAGGCCTCTGTGAGTGCTCCCCAACTGCAGGATGCAGCACGTCTCCCATTGGCAAAGCTATGCCAGTGCTGGAAAGTGGGTTAGGATTGGGGCCTAAGTCACACTGCGTGCTGAAAGTAAAATGAAATAGAATAACATAAATATCTAGGTCATCAGCCCCAGGAGAAAATTCTTTCCTTAGCAGGGCTCTAGCAGAATCCACCCGTTGTGTCCTCCCAAGTGCTCTCATAACACAAACACCTTGTTCCTGGTTGTAACAGTCCTGATGCTGCAGAACAAAACGGTTGTCAACTGGGAAAGGACTCTTGGTTCTCACAGATTAGACCAAGAGGGTTGGATCTAAATTGGAGGGGGGAGGGGAAAGAATGTGCTCCAAAACAGCAAGACAGACTTGAAGGATCTTGGGAAAGTTGTTGGGTTGAGATCAACACTTTGGCTCCATCAGTGGTGACCAGCCTGTAATTTCTTTTGCTATCCTTGGTGATCAATCATGTTGTTCCTCCAGGTCTCACCACCTGTGGCCCAGGTTCTTTCCAGTGCCCAAACACCTATGTGTGTGTACCAAAACGCTGGCTCTGTGATGGGGACAAAGATTGTGCTGATGGTGCTGATGAGGGTCCGGCTGCCCATTGCTGTGAGTTGCTTCTTCCTGTTGCTCGGCTCCTTCCTGGCTAGCTGGACAATCTCCTGCTGACTTATTTCACTGGTCACCTCTGGCATATATTTATAGCAAAATACTGCATAGTGATATAATAATGTAGCATTTAGTAATAATAATGATACGTACTGCTTTTGAATTAAAAAGCTCACAAAGCAGTTTGCATAGCAAAATAATAGATAAGTGTCCCAATTCCCTGCCCTGGAGCACTTCACAATCTAAAGTGTTTGGCTGCCATTGCCATGAAATCCTGGGAACCAAACGCCGCAGTGGCGTAGGTAACAATCCTGCTTCCCGGTGCAGAGCTCAAGATGATGCCCCGGAAGTGACGTCACTCCCGGGTTTTTATTTCATACCTACTTTTTAAAAACTGCAAAATAAATCTGCCACGTCCCCCAAGCTGCTTGCTGCCTCCCCCCCCCCCCCCGGACCAGCTCCCTCCTACTCACCCCCAAGCTACTGCCACTTCTCAGTCACCTTTGGCATGCCCACCAGCCAGGCACATTGGACTACAGGGGGCAGTGGGTACACTGAAGCCAGCCCTGAGCCCCCAGGGGCCGTTTTGTTTGGCGAGCAGAGCTGGTCCCGCAGCTGCCTTGTGGGGGGGGGGGAGAGAGGACCTGTGGAGAAGCCCTCCTGCTCGCTCCCAGTGGCTGCGGGGGAAGGAGAACTCAGGGCAGGCTGGCGGAAGGAAGTCATGCCTGACTGTCTGAGGCTGCCATCCTATCTGCCCTTACCTGGGTGTAAGCCCTGTTGACTATAATGGGACTTACTTCTGAGTAGAGGTTCCTAGGGTTGTCCGTGATGAAGCCTCGCTCACAGCGGCTGGGGGGGAGGAGGACAGAGCGGGCAGGCGGGAGGAAGTCGTGCCTGACTGAGGCTGCAATCCACTCCACACTTTCCTGGGAGTAAGCCCCATTGGACACAATGGGCCTTACTTCTGAGTAGACAGGCATAGGTTTAGCTCTGAGTGAGTGAGTGAAAGAAAGGCTTGCTTGCTCACAGCGGCTGGGGGAAGAAGGACTTGGGGCAGGCAGTGAGAGGAAGCTGTGCCTGACTGAGGCTCCCATCTTCTCCACACTTTTCTGGTAGTAAGCCCCATTGGACACAATGGGACTGACTTCTGAGTAGACATCCATAGGATTGTGCTCTGAGGCTGTGGGATGCGGCGGCAGCGACGCATCTCCTCCTCCTTCCCTCCAGCTGCTGCCCCTGATGGGAAGCGGAGGTGCTTGGCAATCCCACCAGGGAAGCTCCCTTGTCCCAGCGCCCACAGGTGGTTCTTAGCAGGGGGGGCTGCAGAGCTCCCCCGCACCAAGGCGCCATGAAAGTCTCCTACAGTCCCCCCGTCTCAGGTACAACGGAGCAGAGCCGCGCCTGCTGTCGCTGCCTCAACCCCCTTCTGGGCTTCGCCAAGGACAGGCTGCACGTCCCCTCCTCTCCTTTCCACACGCTCACAAGACAGTGGGCTGCACAGCAGCCGTGAGGGAGCAGGGAAGCCCCGCCTGAGCTGCCATTCAGCTGCTGGCCAATGTGCCTGGCAGGGCTGCAGCAGCCCAAGGTAACTTGCGTGCACCCTGGTGTTGCCCCTCAGCCCCTGATGTTGCCCCTCCAGCAGCCGTAGCCCGGTGCATTTGCTACCCCCTAGCTACACTACTGACCAAAAACATGTTGAATCATTTCACAGACTGAACTTCACGTTTGATCGTGCTGCAGGACAATTTTAAAATTTGCCAATTGCTCCTATTGTTATTTCTGGACCTAATTTACTTGGCAGCATCTAGATGGATCTACCTGCACTGTTACAAGAATCAATTGTTACTTCTTAGGTTGAAAGGAATACATGTCTGGTGCTGTAAAGCTAATAAATAATGATGGTGGTATGATGAGAGTGACTAAATTGTAAAAGGAAATAACGTAGAGGTAACTAACCGGACTGTCTCATTTCAGCATCCCACTTCAGTGGGGTGGAAATAGGTCCAGATAAACATGTTAGGGAAACAATTTAAATCATGTTTAGTACCATTGTCAGTCCTGGTTACTGCTCCTTTTAAATTGTAAAAGGGAATAAGGTAGAAGTGACTACAGCTGGAGTGTCTTATTTCAGCATACAACACTACGTGTGATGAACGGGAGTTCATGTGTGCCAACCGACAGTGCATTCCCAAACATTTTGTGTGTGACCATGATGATGACTGTGGTGATGGCTCTGATGAGTCTCCAGAATGTGGTGAGTACGGATCTTGAACTTAACAGTAAGCGCCATGTGATGAATATTCCTTGCTTCTGATTTTCAAATTGAAAACATCCTATTTCAGTGGAATGGAAATGGGGAAACATTTACCTACTTAAGTAATGTTTAGGGTGCAATCCTGATATCCTCAGATGGGCTGGTGCAAGTCCCTTGTGCAGGCCCAGAGGTGTCCTGAAAGTACCATAAAGCACTTTTGCACCACTATTCAAGGAGGTAGGTTGGTGCACAGATGGCTAAAGCACTGGCAGACTGGTAAGGCTCCACTGGCTGAGGTAGGCTGGCTTGGGGAGGGTTGGGGAGGCAGGAAGGGAGCACTCTGTGGCGGGGAGGCGGGCAGGGGGGGCCAGGATCTGGCACAAGTGCCGGATCCTTTACCCCAGTCCCAGCAACCTGGAGCAGCTGCAGGCTGCTCAGCTCTGTGCCACCACTTTCGGGCTGCCACCTTTGGGGCTGCTGCGGCATTACTGCCCCGGGCTGAGCCACAGGCAGCCCCAACCTCACTCTGGATACAGGGCAGGCCAGCTGGCTTCCCCGTTCCAGCTCGGTTTAAGATTGGGCTGCCTGTGCCATTGCATATCCTGGTTTTGTTGCTCCTTTGGCACCAGACCCCTAACCCCATCCTAGCTATGGTTTTCGTCTTCCTGCATTCATCATATGGATGATCCCTAGGAATCATGTAGTGAGAAGGATGGAATCACAGTGCTATGCAGCCAGCTAGATTTAGCCTGATTCCCCCTCTAAGGACTCCCAAGTCAGGTCAGGCTACAGTTGTTCTGTATTTGGTGTGGTGTGGTGTGGTGTGGTGTGGTGTGGTGTGTGTGTGTGTGTGTGTGTGTGTGTGTGTGTGTGTGTGTGTGAAAGAGTGAGAGTGAGTTGTGTTTTTGCTGAGAAGTTCAAACCTCATGAAGCTCACTTTGGGCCAATTGTTATCTCTGGACCTAATTTACCTGGCAGTGTTGTTGTGAGGATTCAGTGAGAGGAAGCTAACACATGGCACCATGAGCTCCAGGGGGAAAGTGTGAGATTTGATTATGATGGATAGTTTTATTAAATTGAATTATCCCTCATATGCATGTCAGTCTCCACAGTATTTGTACCTTTTATGTGATGAGAAGAGCACTTCTTCCTGCATGGTCTGGTTTCCCATCTTTCCTTATTTTCCCCTCAGAGTATCCTGTATGTGGTTCCAGTGAGTTCCGTTGTGCCAATGGCCGTTGCCTGAGCAATAAGCTATGGGAGTGTGATGGCGAGTTTGACTGCCATGACCAATCTGATGAGGCACCCAAGAACCCTCGTTGCTCCAGTGCTGGTAGGTGTCATGATGGGTAAGAAGGAGAATAGTGTCAGGGAAGGGAACCCCCAGGGAAGGGCCAACTGTCCAAGGGGAGGAAAGCCTAGTGGTTAGCACACCCACACATGTCCCTGCTCCCCGCTTTCACTTTACTAGATCAGTATCTGAATGGAGAAAAAACCTGGTTTGTTTGTGTTCGCTGCCACTATCCCAGGCTGCAGACACTAAGCACTGGGAAAGGTCCCCTCCCAAGAGAACCTTGAACTCCAGGAGTTTCCATTAAAAATCAAATGCACAGTAGTGTCTGCAAGGTGAAGAGAAGGGACAGTCAATTGAATTACCTATGAACAGGGACCAGGCAGACCAAAGATTAAAATGAAACTTGTTTATTAAAAGTCCAAAAGAAAAGGGAATTTAACAAAATGGGAAAGGAAAGGAGGGTAGTAAAAGTACAAGGAAGCTGCTAGGAAATACCTGAGTGTAGCTAGAAAGCTGAGGTAATAACGTGAGAAAGGCTAGCAGCTGAATACATCCTTTTCAACCTGAATATTTTCAACTTACCAATCTTTTGATACTGCCTTGGTATGCCATCTCTAAAATTGTTACTGTGAGCAGCCTGTGGAATCTGGTTAGAAGTCTAAAGATACAAGCTTCCATAAAAACATAATTGCTCTTGTGGTTGTAAGGATAATTTTGAAGATGTTATGCCAAAAGTTATATAAAAGGTTAGAAACAAAGAGCAGACTTGAGCACACATACATACCCCCCCCCCCGTGTTATTTCCCTGTGCTCTGCAAGTAGTGGCAAAGGGGATAGAACAGAGCAAATGTCCTTTTCCTAATTTCAGTAAATTCTACTCTCCACGTAGCAAATGGGTCATCTGAGAACTAAGCAAAAACTAGGATTTTGTATAATTTTTGGGTTGATGTAACATTGTGGAGAATCAAAATTTTTGCTCCGTTTGGATGTCCTTGTTAGCCATGTGTGTGCTGGAATATGAAATACGAACGTAGGAGGGAACCAACCATGGATAGAATGGTTGTGCACTTTAGCCAACAGCAGAGTGGCTCTTTGGGATTGTGAGAAGAGAACTGGGGCTGAAAAGAAAGAGATCGCCCCTGCCTTGAGGTCCTTCCTGGTGTGTGTTACTGACCTCCTCGCTATTGTTTTAGAGAGCAAGTGCAATGACACCTCTTTCCTGTGCCACAACGAGAAGTGCATCTCTGAAAGTTTGCTCTGTGACAACAACAATGACTGCGGCGACGGTTCCGACGAGCTAAATTGCTTCGTCAATGAGTGCCTCAATAAGAAGCTCAGTGGCTGCTCCCAGGAATGTGAGGATCTCAAAATCGGCTACAAGGTTGGGCCTGACGCTTTTTCCTTAGCCGACGGGCATATCTGACTGAGCCAAAGGGACCTGGGTCGTAAGAGCATTTCCCTAGAGAACCAATAAGTCCAGCTCTGGCATCACCCTTGCAGTGCTCCTCCTCTTGTACCCATGTTGTGCCCTGTTAGGGCACTGTCTGTACCATCTAAAGGGGTACCATTCAAGAGCAATCACTTGACAATGTATGGTTTTTCACATTTCTGCCAACTTGGGGCACCTTTTGGAAGGGGGCAGTAACTCCATGGGAAAGCACATGCTTTTCTGTGCTAAAGGTCCCAGGTTCAGCTTCTAGCATTTCGAAATGAAAAGGATGCCAGATATCAGGACTGGAGAAGTCCTCTGCCTGAAAACCTGGAGAGCTGCTACTAGTACTTGAAGTATGCATTATTACCTTGTGGGTGTGTGTATATTTACATAAAGGACATGCCCCCCTAGGGCCTGCCTATATACCTGTAATGATTTTCTGCTGCCCCTTGCAGTGCAGATGTCGCCCCGGGTTCCGGCTGAAGGATGATGGGAAGACTTGCATTGATATTGATGAGTGCACGACCACGTACCCCTGCAGTCAGATATGTGTCAATAACTTGGGTAGCTTCAAGTGTTTGTGCGTAGATGGCTACATCCTGAAGCCTGATGACCCAACAAGCTGCAAAGCTGTTACAGGTGATGTCTATCTACTCTGGTATGAGAATGCTGCTAGAGATGAGCATAAAGTAGAGTTTATGCTCATAAAGATGAGCATAAAGGAAGTTGTTCCACACTGGGGAAACTGGAAGCTTCAGAATTGATGGGATTTATCTGGTGGACAGACTCTTGAGTGAAGAGCCACTCACAGAGATCACTCAACAAGTAAGCTCTAGATCCCACAAGAATATTGTCAAACACTAAATGAAATTGAATGGTGTAGTGGTTCTGGAGTTGGACTTAGACCTGGAAGATCCATGAAGCTTCCTGGGGTGCCCTTGGGCCAGTCAGTATCTCTCAGCCTAACCTTCCTCACAGGGTTGTTGTGAGGACAATAGGTGGAAAGGAATTATGTACACCACTCTGTGCTTCTGGGAGGAAGGGCGGTATAAAAATGTGAAAAGTAAAAAATGAATCACAATATAAATAACTACTAAACCGAATGACAAAACTGAAATTGTTTGCACATTTGTTAGACATTTTAGCTTTCACTGTCCTCAGTAACACAATTGAGAATTCATTTAATCACAACTGCATTACTGAGGAAGGAAGAAGGTGAAGCATCTAATGAAAAGGGATTTGAGCAATCTGTTCCGTTGTTCATTTTATTATTTATTTTTCCCTGTTCACGTGTTTATAGCTGCACCTGCAGTCCCAAAGAACCCTCAGGGTGGTTTAACAGTTTGAAATAAAACAACCCTAATTCAGTAAAAACCATTCAGGTCAAAAAAGAGAGCAAAAACTTCCTCATGATCCTGTCAAGGAATGCACCATGAGTATCAAATGAGAAGTGACCGGCTTATGGACTGAAAGCCCTGCAGAATCATGCTTGTAGGGGGATATGCTTCCTCCCAGTTGTGTTGATAGTAGCAAAGTGGCAAAACTGGAAGTGATGTTTTTAATGCCTTATAAAGCATAGGGAGACCTCTGCAGGGCTCAGAATACTCTCCAGAGGTGAGGAGAGACGGTTCTCTTCACGCTCAGAGGGCGGGGGTGGGACATCCCTGGGTATCCACAGTTTCAGCTAACTGCAGGGGATTCCAGATTGGCACCCCTGTGGATACCGGGGCATGCCTGTATTGTCATCAAAGGAGCACTGCATATCTCACACATTTACGGTCCAATCCTATACTCACTGACCAATGTTCCGGCACCTATTTTGCTGACACTGACTTCTATAAAGCACTCATAAAAGGTGCTCCAGCAGCGCTCTCAGGTAATGTGCTGGTGGGAAGGCCAGAGCCTTCCTGCTTCCATGGTCAGCTCTCCCACCACCCACTGGAGCAGCGGGAAAGGCAGGAGAGGGTGGGGAGAGCCGAATAGTGGTATGGAGGGGGCAAAACTGGACAGGGAGAGGGGCAGAGGTGGGCATATCTGGCCCAGGAAGGGGGTGGGTTTAGCAGCTGCTGCAGTGGCTGAATCCTAACCCCATTCCCAAGCCCACAGCACTGGTCCATGTGAACCTGAGTCAGCTGTTAGTGCAGGTCTGAGTAGAGCCTCCCGCCCTTGCCATGAAGGTTTATACCTGGGTAAAAGAATGATTGTTTTCTTATCCAGAAGAGACCTTCGCAGCTCCTCCCCCCACAGGATGCAGTGGTAATCATTTTGACGCTGCTGCATGGTGGAAATAGGATTGGGCTCTTAGAGCCATTTCCCTGAGGTGTCCCTCTTCTGACATCATGTCCCTCTTCTGACAGTATTTCTTGCTTACTTTCACAGATGAGGAACCTTTCCTGATCTTTGCTAATCGGTACTACCTACGGAAGCTCAGTCTGGATGGTTCCAACTATACATTGCTGAAACAGGTAATTGGGGGGATCGTTGTTTAAGCAGATTCTGAGGTGGTAGACAACCTTTTGCAACCTGGAAAATATTTAGGTAGCCATTTGGGACCCAACTGACCCAATGGTCCATTTTATTCTCCTCTGTAGTTTGCCTACCTTTTGCTCCTAGACATGCTTACTTGCTAGAACCTGACAATGTAAAACCCCACTTCCTTTCTTTGTAGGGGGATATAAGAGGGAATTGTTCCTCCACATCATTCAGGGAAAGGAACCCCTCAGCTCTCAGCAGTTTGAAAAAAACTGTTTGATAGTGATTGTTGTCTAGAACTCAGTCATTGTACACAGAACACCTGTCTTTCTCTCTTGATGAATATAGGGACTGAACAATGCTGTGGCTTTGGACTTTGACTACCGGGAACAAATGATCTATTGGACAGATGTCACCACGCAGGGCAGTATGATCCGCCGCATGAACATCAATGGCAGCAACGTACAGGTGTGAGACAGGTGTCCTTTTGTCTGTATCCTCATTGACTAAGCACTTGGTTCCTCACTATAAGCCCCAAACCAACTCTTTTACTACCAAGCAGATTTTTTGGCATTTCACCCCATACCTGGGCAGTATTTTATTAGGGTTAATCTCCATTGGCACCCAAGAAAACCTAAGAACATTTCTTCCTGGCCTAGCAAGCTGCAGTGCATTCTGGGCAAAAAGGAGCCTGTCCATAAACCAGTTAGAGAGTTGCTGAATCAGATCATTTCTTAATCCATACACATTTATATTAATTTCTGCCTTTTGCACTTCCAGGTTTTGCACCGCACTGGGTTGAGCAATCCTGATGGACTAGCTGTGGATTGGGTGGGCGGGAACCTGTACTGGTGTGACAAGGGAAGGGACACCATTGAAGTGTCAAAGCTCAACGGGGCCTACCGCACCGTGCTGGTGAACACAGGACTACGGGAGCCACGAGCATTGGTAGTAGATGTACAAAATGGGTGAGTCTGCCAAGCTCTAACCAATCAGCTGGCATCTAAGCTTCATATGTGCCCCTGTTACCTACTTGTACATACTTCCTCCCTGAACTCCCTGGGATGAATTATGCTTCTTATTTTCAAATTCTGTCCCCTTTTTAATTTAGCAATTAAAGAAATGGACAATTAAAGCATTGGTGGGGATTTGGTACTAGCAAACCTGTCATTCAGGTGATCATTAGGGAGGAGAGGCTAGTCCTTGAAGGTAGAGGGAGGGATGTTGATACCCCAAAACTCCTGGATTCTTTTTCCACCTTTTGGTTGACTGAGCGGAACCCTCTGTGAGCCATAATCTGCAAGCCTACTTCAAGATTTCATGTCAGTCTGAGCATTACAGACTTGTGACCCAAGAAGCTGAAATCAGTTCACCAACCATGTATGCTAATCGACCAAGAACTCTGCAGGCTTCCTGCCAGGGAATGCCAAAATACCTTTTCCTGCACACATGGTCAGAAGCTAATGACACGACCTGCACTGGACCTGTTTATGTGGATCCAGTGAGGAAACAGTACAGTGAAACCCCCTATAAGACCCATGTGGGCTTGCTCAAGGTGAGAACCCAAGGAATCCTGACCTATATTTAAACCGCTTTGTGAACTTTTAGTTGAAAAGCGGTATATAAATACTGTTAATTAAATTAATATTTAGTGTACTATAATCTGTGTTGCTCACACCTGAATGACATCCTGCCTGAAATGGTCTTTTGCAGATTAAGGGCCCAATTCTATAGGTCTGTAGTGCCAGTGCTGAGTGTCACAAATGTGGTAAGGCACGCCCATGACACCAGAGAGGAGTGAGTGCCAGCACCAGTCCAGCACCAACCGGCGCTAAACGCAGTGCTGGAAGGGCACCGCTTTACCACTTTTCCTCAAGGCAAAATAGCTGGCACAGACTGGAGAAGCCCCATTGCAGGGCTTGCCCCAGGGGAAGGGGACAATTTCATGCCTGTGTGCAGTTCCCGTGGCTCAGTTATAGATCATTCTAGGTATTTCTGCTGCTTTCCCCACAGCATGGATAGTACTTCACAGATTAGACTCCACGCTAGCCTGGTCAGACCCAGATTATATTGTCCTGGTTAGGCCTTTCATGGACTCTTCCCACATAACAGGAGAGGAAGCTGAACGCTTTCCACATGCGCTGCCTCCAACGCATCCTCGTTATCACCTGGCAGGACAAAGTTCTAAACCACACAGTCCTGGAACGAGCTGGAATCCCCAGCGTGTATACACTACTGAAACAGACGCCTGCGTTGGCTTGGTCATATCGTGAGAATGGGCGATGGTCGGATCCCAAAGGATCTCCTCTATGGAGAACTTGTGCAAGGAAAGCGCCCTACGGGTAGACCACAGCTTCGCTACAAGGATATCTGCAAGAGAAATCTGAAGGCCTTAGGAATGGACCTCAACAGATGGGAAACCTTGCCTTCCGAGTGTCCCGCTAGGAGGCAGGCTGTGCAGCATGGCCTTTCCCAGTTTGAAGAGACACTTGGCCAATACACTGAGGCAAAGAGGCAAAGAAGGAAGGCCCATAGCCAGGGAGACAGACCAGGGACAGACTGCACTTGCTCCCAGTGTGGAAGGGATTGTCACTCCCGAATCGGCCTTTTCAGCCACACTAGACGCTGTTCCAGAACCACCATCCAGAGTGCGATACCATAGTCTCTCGAGACTGAAGGTTGCCAACTGGTTAGGCCTTTCTAGGGAAAGCCTTTTGGCAGTGCATGTCATTTGCCATCCCATTCTAAATTGAGCTTTACCAGTGAGCGAGAATAAGGCTCCTAACTTTATCACTCATTCTCTATATTTGTATGATCTTCTGGTGTAAACTTTGGGGGCATGTCCTTAACCCA
The DNA here is from genome assembly GCF_035046505.1 of Tiliqua scincoides. Lineage (NCBI taxonomy): Eukaryota > Metazoa > Chordata > Lepidosauria > Squamata > Scincidae > Tiliqua > Tiliqua scincoides. The sequence goes on from NC_089822.1 coordinate 124,503,427, forward strand.
TTCTGTTTCCTGTCCCACAGCTACTTGTACTGGACAGACTGGGGTGACCACTCCTTGATTGGCAAGATAGGCATGGATGGCACTAACCGGAGCGTCATAGTGGACACCAAGATCACTTGGCCTAATGGCCTCACCCTGGACTACATTAACAGCCGCATCTATTGGGCTGATGCTCGAGAGGACTACATTGAGTTTGCCAGCCTGGATGGCTCTGGCCGGCACATAGGTGAGGGAATCTCAGAAACCATTAAGTTCAAATATGTGTGCAGATAGGATGACTGTAGTGACCAGGAGTCCCATGGACTGTGTACTCAAGATGCATGAGGAGAAGGATGGTTCAGTGGCTAGATCTGGGGAATGCTCGGAGGCAGAATGCTGCAGTGAATAGTTCTTATAATAATAATAATAATAATAATAATAATAATAATAATAAAACTTTATTTTTATCCCGCCCTTCTCCCAAAAAGGGACCCATGGCGGCTAACAACATATAAAACAAATTAAAACATAATTTCACAGATAAAAACATATTAAAAAACACATTAGCAGAACCCATAAAAACAGTAGTCAGAAGAGTCAGAATAAAAGAGCATAAAACAGCAGTTCTTAGAGGAATCGGGCCTGTAAAAAAGCAACTAAAAGATATATAAAAGATGTTAAAAAGGCCAGAACGTCAGAAGGCTTGGTTAAACAACAAGGTCTTCAGGCCTCGCCGAAAGGACTCAAGAGAGGGAGCCATTCTCAAGTCAAGGGGAAGGGAGTTCCACAACGTTGGTGCCACTACTGAGAAGGCCCTATTTCTTGCCGCCACCCCACGTACCTCCTTAGGCAGCGGCACTTGTAAAAAGGCCTTCTCTGATGACCTGAGTGGACGAGCCGGATTGTACGGGAGTAGGCGATCTCTAAGATAACCTGGCCCAGAGCAGTATAGGGCTTTAAAGGTCAAAACCAGCACCTTGAATTGGGCCCGGAAACGAATGGGCAGCCAATGTAGCCCCCGGAGAAGCGGGCTGACAGAGTCAAACCGCCTAGCTCCAGTGACCACACGGGCCGCCGCATTCTGCACTAATTGCAGTTTCCGAACCGTCTTCAGGGGCAGCCCCACATAAAGCGCGTTACAATAATCTAACCTCGATGTCACCGTAGCATGGATCACCGTGGCCAGGTCTGCACGATCCAAGTACGGACACAGCTGGCGCACCAGCCGAAGCTGAGCAAAGGCCCCCCTAGCCACAGCCGCCACCTGGGAATCCAGGAGCAGCTGCGAGTCCAGGTGGACCCCCAAGCTGCGGACCTGCTCCTTCAGAGGGAGTGCAACCCCATTCAGAGCAAGCTGATAATCCAGCACCTGCATCGAGGATTTCCGAACCAGGAGAGCCTCTGTCTTATCCGGATTTAATTTCAGCTTGTTAGCCCCCATCCAGATCCTCACTGCTTCCAGACAGCGCTCCAGGCCCTCAACCGCCACCCTGGAGTCTGGAGGAAAGGAGAGATAAAGCTGGGTGTCATCAGCATATTGATGACACCCCACTCCAAACCCCCGGATGACCTCTCCCAGCGGTTTCATGTAGATATTAAATAGCATGGGGGACAGAATTGAGCCCTGCGGCACCCCGCACCTCAATGGCCAGGGTGTCGAACAGGCATCCCCCAGCACCACCATCTGGGACCGACCTTCCAAGTAGGAGCGGAACCACCGCAAAACAGTGCCTCCAACTCCCAACTCGGCCAATCGGCCCAGAAGGATACCATGGTCGATGGTATCGAAAGCCGCCGAGAGGTCCAGCAGGACCAACAGGGACGCACTCCCCCTGTCCAGTCCCCGGCGTAGGTCATCCACCAAGGCGACCAAAGTTTAGTTCTTTTTCTAAACATAGAACAAACAGTAAGAAGGAGAATGGGAAACCTTGTCTGATGCCTTTTTGTAAGTTAATGGGGTTCAAATTCAATCTATTGACAGTGATTCTAACCCAAGACAGTGCAGAAGTCTACTTTATTTAGGGTGACCAGATGTCAAAAGAGGACAAGGCACCCCAAAATGCAGGACATTCAGCCCTCACCAGACCTTAAAGTGACTGATTTAAAAGGCATTAAAAAATCTCTTGTGGTTTCCCGAGAGCAACCAGATTTTTCAGTAAGCATTTTACCGAATGGCCATAACAGCCATTCTAAAGCCCACAGAGGCTGCAGGCAGACACACAAGACCTCTGCGGGCTTCAGAAGGCCCTTTGGAGGCAACTGGAGCACAGATCCGGTAGCTTTCAGAGAGTTTAAAGGGGCCAAAACTGCTGATTTCCTTATCTGTGGTTTTCGGTCTCCATGGGGGGGGAGGGGTCCAAGAACGAATCCCTTGCGGATATCGAGGCCCCATCTGTATTCAACAGGAAGTCTGAATGCCTTTTAAGGCATTCTGAGGCCTGGGGAAGCCCTCCCCATAATGCCTTAAAAGGCATAACAGTGTCAGGTTATCCTGAGGGTAACCAGAAGTATTGTTTTTTCAGCTGTATTGGCCATTCTGAAGCCTGTAGAGGCTGCTGGCGGACACGCCCCTACAGAGGGTTCAGGCTGGGCCAAGTCTGACTCAACACAGATCCAGGGGACCTGCATTGGGCCAGATCCACAGATACAAAATCCGAGAATAAACAGGCTCTACCTGTACTTTCCAATGCAACTTCTAGGGTCTTATTTATCCCCACTTCTGCAGATGGCCAGACTTAATGACACCTCACAATCAAGGACCTTTAGATGAACTCTTCTTCTCTGTTTATAGGAAAACTGTGTCTTGGAATGCTGCCTTCAGGCATCTTTGAAACCAGCCAGCCCAGAAAACACAAATGCAGATTTAGCTAAGAGGTGGAACTCTTAACCATCTTAACATTTTAGGTCTACATTTTTTGAAGAACTGAGAAAGGTCCTTGTAATTTACATTAGGAAGGCTAGTTGGGTTGCTGGCTGTGCTGGCTATTTCCTTTTACTTTCGGTTAAGAAGGAAAGCCAGTTTATTTCATGCATTTTCTTATTAGCACAAGGGGGGAGGGAGGAATGTCATGGCATTACTGATAGAATCATCTGAATTTGAATCTCTCTGGCTAATGGCACAATGCATTGTTTTATACCTAAGAAACAGGACCCCACATGCCATTCTTGTAAGGGTTATGTAGTTATTGACTACAGTTAATCAGTTAATTGACTGTAGTTAATGACTATGTACAATTCTGATGTTTTACTGAAAAAGGAAAGTTCACAATAAAGTGGCTATTTTTTAAATTGCAAGTGGCTTAATAGAATGGATGATGGGCGGATCCCAAAGGATCTCCTCTATGGAGAACTCATGCAAGGAAAGCGCCCTACAGGTAGACCACAGCTGCGATACAAGGACATCTGCAAGAGGGATCTGAAGGCCTTAGGTATGGACCTCAACAAGTGGGAAACCCTGGCCTCTGAGCGTCCTGCTTGGAGGCAGGCTGTGCAGCATGGCCTTTCCCAGTTTGAAGAGACACTTGGCCAACAGTCTGAGGCAAAGAAGGAAGGCCCATAGCCAGGGAGACAGACCAAGGACAGACTGCACTTGCTCCCAGTGTGGAAGGGATTGTCATTCCCAGATTGGCCTTTTCAGCCACACTAGACGCTGTTCCAGAACCACCTTTCAGATACCATACCATAGTCTTTCGCCAATACAATGCAGATCCCATGAATGTTTTATTTTTATGGCTTTCTTGGGGTATGTTTGACCTCCATTCTGAAGCAATGTAATAAATCTTGATATCATCTGAGGATTAAAAGCTGAGTGACTTGTTAATTAATAGGTTTGAATTCTCTTTGGTATTATTTAGCGGTGTTAAGCAAGCCATAGCTAAAGTGCAGTTTAAAAATAGATGAAAACTTATGACTATGGGCACAATCCTAACCCATGTTCCAGCACCGACATAAGGGCAATGCAGCTCCTAGGTAAGGAAACAAACATTCCCTTGCTTTGAGGTGGCCTCCATGAGTGTCCCCCAGCTGCAGGATGCAGCACACGACCTATTGGCACAGCTATGCCAGTGCTGGAAAATGGGTTAGGATTTGGGCCTAAAGTAAATAATATTAGAACAGCTCCATGGTATTAAATGACTGTATACAGCAATGCAAGTTATGAATCAGACCTTTGTATCAAGAAGAGCATTAGCATACCTTTAGTTCCAGCTGATATTTAGGGCTGTCCTAAATGGTGATTACGGAAAAATTCTAATAATCTGAGATACTGAATGGGGGAGAGTTGGGTGGAAGATCTACCATATTATCTGCTACTGTTCTATTAATAAGGGTTGAAGACTGAAATATCTGGAACAACTGCTCTACATTATATCACTGGTATAATCAGCAGAAAATGGAATTCTTGTTAGCAAACAAAGAGATGTGCAATCTGATGTGAGATCTGAGTTCCTTCGTTTGCTCAATAGTGCCATGTGTGCACTGTCTTTTCTAAATCTAGGCACGTGTTCAACTGTTTCTGAGATAACTGGTCTTCTGGTATTACACTATTACATTTGTATTTTTGAACTCTTGTGATCCATTCATTCTGACAAATGAGTGAACAGAACTGAGCATGCCTTGTGGTGATCCCAACAGCAATAGATATGGCAGCCAGAGGTAGGATGACATTTTATTATGAGGTGCAAAACAGAGTGCTGGTAAAATGAGAGATTCCTGCAAGGCAAGCACATCTTTATAGATTGCCCACAACTTAGCACTTGCTGTGTTTAAAAACAAGTGCCTGGGAAGGTTGATAAAGGGTTCAGTGGCACATGCTTGGGCAATATTTCCAGGTCTTCTCATTTTCAGTACTTGCAACAGTTTGATCCTTTATCTTGTCACTCAATGAGAATTTGTCTCTCATCTTTTCCCAGTCCTGAGCCAGGATATTCCCCATATCTTTGCCCTGACACTCTTTGAGGATTACATCTATTGGACTGATTGGGAGACCAAATCCATCAACCGGGCTCACAAGACCACAGGTGCCAACAAGTCCGTACTGATCAGCACTTTGCACCGGCCCATGGACATCCACATTTTCCATGCTTACAGGCAACCAGATGGTGAGTGCCATGCTGGGCCAGCTCGGCTCCAAGATATTAATGGGAAGAGAGTGTGTCCTTACAGGGATACTGGGCTCAATTACTGTACCCTAGGAAAAAGGGAAGATGCATTCAAGGCAGAGTGCTGGACCTTGAATCTGCCTGTTTAGGGCAGGGGGAAGTTCTTCAGAGCAAGGGAAGGCCAGGTGTCATGAGACAGATACAAGATGAGTCTGTGGCGTGGCCGTAAACCACAATAAGCAGAGCCCTTGCAGTTCTCAGACCAGAGACCAACCGTGATGAGACCGAGTGGGCTGCCAACTTTAGAGACCAACTCTCTCTAAAAGTTCCTGGCAGAACACTCTTCTCTCCTCACTCCATGCCCAGCTCATACCCTGTTGTGGGATGACCCCACTCCCTAAACGACCCATACTTGACATAAACCCAACAGGTTGGCAGTAGGAGAAGAATATTGGAGTAGCTCCTTGTAGCTGATTGCCATCACGGTATGGAGGGAGGAAGAGACAGAGAGAGTGCTATTTCCCAAAGCTTTGATCTTTCTTGTTGAATGGTTCTCCAGAGAGAGTACTAGCAAAAACAGCTTTGCCTCTTCCATCATTGGCTTCGGAAAAAGCAGAGACTAGAGTTGAGTGTGACTTGTGCACATGTTGAAACAGATAGTCACCTTTCTAGGAGGAAAGCACAGTATGCAGTGGAACACAGATCTCTTTATTTCCCTCACTTTGGGAGGGGAGAATCTCACACATACATGAGTTTGGCATCCCAGGGACAGAGATCTGTGTGTCTCTTCCCCAAATGGACAGCCATGGATGGAAATCACTTGGGATGAATGCACAGTAGTTATCCCATGGCCGTGGGCTTTGGTAGCTAAAAGGGAACAAGTTCCACCAGGTCCACCAGATCCTCAGCACTGTGCTGGGGCTCGCATCGTGGCAGTATCGTTTTTGGCAATCACATTGAAATTAACAGAATAACACCACTTTGTAGGTGGTTAAATTATGCTTAGACCTCATTTGTGGCTATATGTTAAGTAGTACAGCACTCTACCAGAATAATGCACAGGGAACTCACTGCTAAGGCCTTGTTTCCTCTTCTCTTCCCTCTCACATGGACACTAACATTCAGATGTTTATTTCTTACACATGGAAAAAAAGTCTCACTGTATCTTAGCAACAATAACTGCTGTAACCTACATGAGTCCCCCCAACTTTCCTTTGATCCCCACAGTTCCCAACCACCCCTGCAAAGTCAACAATGGTGGTTGCAGCAACCTATGCCTGCTGTCACCTGGAGGAGGCTTCAAGTGTGCTTGCCCTACCAACTTCTACTTGGGTGGCGATGGCAGAACCTGCATCTCCAACTGCACAGCTAGTCAGGTACCTAAACATTGCCTCACCAGTCTGAGTTCCCTGGGGATGGTCCCCCATTTAGGACCTCATCAAGAGGCTATCCCCAGTCCATAGCAGCCTCTGCAGATCAGAGGCAAGTCTCCAGTCCCAGAGATAGTCTCAGCAAGCAGAGAGCATCACATTGGAGTCATTTTTCTTACTGCTGGACTTTCTGTATTCCACTAATCTAGAGCAGGACAAAATGCTTGGTTTTCATCAGCCTATTTGAATCCTCCTGGACCCGAAGAAGTCACATGACTACATCCATGTAGCCAAAGAGAGTTTGGAGGCTGATTATAAAATGAGGAGAATTTTTCCCTCTGTATGACACCTACAGCCTCAGCCACAGAGACACCCAGAAAGAAGGCGGTGGTCAGCTCTTATGAGATGGGAAGCAATGGCCAGGCATACCAGCCAGCTGGTGACAGTGGGGCAAGGGTAGGACAGTGAGGGAGAAAAGTTCAAAAAGAGAATGAGGCCAGGATGAGAAAAAGGTGAGAGAAAAGCAGGGCTGGGAAGAAAAAGGAGAATTCGAGCATGGTGAGAAGGAAGGGCAAGGACAGGACGAGCTGAAGGAGAGAAATCACAGAACCGGCAGATGAGTGAGGATGGGAGGCGGAGTTAGAAGGAGAGTGGGAGAAGTTTCAGAACGGAGGTGAGACAACAAACTGGAACAGGTGGCAGAGTGAGACCAAAATGGGAAGCATCAGCGGCAGAGAGGGAAAAGAAAAGACATGTAGAACCCCACTGATGAGGGAATGAGGAGGGCCACTGGCAGAATGGAGACTGTACAAAGAAAGGAGAGAAAGTGGGAACGAGCTAGACTGGAGTGAGAAGCAAAAGTCAGAGATGGGTGCTAGATTAGGAGACCGGTGGCAGGAGGACAGAGACAGTGGGTGAAGACAAAGGGGAGGGATGCAAAGGTGGAAGGAAGGCAAAGAACCTAAGGGGCCTAGTAGAGATCACTTTAAATAAGGGGGAATCCACTCATTAGCTGCATCTTGGAGGTTGCTAGGCAGAATATTAAAATACTGAGGTATAAGAATAAACAAGAATAGCACTCTGCAGTTGTATTTATTGGGCTAAGTCTTTACTGGGTATTGGGGATGTCATGTCCTGCCCCCAAGGGATGAGCTCTTGAGTGCAGGGCCAGTGACACATGTCTCTGAAAGGACTTTCCTCATCCTGGAAGAATTTCAACTCTCTGCTTTGATATATGTGTCAGGCTGAATCTGTCCTGATAGAACAAGGATGGGAAAAACGGTTGAGGGTGAAGGATATTCTTTTGGCCATTATCTGTGTATTGTCTAAGCTTCCTGACTTCTCCTCCCCACCACAGTTTGTCTGCAAGAATGACAAGTGCATCCCTTTCTGGTGGAAATGCGACACAGAGGACGATTGCGGGGATCGCTCAGATGAACCCGAGAATTGCCGTGAGTTGAACAGCTAGGAGAAGGCTCAGGGGTTGGGGAGATTCTGCTCATAGGTGCTGATGGAATGTCATCCTGGAGGGGCTCTAGATTCATTTTTGTAGGATTGCCAGGGTACAATGTGTTTGTTTTGGCTTTGGAAATACGTTATTTGGTATCCCTTGTGTCCCTACCTGGCTGGTAACTTTTGGGGAGGTCTGTTTATTTAAAGCGTTGGCAGGTGTGTTGATGAAGCACCAGGCATTGAAGTTGCAGGTATCTTCTTAGGGAAAACTTCCCAGATGGATAGAATCCATCTGTCCATTGGAAATACCTTATCTGGTACTCCACAGAAATACTTACTTGGTATTTCAGCTTTTCCCTGGCTCTATCCTCCTTATTACAGCTATCATGTCACTTAGAGCTGCAGTTGAATGTTCACAGTGCCTTTCATCCTTCCTGATTTGTTTTGACATTGAGGACAAGAACAACTTTCTTGTCTCTTGAAGCTTCACAAGTACAGTTGGTTTGAGTGAAATTCCATTGGTGTGCCAGGGCTATGGAAACTCTCTAAAATCGCCATCCAGGTTTTAAGTGCATGAAAGGTCCATTTGTACCTGCATCCCTGTGCTAAGCAGCTCTGAGCAGACATAGGGAAGACATGCCGTAGGCCAAAGTGATATCCAGTTCAGCTGACTATATGCTGAACATGCCAGCTATATAAATTTTATCCTTATATTCACTCAAGTCCAAGAAAATGGGAAAAGCTTCCCACTGGTAGCAGTAGTTTTGTTTTACCTTGGAATTGAGTCCCCATAAAGTGGTAATGGAGTGATAATTCCCTGAGCTGGACTAACAGTTATGCTGAACTATGGGGTGAAGTCCACGCAAATTAGATTCCTTGTAATGGTATAAATAATCTGGGAGTTTGCCAGTGTGAATGAAGAACATGATCCCTTCTGATTGAGGTTGTTGAAATTCAACACAGAGGTTTTCTTTTTTGTTTGCAGCTGCAGTAGAACATTGGTAGACTGATGAAGGGCCCAATACTATCCAACTTTCCAGCACCTATGGAGCATGCACTGCATTCTGTGGTGGAGGAGCTGTCATGGAAGCCTTCTCGAGGTAAGGGGACATTTGTTCCCTTACCTTAGGACTGTATTGGCACTGGACAGTTGGATAGGATTGAACCTAAAGAGAAGGAGCAGAGTACTTTTATACAAATGAGGTTGTTGCATGACAGTGTTGTTGGCGTGGCTTAAAAGAATGCATCACCTGTGGGTCATTTGGCATTGAGAACCTTGCCTCTTTTAGCCTGACTCTTTCTCCCAAGAAGTCACTTATTCCCTTCTCCCCACAGCTGAATTCAAGTGTCGCCCAGGACAGTTCCAGTGCTCAACAGGAATCTGCACCAACCCAGCCTTCATCTGCGATGGGGACAATGACTGTCAGGACAACTCAGACGAGGCCAACTGTGGTTAGTAGCTGCCCTTAGCCGCTTGCAAACCTCATTCCTTCAAGAAACCCAGTTCCATATCCAACCCAATCATCAGAGAGTCCCAATCAACAGTCCAAAGTTCCATGATACAACAGCAGTATTGAAGCTAAGGAGGTCTAGGTTTGGTCAGAGCTTGGCTGGGAAACCTGTGTATTCACCTTGACTTCTGTGATGTAAAAAAGCTGTGTATAAATACAGTAAGTAAATAAAAGAAAATCATATTCAGAAAATAAGATTTTCTTTGAATAAAAAATGACAGGGAAAACCAGCCACATGACAAATGTCAAGTCATTTTGCTTGCCAATATAGAGGAGGCACTGGAGTTTCTCCTTGTGCTCTCCTCTGTCTAGAGGGAAAAGCCTAGACTTGAACTGTCTCACCAACTTCCAGGAACCAGATTGTCGATCAACAAAGGGACTGCTTCTCTCTTTATACCATTGTTTAGCCCAGCAGTACCCAAACTTACCATGGTCATGGTGCCCTTCTTTCACAGTGGTCTCTTCTTCCTGGCTCTCCCTGGTGCCACCTGCCATCCTGGCAGCACCCACGATCTCTAGGAAGATGGATGCCGCCATCTTGGATCACAGTTCAAGATGGCAGCACCTGAGAGAGAGCTGGGAAGAAGAGGCCACCAGGGGCATTCTGTTGCACCCCTGTGAGTTTTCTGGAGCGCACTGTTTGGGAACACTGGTCTAGCCTGTGGAGTTGCTCTACAGCTCCTTCAGCCTCCAGAGGGAAGATCCTGGAACTTGGACTGTGACTAGGATTAGAGGAGATGCCACCCCACCATCACCATTGCAGCATCTCCCTGATTATTTATTTTTATTGTGCTCATTATAAACATTTATATCCCTCCTTTCCCATTGAAAGTCTTCAACATGGCTAATATATCAGCAACAGCAAAACAATATAAAATAGTTGTATCACAATTTCACAGCAAGTATATTGTATGGATTTCAGTTGCAAACCCCTTTGGGAACCAATACTGGCAGAAAAGTGAGACATAAATATAATTAAACGTCTAAGATGTGACTATATCAAGTAGAATAGAACTGCAGTCATGTGACAGTTCTTTTCTACAGCTATGTATGCCACCCTAAGCTTCTTAAAGCAAAGGTTAAATTGAACTGTAGTTAACCAGTCAATCCCTAGTGAAACACTAGTGCCAGCATGTCTCGTGAGACTCCCTCACAAAGATTAGGGTCAAATGGATAAAGTTTTGTCCCCTCCCCTTAAAGTGTTTTTTTTTTTCTTCCTTCTGACAGAAGTGCATGTCTGCCTGCCTAGCCAATTCAAATGCACCAATACCAATCGCTGTATCCCTGGTATCTTCCGCTGCAATGGGCAGGACAACTGTGGCGACGGAGAGGATGAGAAGGACTGTCGTAAGTTACTACCTGGGAATTTGATGCAGGATTTTGCTTCCTTGTTTGCTCTCTGTTAGTGTAATTTGTCTGTGGAACTCCTTGCCACAGGATGTGGTGATGGCATCTGGCCTGGATGCCTTTAAAAGGGGATTGGACAGATTTCTGGAGGAAAAGTCCCTCACAGGTTACAAGCTGTGATGGCTATGTGCAACCTCCTGGTTTTAGGCTACCTCAGAATTCTAGATGCGTGGGAGGGCACCAAAATGCAGGTATCTTGTTGTTTTGTGTGTAGCCTGAGGCATCTGTTGGGCCACTGTGAGATACAGGAAACTGGACTAGACAGACCTTTGGCCTGATCCAGCAGGACTCTTCTTATGTTAGTGGATTATCATCATTGGATGAGCAGTGCAATAAACATTAATAACATCTAGCACTGTTCAGACTGGAGATCATGTGTATGTTCTGGAATTAAAAAACAAAAACAATAATTGTATATCAAGGTTACTCAAATGCAGAATCTGGTGGCAGGATCCCAACATACACATAGCCCTGATCATCTTCATACTGTAAATAAACAACCCTATAACTAGGGACATACTCTTGCTGGCTCTCCATTATGCCGTAGGGTTTTCTTCTGCCTCTTTTTCCCCCTGCAGCGGAGGTGACTTGTGCTCCAAACCAGTTCCAGTGTGCCATCACCAAACGCTGCATCCCACGGGTGTGGGTGTGTGACCGCGACAATGACTGTGTGGATGGATCTGATGAACCCGCCAACTGCAGTAAGGCGCTACTATGCATTATGGAAAGAGTTCCCATAATTGCTTCTAAAGGGGGAATAAGTTGACCACTTAGAGCATCGGCTTCCCTTTGTACTTTTGGGAAGGCAAACTTGGTTTCTACATTTAAGCAGAAGATGTTACAGGATGTACTGCTGTGAAATGGCCAAATCATGAGATTTCCCACGGCTCATTTAACGAAATCATGTGAAGAAGACAGCACACTGGGATCAAGGTTTTGCTCCAAACTATTTATTTAATGGTTTGGACGTGTAACTGATCCATTTCAGAAGGTTGTATTTGGCCCCTCTAGAACTAGCTGGAGCTTAGTCCTGCAATAGACACTGCATTTTGTGCAGATTTCTTCACATATCAAGTCTCTAAACAGCCCTTTCTGGAACAGGTGTCTCTCCCACCTTAATTTGGTGCCAAAAGATGCAACTGCCAATAAGTGACACTCACCTCCTGTCAACCCAATAATTTTTTCCCCTCTTCTCTCTCTCTTAGCACAGATGAGATGCGGCCTGGATGAGTTCCGGTGCAAGGATTCGGGTCGGTGCATTCCAGCTCGTTGGAAATGTGATGGGGAGGATGACTGTGGAGATGGTTCAGATGAGCCCAAGGAAGAATGTGGTGAGTTGATCCTGTTGGCAGACTGGCTGAACTGAGCCAGGACAGTTGATGTTCTGCTCTGTATCCTGTAGTCCCCAGTTTCCTTTCTTGTATCAAAAGGTGAGGAGTTTACTAGACCCCTGGAGAGAGAAATTCTGTGTTTCTTACTCTACCAAGTGCACTGGATCTTAATGCAAGAGGGAAACAGTATCCTTTGCAATGGTTGAAGGCTTAGATAGGAAGCCCCAACATGAAGACTGTGATCTTGGCATTAACTCTCCCCATAGTTTGATTGCTTGGAATTTTCTTTGTATCTTTTATAGTCAGTGTTAATGTTATGTATGCATAATGTTTTCCTCTTTTTTTTTTTTTTTTTTTGCTTTTTCTTTTTAGTTGATTGTATTTTTTTTCTTAATGATAAAGGGTGAAGGGAAAAAGAAACCTCTCCCTGTAAGCCCCCACAAATCAGTAGGATCCCACGTCAATCCTCCTTCCATGTCAAAAAGGATGTTAGTCAGACGAGGGAGTTTGGATACTGCCAACATGGGCTCTGAGTTCAAGACTTGTGTATCAGAGTAGCATTTCTGACCTGTGGTCCCAGCATACAGGGTACAGCTGCCAGTGCAGATAGCTGAAGGCACAACTGTCTTCCTGCAGTGTGCAAAGGGTTTTCCCAATGGAAAAGTTAGCTGACTTTCCCTGGGATGCTTTCAGTGCTTCCACTAGTGTGCTACATTGTCAAGCCAGGTTCCATTTGGATGTGATCTTTGTCTTTCATTAAACAGCACAGCTTGTCTTTTTGCTGGAGCTACTGCAGGTACCAGATGCTATCATAGTGGTGCCTTGGCAACACGTATAACTTATTTTTGAAGATATTCTTTTATTGATGCTGTTTGCTTCTTATTCTTCTCCTTTCCCCCACCTCCACCCTTCCTTTTCAGATGAGCGGACTTGTGAGCCCTACCAGTTCCGCTGCAAGAACAACCGCTGTGTGCCAGGCCGCTGGCAATGTGACTATGACAATGACTGCGGAGACAACTCGGACGAGGAGAGCTGTAGTAAGTGCTCCCCACCCTTCAGCCCCATGCCAGAATAGCAGAGTGTTTGCCTGTAGGGGAGAGAGGTGGTCTCCTAATTTTTCCTGTCTACTAAAGGAGGCTGGTTTCACAGTCTGTTTTGGTTGGAGGAGGTAAAATGAGTATTGTTTTTTGTGAATAGGGCAAATAGACTGCCTGGCTGAGGTTTCCTTTTTCTAGAAAGCGATTCATGCACATCAGTGCAAGGCAGTAGAAATTGACCTTAAAAGCGGAAGGATCAAGAGGCTGATGAGATCCCAGGACTTAAAGACTTTCCACACTGAGAAGGAGAATGTCAGGAAACTCAGTAGAACAGTCTCCAAGTCACGCTCTCCTAAAGCTGCCCAAGTTGACGACTGTCTGTCTTCCTCACTTTCAGTGTCAAACCTCATGTCCATTTCAGCTATGGTAGCTGCAAAGGGCTGTCTGAGTCCTGTGCATTATCATTTGGGCGAAATGAGTCTGGCAGTGATGTGAATTCAGGAATTTGCTGACACAGTATTCAACCTAGATCAGCTTTTTAGCATATCACTCTAAATCAGTGGTTCCCAAACTAAACCATGGCTCCCTGGGAAACCACAGAAACCAGTCAGGGGAGCCACGGAATCCTTGCGAAAAACCTACTACCCAACACAATGCATAGGATTGTAACCCTAATGGGGAGCCATGGCCAATGACCTAGTAGGTCAAAGGAACTGCCAGTAGAAAAAGTTTGGGAACCGCTGCCATAAATTGTCACTTCCTAAGAGAACTAAATACAGTTAGTTAAAACATGGCATTTAACTCTTCCTGCCATCTCCCCCTCCCCCATCACTATCCTGCCTAAATCAAGGGATGCTCCAAAGCAGGGGTGCCCAAACCCCGGCCCTGGGGCCACATGCGGCCCTCAAGGTCTCTCAATGCGGCCCTCAGGGAGCCCCCAGTCTCCAATGAGCCTCTGGCCCTCCAGAGATTTGTTGGAGCCCACAATGGCCCAACGCAACTGCCCTCAGCGTGAGGGTGACTGTTTGACCTCTTGCGTGAGCTGTGGGATGAGGGCTTCCTACACTGCTTGCTGCTTCATGTCTGTGATGCAGTAGCGGCAGCAAAGGAAAGGCCAGCCTTGCTTTGTGCAAGGCCTTTTATAGGCCTTGAGCTATTGCAAGAGCTTCATTCATTCATATAAGTTCATCTTTAATATATTCATTTATGTAAACTTATGTACATTTATTCAAATTTTAAATGTAAATTAATTCTTTTTTTCCCCGGCCCCCGACACAGTGTCAGAAAGATGATGTGGCCCTCCTGCCAAAAACTTTGGACACCCCTGCTCCAAAGGATACCCAACCCTTGGCATCTCCAAGTAGAGCGAAAGTTCAAAAATTAAATTCCTCAGAGGTGACCTTTACTCCTATTGGTTGGTACCCAATGCATAGGATGAAAAGACTGTTCCAAAGAGAGCCCAGAAATGGCAAGAAAAACAAAATCCAAAAAAACCCATGACTGCAGTTATCACATGCTAGCTAGTGATATCTAGTTGTGCTATTCGTAGCTAGTCATTACAGGTGAATGTGGGACCCAAAGGTTTCCCTCCTTAAATCTCGTTAAGCCAACCAATCACACCAGGCCTTTAGCAAGAGTTTAAATATTAGCATGTGCCGCTCGTCATCCTTTCTCTGCTCCCCTCACCCCTGTAGAGTCTAGAACATGACTTTCTTTCGGCTTTTTTTAAAAACCATGACGTGTTATTTGAGTTTGTGCCATTTCACCTCATCTTATGTTTTTCTCCATTCACACTGTCGTATCGGGGCTTGCAGAGGTAGGTTTCTGTCAAAAATATTTTCCTTCTCCTTTAAAGCCTTAATTTATGTAGAAAGGAAAGAAAGGGAAAAAAATAAAAAGGGAATAATAGTTTGAAATTTAATTTGCATTCCTGTGTGTCCCTCCCTCCCCCAACTCCTGCCACCCACAAAGGGAGAAGGTTTCTGTGTGTGATGCTTGCTTGGCTCCCAGAGATCCTCTCCCCTTCCCAATCTCTCTATAGGACACACCAGGCTGATGAGTCACTCCCCCATCCCTTTCTAATGTCTTTGCTGGCCCTGCCTTTGGTGGATAAAGTGGTTTGGAAGATAGTAAGTGAATCCTCCCCAGCAGTCCGAAGTAGGAGGCAGTGGTGAAGTCCCAAGCGTGCTTTCAGTTTCTCCGTTGCACCAAAGCCTTCCATTACCATTGGGCACTGAGGGCAGGTCAGCCCTTGACTAAACTTGGTGTGTGTGTGTGGGGGGGGGGGGGGGGTCTCTAGAAAGTTGTGAACTTGGATCTGCCATCACAGACACCTCCATGTTTTCTTTGCCCTGTTTCCTTTGGTGTGTCCCTCCTCTCTTATCAATCATTTTCCCTCAGTGCATTAGAAGTGCAGGCACAACTTCCCACAAGTAGGTTCTATCTGCATGCTCATTCCTGAACCCACTGAGATATGGTGTGCTGTGGTGGCCAAGAAGTGCACATAACTGCTGCTTTACTGAATGGGTTTTAATCCAGGTAGAAACCGCTATTGTGCCATCTCTTCCCCGAGTTCCTTTGTGGCATCTCCGGTGTCCTCCTCCTTACCATGTTGAAGTCAAGAGAGCTGTCTGTGCTTTGTTAGATTAATAAGAAAAGGTGCTGCCAGAGGCTGCAACAGGCGCTCCTAGTGCCTTCAGTGGGGATAAGCAGCAGTGTTTAGTCTTGTATAATGCAGTAGGATGCCCCTTGCTGTTCCCTCCAATTCACCCAACCCATACGTTCTCTCTGCCTCTAGAGCCCAGACCTTGCTCTGAAAGTGAGTTTTCCTGTGCCAATGGACGTTGTATTGCTGGCCGGTGGAAGTGTGATGGAGATCATGACTGTGCTGATGGCTCAGATGAGGTAAGAAGGCATGCACAGCTGGAAGGGTGGGATGACACCAAATTTTGCCTGATCATCTTGCAGAAACACGCTCTGCTGGTTAACAATGAACAAAGTAGTTCAGTGTTTCTCTTCGTATGGATCACAACCCAATATGTGGTGGGTTGTGAACCCATGTCCTGTGCTGAGACGTGATGCTCCCTGTAGTGCCACAATGCCTTCTTGGGAGCCCCCAGAGCCACTTCTGGGTCACACTGGGCCCACAACCCACTCCATTGGCTTTCACAGGCCCCAGAATGCCCTGAGGAAGTGACTGGAAGCAACTTCTGGTTTGCAGATGCAACTTCTGGTTTGAATGGAAGTTGCTTCCATTTGCTTCTTCGTGGGCCCAGCACAGCCAGGAAGCAGCCTATGGGGGCTGCTAAGAAGGCATTGCGATGCTAAGGGAGCATTGTGTCGATCCATCACAGAGGACAAGGTGGGTTGTGGCACTAAGAAGTTTGGAAACTACTGACCTAGATCATTTGAATCCTGCTGCTTACTAATGTGATTGGCCATCAATTGATCTGAAGTCTTAGTATAAGTAAATTGAACCCTACTTGAATGCCTAGGCTGACTTGAGGAGAGTTTATAATAAGTTCCATGATGAGCGACACTACTAGGTGTTTGTCACTGATGTCATTGAAGTGCCCTGGATTTGGACATGGGAATAAGCTTTGGGACGTGGTCGTGTTTGTCTCACAGTAGAGGTAAGCATTAGAAGATCCTGAATTCTTCTCCAGCCCAGATTAAATATTCGTTAGGAAACTTTCCAGGTTCCCCTGAAGCTGAACCCAAGAAAACTCAGGAGTGGGGCAAGACCATCACTGCAAGGGATGATTCCCCCACTTGTAATGGGCTTTTGCCCGCACCCCCATTTTCTCAGGTCTAGCTCCTAAAAGGCTACCCCTAACAAAGCAACCAAGAAACTCTCAGGTGCTTTGCCAGGGGCCTGCTTTTCCAAACCTTGTATTGACTTGATCTGAAATTGTATATGCAGTTACCTGAGAGTAATCCTCACTGAACACGCAGTGGGACTTACTTCTGAGTAAACACGCATAGGATTGCATTGTTTGAAACTGAACTGAATTATTTCCTACTTGGGGGGTTCATTTCCCCAAGTTTAACCAATGCAAGTGGGGACATAACTTGCTCATCATTAGTTTAAATGATTAGCCGCCTCGGGTGCCCTTCCGGGAGAAAGGCGGAATATAAATTGAATAAATAAATAAAATAAATCTCATACAGAAATACAAAACTGAACCCAGAGTTATTGAAATTAAACACTTAGCTACTGTTTGACAGAATGATTACCCTCTGGGAGAAGCTGCCTATGTGGGTGAAGGGGTAGTTTCTTTGATGTAAATGAGATGACTGTTTTGTAGGGCTGTCAACAGTGTTCCCAGGAAGCTGTGCAGGTGCGCAGCTTGAAGCCGAGCGCCACACAGCTTGGAGCTTGGCTGACTGGGAGTTGGCGATGATGTCTGACGTTGTCAGCGAACACTGGAAGCCACCATTGCATAGCAATCGAAGGGTTTGCACAGCAGTGCAGACCCCTTAGGAGGAAGGTTGGCTGTCACCCGATCAAAATTTAGATAATTAACAGTCTGAGATATCTTTGATTCATTAATCAATAAATGAATATGATATGAATCATTCGTGTGTAAAATCAGTTGTTCAAGGGGGTTCAAGTTGTTCAGTTGTTTAATTGTTTTAAAATGAGGCAAACATATTTTCAGCAGGCACCGTCTTAGGAGAAGCGTTCCATCCTGTGTAAGTTAATTATGTTACATATTGGGTATCTGAACTTGTTTCCCGTCCCTTTTATTTTCTGTAATTTATCATGTTGATTAAATTTTGAGCGATTATTTTAAATGATGAGCTTTGGCTAGATCTGCAGAAAGTTGATGCATAAATGCATGTGAGAGAAGGAGGAGTGTCTCTTTGGGATTTGGTCTCCCTGATCCCTTCCCTTCTCCCCTGCAGAAAGAATGCAAGCCACGCTGTGACCACGATCAGTTCCATTGCAAGAGTGGTCACTGCATCCCTCTGCGATGGCGCTGTGATGCTGACGCTGACTGCATGGATGGCAGCGACGAGGAGGACTGCAGCACTCGAGGTAACAGCTTCTTACTCCCTCGTCCCTGAGAGAAAGGCTCATGCTGATCTCATTATACTCACACGATCCTCCTGCGAGGCGTCCATGCTGAGTCAATAGCAGTATAAGTCAACCAGCAGGGAAGATGCTCTCATTTTCTTCCAAAGAAGAGTCTGTAGAAAGGCCTTGACACTTGAGAATGCCTCAGGGGTGCTCTTTGTGGAACTCATTGCCTGTGATTTAGGGCCCTAGGTACTACGTTTGCAAGTGTTTTCAGATTGGCACACCCATGTTGCATAACACTCTGTGTGCATTGCTCACGCACTTTGGCCCATTTCCCATTCTGTAGTGCGGACCTGCCCCCTGGATGAGTTCCAGTGCAACAACACCCTGTGCAAGCCGCTGGCCTGGAAATGTGATGGCGAGGACGACTGCGGTGACAACTCTGATGAGAACCCTGAGGAATGCTGTGAGTGTCCCAGCCTCTTGGCCAGCTCCTGCTGCCCTTGGCCTCACCTTCCCCTCCCCAGTCTCATGGTCAGCTGACTGTCTGAGAAACCCAACGAAAATTGTGCCATCCAATGTTGTGGTTCCGTATCTAGTTAGGCTTTGCTGAGCCAACCCGGCACAGCCCACTTCCTCCTAATTTCTGCAGGATTTCGTAGAGCTTCCGGTGGGGAGCACTGCATGCTACTCCTAGGTGTAGGGAAGTGGTTGAGTTCCAGTACCTTCAAGAACTGGAATTCAAGGGGTTTGGAAATTTTGAGGAAAGGTCTTCTGTGGGGCATCTTTTATTTTGGCAACAGAAATGCTGGGAATACTTATACGTTGATAGTAAGGCTATTTTATGTCATTCGTAATGAAAATAAATTTTTTCCCGTCTTGCAAAACTGTTGAAGATCAGCCAGTCCTGATCTCACTGCACAATCTTATCTGGAGGAAGCCACTGGTGAAACACGTGTTCCACCAGCAGACACATCAGGATCAGAAAGAAGTGCCTAGAAGTGCCGGCACATGTTGCACGACATTTTTCAAGCCTACCAGTGCCACCAGCGAGTGGAGTGAGGCCCCCAGCACAGTTGCTGGGGGCCACACACGCTTGCTGGCAGTAGAGACACCATCTGCCAGCTAAGGCGGGGTGGGGCAGGCAGTGGGAAGGATGAGAGAGGGAGCAGGAGGAACAGTGGCTATTATGGGCAGGGAGGGGTGGAATAGGGCAGGAGAGGATAAGATTGACAGCACTTGTGTGTGCCCATATCCTATCTCCTTCCTTGTCCCTCACTTTCCTTGGTTCTGTGCCAGCAAAATAGCTGGCACAGATCTGAGGACACCCATAGGGAAAGTGGAAGGCTTTCCCCAACGCAAGGGAATGAAAGTCTTCTGCAGCTGCCCATGCCCATCGTGCTCACCATGCTTGCGTGACCAGAGGGGCATTTAGATAGGACTGGGCCTCAGATTGCTATGTGAAAGAGACCAGTTTTGCAACAGTGGTAAAGGGTTATTTTTTCATTACAAATTATATCAAAGTACACATTTTAGAAAGCAGAAAATAATCCTGTCTATCATAATAAATATATGTGCATAGTTTCCATCTAATTTATTTAAATTAACCATTAACTCATCCGCTCTGTAGTCACATAGGCCATTGATGCACATTCAAATCTTGGGTGAGAATTGCTAGCCAGAAACTCTGCATATTCATTAGAAGCCAGCTCAGACATCTGAGTAAACTAGTCAGTTGTCTTTGGACTATACTTATTTTTCCCCAAGGGCAACCACTAAGCATTTAGTTATATGTACAACTTTTAATATTCATATTTTATGACACTTCTTTCAGTATTTATAAAGCTGCGAGGATATTGTGGCCTACTTAAAAGGCATATTCTATACAAAATATTGCAATGTTCATTTCTGTCTCTCTAGAACTGATAAGGGTATGATATGCTCCAGATTGTACTGTATACAAGTAATATTCACATTTGATGGGGAGAGGCTACCCGGGCATCAGATATTGGGAACTCAGGTAGCAGATTTGCAGAATGACCCCTTCCTGATACCCTGGGGATGCACTGCCAGTCAGACTGATGGTAAGGGCCTAGAACAGTGGTTCCCAACCTTTAGAAACTTCAGACCACTGAGGTGAAAATTGGCATTATCATGAACCATTTGTGGCTGTGGAGAGTCTGGTCTCCGCCCTCTCTGGTGGTCCATCTCCCGAGCGCTTCCCCAATGGACTATCAGAAAAGACAGAGAATGGCCTGCCCACAGCCACAGCTGAAACTTCAATGATTGTGGTTGTGAGCAGCTCTGCCCTCTTTGATGGTCCATGGGAGATTGATCACTTCCAGTGTCTCGCCATGCAAGGAAAAGTGATTTTTTTTTTTTCTGGAGACCTCACGGACCGCTTCTCAGAGTCTTGCAGACCACTTGTGGTCCACAGACCACAGGTTGGGAACCAATGGCCTAGAAGGACCAATGCCCTTCTGACTTGGTGTAAGGCAGCTTCATATGTACTGTACTGTTGATGATGCACACAAGAAAATGTTTTAAGGGCATGGAGCACAAGAAACCGCCCTCCCCCAAATCCAGGTCTGGCTAGGCTCTGGCAACATCCTCTTTGCAGATTCCTCCCTTGTAGATTCCCCCTATCTGTTTGCAGATTGCTTAGGTATCTCAGCTCTCAAGAGATGGAAGTGAGGTGACAAGCCAGCACTGCCTGGCACCTCCCCTGCAACTCAGTAGCTGTGTGTATTTTCATGTACCTTTTGGTTCCCTTGTTATACTGACCATTTGTTTCTGTTTGCTGGTTCAGTGAAGTTCCAGTGTCCCCCCAACAGACCATTCCGTTGCAAGAATGAGCGTGTATGCCTGTGGATCGGTCGCCAGTGTGACGGTATTGACAACTGTGGGGACGGCACTGATGAGCAACACTGTGGTGAGTGCCCCCACCTGCCTTGTCGCCTGGAAATATTGGGAATTTTTGCAAGCTGCTTCCCCAAGAGACCCGCCCCTCCAATAGCCTTTGCATTTTCTCCACCCTTTCAATACTTAGCCACTAGTACTAGTGCTGGTTTGTGGAAGAACAGGAGCCAAGTTGATTTATGGTGAAAATGGAAGCCAAGCACTGTATAAAAGCTAAAGGACTGTTTCTCAAACTGAGTCAAAACTGGAAGCATTCTTTGTTTTTTAAATATTTTTTTTATTATTCTTTATTAACCTAGAAAAGTTTTTGTTTAGAATATGAACTGAAGAGGCACCCCCCCCCCAGTGTTTCTGCATGGGAGGATCCATTGCTCAGTAGCAGAGCCACATACTTTGCTTGCAGAAGGTTGGAAGTTCAATCCCTGGCATCTTCAATAAGGGTTGGGGATGACCCTTGCCTAAAACCCTGGAAAATGACTGCCATTCAGTGTAGATAATATTGAGCTAAATGGACTAATGCAGTGTTTCTCAATGTATGGGTCGAGAGCCACTAGGTGGTCGCAAGCCAGTTTCAGGTGGGTCCCCATTCATTTCAATATTTTCTTTTTAATATGTTAAACTTGATGCTACCATGTTATATGACTGCATTTGGGGAAATGTTACAGATCTATACAGAACAAGCTACTATGTATATGTTTTTAACAATGATAGTAAGTGGGACTTACTCCTGGGTAAGTGTGGGTAGGATTGCAGCCTAGGATTGTTAAAAAATTTTCCAACTTTATGATATCACTTCCAGTCATGACATCACTTCTGGTGGGTCCTGACAGATTCACATTCTAAAAAGTGGGCCCTGGGTGCTAAAAGTTTGAGAATCATTGGACTAATGGATAAGATACCCTCAGTATTCATATGCATAAAAATCATTTTCTGAGCAGGCAAGCACAGAGCTATGACTCAGTCAGCGATATAGAAGGCAGCCTCCTTTGAGGGGGAGCCACTCTACTCAGTATCATGAAGTGACTGAATTATATCCACTGTCAGCAAGAAGCAGGTTATGACATGTGGCAATTGGAATGCCCTTTCCTTCTCCTTTTTCCAGACCCCGCCCCTCATGACCTTTTAGGAAGAGGTTGCAAAATCTGTTCTCTTCCATTTTTAATGTAAATCAATGCTATTCCTGGCTTTTACAATGCCACTGGTTTTGACTACAGTATTTTCATTGTTACCATTGTCTTAACTGCTCCCTTCTTTACTGTTTTGTCATCATTTTATACGGTTAGCCATCTCACAAGTTAGTATGATGAGAAGGTGGTTAGAACTCTAGTACTTCCAATAAATGGTGGAGGCATGTGATTTTTCACATTTAGTGCTCTGCTCTTTTAGATGTGGGAGACATGCAAATATAAGCTGAGAATTTTACCGTACAGCCCACTCTGCCTCTCACTATTATTTTTGCAACCTCACAGATTCACCAACCTCCATGCCCAGGAGCTGCAGTCACGAGAAGAACGAGTTTCACTGCAAGAACGGGAAATGCATCAGTGCTGAGCTTCGCTGCAACTTCTTTGACGACTGCGGAGATGGGTCTGATGAGGATAGTTGCTTGCAGGGTGAGCAGATGAATAGCAGCTGAAGGTCTGAGAGGCCCGGGGTAGCAGAGACATTGCTGGTTGGTGTTCATTGAAGAAGGAGGAGGCAGCATTGGCACTGGGGAGAGGAGAGCTATAAACCGAGCTTGCTAATCATCCTGAAGCTGTATGGTGTTTGACATTGCACATACACTCCCACCCCACTACCTCCAGCTGTTCACCTGACTTTCCAATTGGTGCTGCCTAATGCAGGGTTGTCTGTTTCCATTTTCTGCCTGCAGATCCCAAGACGTATGGCTGTCACACCAATGTGACCATGTGCGGTGGCGATGAAGCCAAATGTATCCAGACCCCCTCGTCTGTGTACTGCGCCTGCCGCACCGGATTCCAGAAAGTGGCAGACAAGAATTCTTGCCAAGGTACAGGGCCAAGAGGATGGCTCTTGTCAAGGCCAGATATTAACCAGGCACTTCAGTATGCTACAAAGTCACCTTGAAACCGCGTTATAAAGTTTGTCAGAGGTCTTACTAGGTGCAAGGCAGGACCACTTTCCTTGAAGTCTATCAAGGACGCAGAGAAATGGGGAAACCACTGGGAGGTGGGGGAATTCTGCTGGGCTTCTTTGAAAAGATTTTCTTTTTAAATTCTTTTTGCTGCTCTCAGCATTTCTCATATTTTTTTTTACCCAAATCAGGAACATTCCTTGAAATTTTGCCTAAGCTGAAATTGATGGCAGCTGTAATGTACCTAGAAGTTTCTGTTTCAAAATTTTCTATTTATGAGCTATCCAGAGTTGCACACAGTTCCATTATGCTGCCTGGGTCCAGTGTTTTGTTATATCCATCCCTTGAAAGATGGGGGGGGGGATCTCCTTTTCCAAAAAAAGGAAATTGCAATGTTTCCCATGTGAGTCACGCAGAGGGCCTTTGTGTCATCGCACTGCTAACTGTTGCTGTTTGTGGAGGCAATGGCAAGAGAACTCTCCAAGGAAACAGCACACAGTCCAGAGAGCAAGTAGTTGTGGGCTTGGTGATTGTCACATGGAACTGCCAGCACAGGCTTATTCCAGTGGCCTTTGCATGGCAATTGGCTTTCAGTCCAAGACAGTTCACTATCCCTAAGAAAATAGTGGGTAGGTGCTACTTAGTCACTTGGGGTATATCTGCTGGAGCTTCTGCTGAGTAGGGCTAAACAGCAGTCTCTGCATTCAGTGAAAGAGAAGTGCCTATAGCTGGGGAGAGATCAACATGTACCTGATGGAAGGCAGTATGGCTACCAACTGCTGATGGGCATCATCAAGCAGGCTGATGAAATTGGCAGTCTGCCAGCTGTGCCGCAATTGTGACTTGAGCCTCTCTTTAAGCTTTCCATTATTCATCCTTGCTCCCTTGCTAGTGACGCTGACTGTTTGCGGACAAGTCAGTTTTTGCAATCCACTCTAAAGCAGTGTATTGATTGGCAGGAGAGTAGGGAGTTGGAGAAAAGGAAACATGTAAGAGACTGGCATCAAGGCTCCTAGCCATTTTGGGATTCAGAGCACTTGTCCAACTTAGTTGACGATTATTTACTATGGTGCCTACAATTTAGTACTATCGAAAAAGACCCTGATTGCCTTCTGATGCAGAATCTGACAATAAGTCAGGAAAAACAAGGAAGGGAAGGTACTTTTGCAGAGAGGGTCTGTGAGCAGGAGCCAGCCAGGATCTAGCACCCTGTTCATGGCCCTTCTCCTCAGAACCTAAATGGATTTTTTTTCAGTGTTTGTGTTTTCTCATGTGGATTCTTCCACAGGAATCGCAATAAAACCACTTCCCTGGAGAAGAACGTAATGGCAGAACTGACCGATGTTTTCAGTGAACTTTGTTCTGTGATGCCAAGATTTTTTTCCAAGTACTTTTCAGTCCTGTTCAGAACCCGTCATTATTCTCAATGTGTGTTTCAAGTACACATTGAATTTATCTCAATGTTTGTTTCAAGTACATTTTGAAACTTATCTCAGCGTGTGTTTCAAGTACGTTTCAAGTGTTTGAGGCTCATCCATGATATTATTTTCCTAGTCAGTCCACTTTCTTGATGGAACAGAGCCATCTAGAGCTTATAGAAAAAGTGTGAGGAACAACTTGAAGTGTGCTCTGAGCTTTGGGAAAGGTGAAATTACTCATCACCAGTAAAATCAGAACTAGTTCCCTTCTTTTTAATGGGCCTCATGATCAGTACTGGATGTATTCAGATCCTTACAATAAAATTAAGAAAAAAGTTTGGACATTTGTGGAGGAATGAACAAATGTACCACTCTTCACCAATGATTACACAGTTGCTGTCCATGCAGTGTCTGGGAAAGCCACAAATAATTCTGTTGCAGTTGTGCTAGTCTTTTACTTCTAGGAAGACTGGGACATGATTTCAACTTTTCCCAGTCACTGCTTGCAGTGCTACAGAAAGATTGACCAGAGACCATGGTGGGATGGAAAAAATGTTATGATGAATATCCTAGGCAAGCATAATGCTCCCCTACTGCTCCAGGTCTCTGAAAGGTTAATAGTCTATTTTCTGTGCACAGCCTCAAGGTTCTGATATTTGCATCAAAACCCCTATAATTTTTTTTTTCTCTTTCTTCCCACTTTCTGTACAGACATCAATGAGTGCCTGAGTTTTGGAAAGTGCTCTCAACTCTGCAACAACACAAAAGGCTCGTACATGTGCACTTGTGCCAAGAATTTTATGAAAACCCATCAGATGTGCAAGGCAGAAGGTATAATTTGGGAAGGGGCAACACCTTTGATTATGCAGTTTGTGTGTGATTCCACAGGTACAAGGGTCATCAGTTACCTGTTGCTTTGTTTTACCAAAACAAATCACAACTGTCTTTCTAAGTAATCATGGCAGAACTAAAGATGAAGCTAATATAGGGAAGGGGTGGTGGCAACAAAGGTTCTGGCTATGTGAGACCAGGGACCAAATGAGGCTGGTTCCCTCCAAGCCACTCTGTCACTACTAAAGCAGCCCCCCCCTCCCCAATTGATTTCAGTGAGAGGGAGTTAAGTGTATGCTTATCTCTCTCACTGAAAACACCAGGAGTTGGAGTGCTTGATTTTGAATCAGTTGTTCCCAGTTGCGATTGTGGGTTTTGTTTATTTGGTTGTTTTTGCCTATGTAGTTACATAGATATGGTTTAGATTCTTCACACTGCATGGGCTTTCTGACTGGGCAAGACCATTTTTGTGTGCCTAGATTCCCTCACCTCTATCATGTTCTTAGGGCCAAGGACCCTAAAAACCATCCAGTCACATCACATACATGTGCATTTTCAAAGAAACACACACATGTAAGCAGAGCTTCCCTGTTGTTGACTCTGCCATGTTCTTATACTCATAGGGCCCTTTTTGCCTTTCTGAAAGCGGAAGCTTTCATCTCATACACATTTGTATGTACTTGTTCATCTCGTGAAATTTTTCTGTGAGGGTGCAGTGCAGTCATGTTGGCACCAGATTTATTCCTACTCTGCTTTCCCTTACAAGAAAGCCTCCTTACATTCTCCCCCTCCCTAGACTTGTAGAGTTCTGGAGTCTTGCCTCGGTCTTCCAAAAGCAGCTCATCCTGTGGTGTTGGTTCAAGGGTTACACAGGTTGGTTCAAGGGTCCTTCTCTTCATTTCTAGGTTCTGAACATCAGATACTTTACATTGCTGATGACAACAAGATCCGCAGCATGTATCCATTCAATCCCAACTCTGCCTACGAACCTGCCTTCCAAGGGGATGAGAACGTCCGTATTGCTGCAATGGATGTATATGTCAAGGGCAATAAGATCTACTGGACCAATTGGCACACAGGGCGCATCTCTTGTCGTGAATTGCCATCTTCAGCGGGCTCTAGTGCATCCAATCGCAACCGCCGGCAGATTGACGGCGGTGTCACCCACCTGAATGTAAGTAGCAGGAGTTCAGGTATGTGTGGAGAGGCCAAGGCCTGGAACCCAGACCTGTTGCTGATAATAGGCTGAAAAGAGCTGAACTGTTGCTACTCATCTTGTTTCCTGTCTTCTGTCACAGATCACAGGACTGAAGATGCCCCGGGGCATTGCCATAGACTGGGTGGCTGGGAACATTTACTGGACAGACTCCGGGCGCGATGTCATTGAAGTTGCACAGATGAAGGGTGAAAACCGCAGGACGCTCATCTCAGGCATGATTGATGAACCCCATGCCATTGTGGTGGACCCACTCCGAGGGTAAGGCAGACCCCACCATCACCCTGCATCTCTTCAACTTGCTTTGTGTTTCAAGCCTTCAGGGTGGCTTCACAGAATGTATTTCTCTTTGTAGCACTATGTACTGGTCAGACTGGGGGAATCACCCCAAAATTGAGACAGCTGCTATGGATGGGACCATGAGGGAGACACTTGTGCAGGACAATATTCAGTGGCCAACAGGTGAGTTACAGCCATGGTAGGTGTGGTGTCAATCCCCCCCCCCCCCAGCAGTGAGACAGTAATCCAGGGCTACATCTATTCAGAACCAACACAAGACAAATATTGTGATAGTGAAAATTCTGCATGTATCTGAAACATATTTAGTTGCCTTATACAAAGTCTAATCTGTCAACAGCCCAATGCTGACAGATCTCCAGAGTCTCAAATTCAAAGAGGCCATTTCTGATCCTACTGCTCAACATTGTTTTAAGTGGAGATGCCTGGAATTGAACCTGGAACCTTATGCACTCTACCCTTAAGCTATTGCTCCTCTTAGAGATGTAATGAAACCCAGATTAAGATTTTTCAGAGTTTGGCATGTTTTGGCAAGGACTGAGCAATGGAAGAGAGGAAAGAGGGCAAAGATTTGGGGATGGGTGGGGAGAAAGTAGTATTAACTTGAGTCTCAGGAGATGCTGGATATGGAAGAGGGACAGGGAGCTATGCAGGACACTCAAACCCCACCTTTGACCACTGGAAGGCTTGCAAGGACAAGGGAGGCACAGCAGAGAGCAGCGTCAGTGCTTTGTCTCCTCTTTCCCTGGTCATGCTACCCACAAGTGAAAACCATCCTTTTGAGAGTCCCCAAACCTTCCTGAGCAATAGGTTAATCTCTTTGGGGAGACCCGTTCCAGTCTTTGACAGGTATGGCTGTACAGTATATGTATTCGCAGCCAAGATTTCTAATCTTCCAAAATGTGAAAGCTGGGAGTGCTTGTTCAGAGCATTTGCACTGTTAAATTAGTAAAACCTACATGCTGGTGGCTCTGATTTCTCTGCAGGTCTGGCCGTTGATTACCATAACGCACGCCTGTATTGGGCTGATGCCAAGCTCTCTGTGATCGGTAGCATCCGTCTCAATGGCACTGACCCAGTGGTGGCCATTGACAGCAAAAAAGGTAAGAGGCTTTTTGGGAAGGATGGGGATGGTCAGTGTGTGTTTACAACTCCTTTGGAGCTCTTCCTCTACCTTTCTGTCCAGGTCATTGACTCTTGTTGTTGACAACAAAGGCAGTAATGGTGACCACAATTAGTCAGGCTTGGCAATCTGAATCAGTATGGCTTGTTGGGCTTGTTTAGCCCAAATCAACAACTGTAGCACTCATCTACCTCACTGGTTGGCACTTCTTTGGGCAGCTGAATCCTATTACCCCCCCCCCCATCATCTTATGCCATGCAACCACTAATGTAATTGCATGTATGTAATGGTAAGAGGGATCAGATGGCCTGTGGGAGATAAGTGGGAGACGCGTGTGGCCTCTGGGAACCAAGTGCCTCGGGAACTAAGTGCCAGGTAAGGCACGAGAGTTTAGCATCTGGGCGAGGAGAAGGCAAGTAGACCTCTGAGTTTTGGAGGAGGAGGAGGAGGAGGAGGAGGAAGACGACGAGAGGGTAAGTGTACTCGTTCTAACGCTTTGTCTTTCTAACTCCCTGTCTTCTAACCTTAACCTTACCTTTAAATCAACCTTAAATCAAAATTGAAAGTTAGCACCATAAGGGAGGAGCAGAGTCCTACTTGTGAGTAAGAGCAGAGTCCTACTCGTGAGTAAGAGCAGAGTCCTACTTGTGAGTAAGAGCCCAAGGGTCAGGCATTTAAATCAAAGTTGAAAGTTAGCTGCACCTAAGGTAGCACCTAATCGAAGGAAGGGAGGAGGATACAGTGGAAAGCAGGTTTTTCTACTTGTTTAAATTAAACCTATACTTAACCCAGGTTAAACCTAATCTAAGTTAGAACATAACCTAAACAGTTCAGTAAATTGGGACACAGGACACAGGATCTAGAGAGCAATAAATAATTAAACAAACACAAATAAAAACTAGCTTGAGG
Source organism: Tiliqua scincoides (assembly GCF_035046505.1). Classification (NCBI taxonomy): domain Eukaryota; kingdom Metazoa; phylum Chordata; class Lepidosauria; order Squamata; family Scincidae; genus Tiliqua; species Tiliqua scincoides. The sequence goes on from NC_089822.1 coordinate 124,532,444, forward strand.
TTACAAAAACAGTCCAGCCTAAGAGAACAGAACTAGGAGGGAAAGAACCTAGTAAGGGGCAATTCCCAACCCATTAAGAGCCCCATTAGGCTAATCCAAGCAGTCCATTCAGGAGCCTGCAGAGTAGGTTACGCCCATCAGCAGCCTTTTGCCTTCCTGAGCTTTTGTAAACTCACCTGGGAAGGCCAGCCCCCTTTCAATCAGGAAGGAAGGAGGGAGGAGGAGCCAGCCAGGAGTATAAAGCTAGGCCGGCCATCGCGTGAGGCTCTCTGCAGAACTAAGTGCCAGGTAAGGCACGAGAGTTTAGCATCTGGGCGAGTTCAGCAGCAGGGCGAGGAGGCCAGGGCCCCATACACTGCCCTTTCTCTTCCCTTGAGAAGAGAGCTGCTATACAGTGTAGGGTTTTTAAAAGGACCCCTAAATAAAACAACAACAACAACAAAAAAGCTGTGCAGTCAGACAGCCAGCAGCAGGGTGGGGGCTATCCAGTGTTCTGCATCAAGTGCCACATGTATGATTATATGCCTCTGGGGCATAAGTCATGGGTATATCCTCGGTGCAAGGAGCTCCAGGGTCTCAGGGAACGCGTCCGCTCCCTTGAAGCCTTGGTGGCCGACCTGGAGAAGCGCAGGCAGGCAGAGGAGGACTGTGGGGAGACTTCTGGGGACGATCAGGCTTCGTCCCAACCTCAGGCGTGCAGCTCCTCGGCTGCCCGGGTGGAAAGTCTCGGGACTGGAGGACGTCATCCTGGAGAGGAGGGAAACAATCCCCTAGGGGGGAACGCACTCGGGATACACCTCGGTGGGAGGGGGGTTGGGGGCTTCTTGTAGTGGGGGATTCAATTATTAGAAACATAGAGAGGGGGGTTTGCAACGGATGTGAGGACCGCATTGTGACTTGCCTGCCTGGTGCGAAGGTTGCGGACATCACTTCTCGTCTAGACAGGCTAGTAGACAGTGCTGGGGGAGAGGTAGCGGCTGTGGTGCATGTCGGCACCAACGACGTGGGCAAGTGTAGCTGGGAGGTCCTGGAGGCCAAATTTAGGCTTTTAGGCAGGAGGCTGAAAGCCAGGACCTCAAAGGTAGCGTTCTCTGAAGTGCTACCTGTTCCATGCGCAGGGCCAGCTAGGCAGGCGGAGATCAGGGGTCTCAATGCGTGGATGAGATGGTGGTGTAGGGAGGAGGGGTTTAGATTCGTTAGGCACTGGGGAACTATTTGGGACAAGCGGGGCCTGTACAAGAGGGACGGGCTCCACTTGAACCAGAATGGAACCAGACTGCTGGCGCATAACATTAAAAAGGTGGCAGAGCAGCTTTTAAACTGATCCCTGGGGGAAGGCCGACAGGAGCCGAGGGGCATCCGGTTCGGGACTCCTCATCCCTATGGGATGAGGATGGGGAGGTTAGAGAACAACAAGACAAAGGCAGAGTAGGAGAAGAAGTTGGGAAAGGTAGTGTGATGGGATGTGATAGACGGTTTGGCACAATGAGAGGATGCGGGGACAAAGGAGCGAATAAGCAGCATAATAACGAATAATAACATCCTGGGGCATTCCGTGTACAAATGCTTTTATGCGAATGCTCGAAGTCTGCGAGCAAAGGTGGGAGAACTGGAATGTCTGGTGACAAGGGAAAATATTGACATAGTGGGCATAACGGAAACCTGGTGGAATGCAGAGAATCAGTGGGATACCGCAATCCTGGGCTATAAACTCTACAGGAGGGACAGGCAGGGGCGTGTTGGAGGTGGGGTGGCCGTTTATGTTAAGGAAGGGATAGAATCCAGCAAAGTAGAGATTGAAGGTGGGTCCGACTCCACCATAGAATCTCTGTGGGTTAAATTACCAGGCTTGTGCAGCGATGTAATACTGGGGGCGTGCTATCGTCCTCCAGACCAGAAATCGGATGGGGACCTTGAAATGAGGAAACAGATCAGGGAGGTGACAAGGAGGGACAGGGTTATAATCATGGGGGACTTCAATTATCCTCATATTGACTGGGTCAATTTGTGTTCTGGTCACGATAAGGAAACCGGATTTCTTGACGTGCTAAATGACTGTGGCTTAGATCAGCTAGTCACGGAGCCCACCAGAAGATAGGTGACTCTGGATTTAATATTGTGCGGTACGCAGGACCTGGTTAGAGATGTCAACGTTACTGAGCCATTGGGGAACAGTGATCATGCTGCGATCCGTTTTGACGTGCACGTTGGGGGAAGACTACCAGGCAAATCTCTAACAAAAACCCTTGACTTCCGACGGGCGGACTTCCCTCAAATGAGGAGGCTGGTTAGAAGGAGGTTGAAAGGGAGGGTAAAAAGAGTCCAATCTCTCCAGAGTGCATGGAGGCTGCTTAAAACAACAGTAATAGAGGCCCAGCAGAGGTGTATACCGCAAAGAAAGAAGGGTTCCACTAAATCCAGGAGGGTGCCCGCATGGCTAACCAGCCAAGTTAGAGAGGCTGTGAAGGGCAAGGAAGCTTCCTTCCGTAAATGGAACATAAACTGTGGCAAAAGAAATGTAAGAAGGTGATACTGGAGGCCAAGCGAGACTATGAGGAACGCATGGCCAGCAACATTAAGGGGAATAATAAAAGCTTCTTCAAATATGTTAGAAGCAGGAAACCCGCCAGAGAAGCGGTTGGCCCTCTGGATGGTGAGGGAGGGAAAGGGGAGATAAAAGGAGACTTAGAGATGGCAGAGAAATTAAATGAGTTCTTTGCATCTGTCTTCACGGCAGAAGACCTGGGGCAGATACTGCTGCCCGAAAGGCCCCTCCTGACTGAGGAGTTAAGTCAGATAGAGGTTAAAAGAGAAGATGTTTCAGACCTCATTGATAAATTAAAGATCAATAAGTCACCGGGCCCTGATGGCATCCACCCAAGAGTTATTAAGGAATTGAAGAATGAAGTTGCAGACCTCTTGACTAAGGTATGCAACTTGTCCCTCAAAACGGCCATGGTGCCAGAAGATTGGAGGATAGCAAATGTCACGCCTATTTTTAAAAAGGGAAAGAGGTGGGACCCGGGAAACTATAGGCCGGTCAGCCTAACATCCATACCGGGTAAGATGGTGGAATGCCTCATCAAAGATAGGATCTCAAAACACATAGACGAACAGGCCTTGCTGAGGAAGAGAAAGCATGGCTTCTGTAAGGGTAAGTCTTGCCTCACGAACCTTATAGAATTCTTTGAAAAGGTCAACAGGCATGTGGATGCGGGAGAACCCGTGGACATTATATATCTGGACTTTCAGAAGGCATTTGACACGGTCCCTCACCAAAGGCTACTGAAAAAACTCCACAGTCAGGGAATTAGAGGACAGGTCCTCTCGTGGATTGAGAACTGGTTGGAGGCCAGGAAGCAGAGAGTGGGTGTCAATGGGCAATTTTCACAATGGAGAGAGGTGAAAAGCGGTGTGCCCCAAGGATCTGTCCTGGGACCGGTGCTTTTCAACCTCTTCATAAATGACCTGGAGACAGGGTTGAGCAGTGAAGTGGCTAAGTTTGCAGACGACACCAAACTTTTCCGAGGGGTGAAGACCAGAAGTGATTGTGAGGAGCTCCAGAAGGATCTCTCCAGACTGGCAGAATGGGCAGTAAAATGGCAGATGCGCTTCAATGTCAGTAAGTGTAAAGTCATGCACATTGGGGCAAAAAATCAAAACTTTAGATATAGGCTGATGGGTTCTGAGCTGTCTGTGACAGATCAGGAGAGAGATCTTGGGGTGGTGGTGGACAGGTCGATGAAAGTGTTGACCCAATGTGCGGCGGCAGTGAAGAAGGCCAATTCTATGCTTGGGATCATTAGGAAGGGTATTGAGAACAAAACGGCTAGTATTATAATGCCGTTGTACAAATCTATGGTAAGGCCACACCTGGAGTATTGTGTCCAGTTCTGGTTGCCGCATCTCAAAAAAGACATAGTGGAAATGGAAAAAGTGCAAAAGAGAGCGACTAAGATGATTACGGGGCTGGGGCACCTTCCTTATGAGGAAAGGCTACGGCGTTTGGGCCTCTTCAGCCTAGAAAAGAGACACTTGAGGGGGGACATGATTGAGACATACAAAATTATGCAGGGGATGGACAGAGTGGATAGGGAGATGCTCTTTACACTCTCACATAATACCAGAACCAGGGGACATCCACTAAAATTGAGTGTTGTGCGGGTTAGGACAGACAAAAGAAAATATTTCTTTACTCAGCGTGTGGTCGGTCTGTGGAACTCCTTGCCACAGGATGTGGTGATGGCGTCTAGCCTAGACGCCTTTAAAAGGGGATTGGACAAGTTTCTGGAGGAAAAATCCATTACGGGGTACAAGCCATGATGTGTATGCGCAACCTCCTGATTTTAGAAATGGGTTATGTCAGAATGCCAGATGCAAGGGAGGGCACCAGGATGAGGTCTCTTGTTATCTGGTGTGCTCTCTGGGGCATTTGGTGGGCCGCTGTGAGATACTGGAAGCTGGACTAGATGGGCCTATGGCCTGATCCAGTTGGGGCTGTTCTTATGTTCTTATGTTCTTAAGTAAAAATACTTTTACTCACCTCCTGCTAGACCACCTGGTTGCCAATGGATCTCTTTGACCTCCACCAGCTGTGTTGCTAGGATAAGTCTGAGAAGCCTCTGGGGCAGGTCTGGGCCAAGAAAAGGAAATAGGATTTTGGGTGTAATCCTGCCCTTCACTTGGGCCAGTGCACGTCCCTTGCGCAGGCCCAGGAGGGTCACCAACATGCTGTACATCATAAAGTGACTTATGGCTGCAGATTGTTATAGCTGCTGCCGAAAGTCCCCCACTAGATCGGAGAACTAGAGAGGTATCTTTTTCCCCATGTTGGGAATGCCATCAGGGAATGCCCTGTCACTGTGAAAAATTGAATTTACCATTATAAGTTATTTCTCCACAGTGGAGAGATGGCATCTTACCAAACCCAATTGCTTGGGAAGGACAACTGGGATAGTTTTCATGACCAATATATGGCCATAATTGGGGGGGGGGGTCAGCACTGGTTGAGTTGCCCTGGGCCCACACCCTTCCAGGGACAGCTCTGGCCATATGCTCCTATGAAGAAAGCCATTCCTACACAATTGAATTTACATGCCACTGAACTATCGGGCAAACTGAAAATTCTTTTCCAGTTTAAGTGTTGGCTAGATAATAAGTACAAGAGACTTCAACTTCAGTGATTGAAATTATAGTGGTATGGGTGACTCCTCTCTTAACCTGTAAGAACACTTAATTAGCATAGGTCCTGTCTATATACAGCTCACCCCATCCAAGGATGCCATCTGTCATTTGTGAAGAAAGATAATGGAAAGTGCAATGCTTCTTTTTAACATCTATTCTCTTTTGCCCCAGGGCTCAGCCACCCTTTCAGCATTGACATTTTTGAAGATTACATCTATGGTGTCACCTACATCAACAACCGCATCTTCAGGATCCACAAATTTGGCCATGGCTCTGTCACCAACCTAACAGCTGGGCTCAACCATGCCACTGATGTCGTACTCTACCACCAGTACAAGCAACCAGATGGTTAGTACTTGTGGCACCTGGTCTCCCAAAAAGGTTGGGTGACACATTGAACCCATGCAAGCACTGGGGATTCATGCAAGCAGTATAAATTCATAATGTGAATTCAGCCACTTACTGTTTTTAGACGTTTAGAATGTGCTCAGTCTATGATCTTTCAGAAGGCAGAATGTGAAACAATGCTGGAGATAGATTAGGCAAAACGGTGTGTGTGTATTGTTCTAACTATAGAAACCAGTTCTCCTGCAGCGGAATAAGCTGCTTAGGCAAGTAGTGAAATCCCCTCCCTTGAAAGTTTTAGGAAAGCTTGGAGAAGCATCAGTCAGGATTGTTTCAGGTATCTAGTTGAATGACAGGCATGTGGACTATATAAGCTATTGACATTCTTCCGTATGCCTCAATTTCTAATTAGTTTATGCTCAATAACTTTATTTTTCCTGAACTTAAATATCCCCAAGCCAGGCTGAGAAATTGGTCCAGTAACAATATTAACTATGTTTGGCCTTTTTCTGGGTCTTGTATATCTTTGCAATAATGGAAACCCTTTTTAATTATAGAGAGATAGCTAGTGGAGAAAACAAGGTCCAAGTGAACATTTAGCCAGGAAAGTGCATACTGGACAGTGGAGAGACAGTTGCAAAAAGCAGGTGGGAAAAAGATAGTCCAGAGCCCCAAGAATGCAATTCTGAAAAAGCTGCTTCCATAGGGCCTCTTTTAGACCCTGTTTGGGATGGGTGGGGTCTTCTATGTAGCAGGAGATATGAAGTTTCCCAGATCTCAGTTTCTGTTCCTTTGTGTCTTTTTTCTCCAGTGACCAACCCATGTGACAGGAAGAAATGTGAATGGCTTTGCCTCCTGAGCCCCAGCGGCCCTGTGTGCACATGTCCCAATGGCAGGCGTCTGGACAACGGGACATGTGTGGCCATCCCCTCACCTACTGTTTCACCTGTTGGTATGTGTGTTCACTCCTTCACTGCATTCACAGGCCACAACCCTCACAACTTGTAGGCTGCCCTTCCTCACCATTAGTATTTTGCCATTTGGTTAGACACAACTGCTAGTTTTAATTCCTGCCCAGGAAGTGAAACTTTTGCTTCACTATTCAGTTTGATTGTCTCCAATGTCCACATATGAACCAATACTGGTGTGTCTCAGTACATAACTACCCTACTTCCTTGCTGTCTCTGAAGATCACTTTTTATACAGTCCACTGAAGCGACAGCAACACAAGGGTTGGATTTGAAATTCCCTGTGCTGGTTTTGTTTGTCCGTTGTTTGTGTATCTTCCAGAGATGTAGCAGTACAGGCAAATCATTGTACTGGTAGAGAACTGTAGGGTCGCACAGGCAGATCTCTTTGGGCTATGCATCCCGCAGGGTCAGGACGGCTAGTGAAAAGACTTTCCATGTGCTTGCAGGCATGCACCTGTGCACACACTTGCAGAGTGATAGAATTAATTTGGGACAGGGCCTCTCCTGCAGGTCTCCTAGGATGTCAGTGTTCGTCCTTTACAGAGTTTACCTTCATCCGTTGCCATCTGCCTCCAGCTATGTTAGAAGTAGGCTACTGTGAATCTGAATCCTTACAGATTCTTTCATACATGTAAGGTTTTGCCTCTAGCCAGAGGTGGGTTTGCATTACCTAGAGAAGTAAATGTAGCAGTTACTTCTTGGCAGCTTGTGCAGTCAACAAGAAATACAATGTATGAGTCCTGGGGTTGTATAGTTGAGGTCGGGCTGCATTCCCACCATATAAACACTGATCTTTTGCTGGTTTTTCATGTCCTCATCAACTGTGATGAATTACACTTCCCATCCCACCCTCACTTTCAGTAGAAGGGAACTGACTAAACTCTTCCAGACCTGGATCCCGGATCCAGTCATGGAGTGGAATTGCATCATGGCACGTGAGCCTGCAGAACTCCACACTGGCAGAACAAACATCTGACTTACTTGTGTGTTGGGCATTGTGTTTTTTTTATTTCTTTTAGTTCCACCCACCGACACCTGTGACCTGGTTTGTCTCAATGGCGGCAGTTGCTTCCTCAACGCCCGCAAGCAGCCCAAGTGCCGATGCCAGCCACGCTACACTGGGGACAAGTGCCAACAGGACCAGTGCTCTGGATACTGCCAGAATGGGGGTACCTGTGCTGCTTCCCTGTCTGGTGAGTAGTGTGCAAGGGTCCGGGGAGGGGGGGCGGAGAGCATTGGATGACTTTGTGGATAGGATGTGGGAAAAGGGGGGCATTTGTGCTAGAGAGATCCATTGGCACAGGAACAGAAGTAATAATTCAGCTTCAGATTCTGAGGATGGACTTCTGTAAGGAGATGTTCCAGTCCAAAACCCGATCTAACATTCCTACCCACATTGGTTGAATATCGATTCCAAGATTGACAAAAGTCTAATCCCAAGTCCCAGCAGACATTTGGAAATGAAAATGAGTTTCCCGGCATCCGGTGATTTTTGTGTGTGTGTGTGAATGCCCACTATGGAGTCAAACCTTCATCTGCTTGCCGTTTCCCATTCTAAATTCATAGAAGCTTTGAACAATTAGGCAGCCAATTCCAAGGATTGTTTACTGGATTCCACATTTCTCCAAGAATCTCGTATTCCTTTCATGTAGGAAGCTGTCATTGGTCACCTAGATCTGTGGAAAAAGAAACAGGTTCTACCCAACCAACCCTCCTAATGAACTCTCCTTACTCTCTACCCCTTCTCTAGGGATGCCAACTTGCCGCTGCCCTACTGGCTTCACTGGCTCTCAATGCAACAAGCAGCTGTGCACAGACTACTGCCTCAACAATGGCAGTTGCACAGTCAACCAGGGCAACCAGCCCAACTGCCGCTGCCCAGTTGATTTCATCGGTGACAAGTGCCAATACCGTAAGTGCCTGTCAGCTCTCACACTGGCAACAAGTCCTGAAGTGGGGACCTGAAGGGTTTGAGTTGGGGGTTCAGCCCATCACCCTCTTCCTTTTATAGTTTCAGCCAAAGGAGGGAACTGCAATGAAATCAGTCGAGAAAGCCTCTTCATAGTAATAGTCAAAGTGGTTTGGGTGATTATTTCTGGGCCCGATAAAGGCCTTTGAGTCAGGCCTGTCAGGCCTTCTGTCTGGCTTGACCAAGTTGACTCCTACTACTAGCTACTACTCCTACTTCTTATTACCTCTCTGGCTTCACGTCACTTCATCTCTGTTTTGCACCCTTGAGACAGCTTTGTTAGTGCCAGTTTTGTGCAAATGCATGCAGTCCTGATTATGAGTCACTGGCTACATTCAGATGTCACAACAAATCATGAGAATATGTCAGCATAGGCCTCAAGTTCGTGCAGTCTTCCCTCCTTTTCCTTCCTCCTCACACAAGAGAAAGAAAGTGAACACTTTCCTTTCATGGCTTTAAACTGTAGTTTCTTATTACTTCCCAATGCAGGAAATGTTGGTTTGTTTGAACCACAGCTAGTTCACAAATGAGGATATTAAACCAAAATTTGATCCCAGTTTGTAAGTCATGGTTTGTGAACTATCTGCAGATTGAGGAGACCGCAGTTCCTGATGTTTGAAGGAAATGGGAAACTGTGGTTTGATCGAAACCTTGAAAGCTCTTCTCATACATGAGCCCAAAGTTTGTGTTGACCCTTTCTCATTATAACAAAATGTAGTTTGTGGTGATGACTGAGCATAGACTCTGTGTCTCCATTTCTCTCCAATGTGAGGGCCAGGGCACATAACAGAGACAATTATCAAGTACTTGGACTCTTAATGCTTACTTAATTTTATTATTAACAATGTGGATTGCATTCTTTAACTTGGAATATATTGAGGGGAGGGAGAGACAGGAAGGTATTAGATTTGAGTGGGTGAGTAGCGAGATACCTGTGTATGTTTGAGATGAGGATGGAGTCTGCTAAGAACCTGTGTAGCCGAGTCCTTGTTGTTCATGCCATGCTGTGATCCTTCCTCTGCCCCTTCAGGCCAGTGCTTTGACTACTGTGAGAACAGTGGTGTGTGCCAACTGACAGCCTCTGGAGCTCGCCAATGCCGCTGCCCGCCACATTACTATGGGGACCGCTGTCAGCATAACAAGTGTGACCGCTGCCTCAAGGGCAACTGCTCCATCAGCAAGCAGAGCGGCAATGTTACCTGCACGTAGGTGTCTGGGGTTGCCATTGGGTCTGAGTTGATGCTGAGTGTTGTTGCTGGGAGGGTTCTTTGGGCCCTTCTGACCACAAGGACAATTGGGGGAGTGTTGTCTGTGTCCCATGGGGAAAGTTCCATGCCAAAAGGATTCATGATCACCTCTTCCCAGGATTGTACAGACTCTGACACAATGTTGCTTTTGCAGTTTTATTTGTAACAGGAAGACCTCTATGTACACAGAGACAGGATGCTTAGTAGAGTCCCTGGTGTGAGGAACGTGGGGGCTGTTTCTCCTATTTTTTCCCCTCCATCCCAACTACTCTTGCCTCCACCTTGGGCTTCATAAATAATACTTCTGCCTCAAGCATCTTGGGCAGTGGGCTATTTCTGCCCAGGTGCCTCTCCTTCAACATCCTCAGCAACAGGGGTCCCTCTCTCTCCTTCTTGCCTTCCTTCCCATCTCCCTCTTCTCCCACTCAGCCTTGTCCTTGCTTCTAAGGAGCTCTCAGGAGCCAGGTGCTTCTTTTTGGGCAGCTAAACTCAACCTGCTGCATCTTGCTGCTCATTAATCTTTGGCTCTAAACCCTTCCTTTTGGAGGGACTCAGCTTGAGGGGCAGTACCTCTCACAGGGAAGGACAACATCACACCATTGGCAAGAGGAACTAGAGAGCCAGCAGAGAGGAGTGGGAAGAAGAGGCACCAGGTGCCTGCCAGGAGAGACACATTCTATTGCCAGCATATGTAGTGGGCCAGCGTGACTGATCTGCTGCTTGTTTCGGTTGGGGAGGATCTGTGCAACACTGACTGCATCTCTCCTCTATGCTTGCAGATGCCCTGATGGCAGTTCAGCCCCCAGCTGCTTGACTTGCAACAACTACTGCATGAACGGAGGCACATGCACCATAAATACTGAAACCCTGATGCCAGAGTGCCAGTGAGTTTTTTTTGGGGGGGGGGGGGGAGGGGGGAAGAATTGGGGTAAAGAGGGTGGGTCTGCTCTGCCTGGAATGAAGGACAACACTCTACTTCCTATTGGGGAGCACAGCTATTAATACATTTCCTGATCCATAAATCCTTTATGTCATACTCACTTTGTCCCTTTAATACCCTCCCTGAACCTTTCAGCTTCCCTCCAATGTGGGTTGTGTATGTTGGAAGATGTGTTGTCAAGTGTGGTTCCCGCCTGCAAGATTCTGGTGCCCCAGAATCCTGTGCATTTGCATGTACATCCCCTTCTGCTGCAATGACCTTCTCTCTGTCCCCAGCCTACTTTCTTGACATATTCCCTGCCCGATGAGAAACTTTCCAACAGCCACAGTTCTCCCCTGATCTGCTCCCTCTTGGCTTCTCATTCTGCAGGTGCACGTTGGAAATGACAGGAGAGCATTGTGAGAAATCTGCGATTGGCGAGCAGCAGACCAACCGTATGTAGAATGAGGGATCAAGGATAGCTACTGCAGGGTTGTTGTGTGGCATGCATGTGTATGTTTTGGGCAAGTCACTTGGGATGGGCCTAGAGAAATAAGGGAACATCTGTTTCTACAAATGATTTGAAATCTGTTCCAGCCGAAGGAATGTGATCAGGGCTGGCTCAAGGCATTTTGGTGCTTAAGGTGAAAGATCTACATGGTACCTCCCACTAGACATACATGAGGGGCAACCCACCTAGACATTATCCTGTGTAAACTTCATTACAGTGAGTGGGAGCACTGCTTTTGCATCACCCATTCATTTCATTGGGGCTTGGGCAGATGAACTTCCAGGTGGATTGTGCCCCATGGATCAGGTCAGTCAGCTTTGCACTCTGCTGCCCTCAGTAGCACAGATAATCTCACAATAGCTCCACCTCTGGATGTAGCAGTCATGAGAACTTGTATATACTTGAAGTTGGGACTCAGGTGGCATTCCCCAGAAGTGTGGTCAGGATGCAGGTTCACCCTGAATGCCTCCTTTCCAGCTGGGATCACCTGCAAATGTGGCTGACTTTGTACGCTACAGAAAATGATGATAGTGGATGCACATGCAACCTGTGTGTTTTGGTGTAACATGCAAAGAGGAGGTGGGGGGACATCGCTAAATTCCCTGTAAAGTGCAATTATGTCCTGTGTGCCTATATGTGTAGAATGCAATGAGTTTGATTTGTAGAATGAGTTTGTCACATAAGTGTTTGGGTGTTTAAAGGATCCAGACTGCCCAGTCTGGATTACAGTGCAAGCATGTGTGGGTATGAAACACACCTGTGTGCAAGATCTGGTAGGATAGTTCATATGAAATATATGCCTGTGTATACAACACAGGCTGTGTGTGGCCAGGGATGTCCAGTAGGGCTTGTGTGTAAAATGGTTGGCAACCTTCAGTCTCGAAAGACTATGGTATAAGCCTACAGCACCCGGTATTCCCTGGCGGTCTCCCACCCAAGTACTAACCAGGCCTGACCCTGCTTAGCTTCCGAGATCAGATGAGATCAGGCATGTGCATGTTCTAATTGATTTTTATAAATAAAAGAGAGTGCCAATGTACAAAATACACTCTCTACACAATACATAAAAACCTAATGATGTCTTATTATAAACAAGGCCATTTCCAGTTAATGTAACATATACAAATTCTTCGGCTAGTGGGACATATTAGAGGTATCACGTCTGTTCTGAAGATAAGAACAACATGTCCAATCTGCAACTGAGCAGCCCAGTCATGCTGCAGGACAGAGAATTTTTTTATTGTTTTCATTCCCACATAGCTTTGAAGTCTAGAGGGGAAGAGAAGCATGCAATCTGGAGAGCTGTCAGAAAGGTGGCCTCACTATTCCTACCCACACTAGCTCAATCTTTGGAACAAGAGGTTCTATGAGAGGAAGAACTGTGCCACCCCATCAGGGGTCTTCCAGATTGCACCTTCTTCTCTTCATCATACAAGTGAACACACTCCATTGACTCGAAAAGGAAACAGTTATTTTGATCTGGAGGGAAACTGACTTTTTTGGAAGGCTGTGTATATGCCCACACTGCAGGGAAGTGGAAATATCTGCAGAAATAAAGGACAGGTGGTGAACATTTTTAGAGCAGATGAAAGTTGGGCTTTGCTCTGTGTGGGGGTGAGAAGTCAGGGGTGGTTTCCAGACCGTGACCAGCATCTCTTCTCCTCTTGTAGGAACGGTGTCAATCGTCATCCCAATCCTCCTGTTGCTGCTAGCGATACTGGTGGCTGGTGCTGTGGTCTGGTACAAGAAACGGATTAAAGGGTAAGGCATCCAGGAATTGGTGTCCTCGGGATCCTGAGAGGATATCTGTTTGTCATGGGGGATGCGTCAATGGGACTGGCCTGACCTCTGCCGTGTAGCCAGAGTGGTCAGCAACACACTAAGAAGCCCCAAACATGAAAAATGTGTTGTCGCTTAGGTAAATAGTTAATTGTCTCTGCCACTGCTCGAAGAGAAGCATGAGATATGATAGTCAAAGGAACAACCAACTCATGGATAACAGTCATGAAGACCAAGCTGCAAATATTTTTATCCCAATGTTCTGCCTGGAGACTTTCAGAACAACTTCTAATCTCAGTTAGCCCAGGATATACTTCACATGCTTTGAAGTGCAGGTTGTAAATATCCTGTTTGAACCAACGCAGGTTCCTTCTCCTCTGACTCCTTGATGGTTTTCATTGTAGACTCTGCAAATGATGAGCTCTTCCATGCTGCCACATACTGAATCTGATCACTTTGAGCATTGTCTCCTCTTCCTGGCAGTGACTCTTCTGCCGTTCCCAGAATATACATACCAGGAGATAACATAATCCTTCTTCAGACCAAGGGCAGAACACATTATCAGGGAAACATGGTAACCTCCAGTGTTTCCATGAGTAGTTGTTGCAGAAGGGAGAGAATTGGCTGGAGGGAAGGGGGGGGGTTAACACTTCCTTTGCCACCAGTTTTTCCATGCAAATAACCCTCCCCCAGTCAATTTTAAAAGCCATTTACAGCCATTTTTCCCCAGCTGGGTGAATTAAGGGCATTTCCAGAGGAAGAAGCATATGTGTGAAAGAGAGTAAGCATCCCAATCCCCCACTGACTCTCTTCTGCAAGTTCCCATCTAGACATTGGCATTACTCTGCAGTCATTAATTTGGGGGTGCCAGGATGACATGCAGCTGCACTCTGAATTTCTGGCAATTGTCATCTGCCTTTAGTACTTATCTCTGCTCTTTCCCATACTTTCTCATCATCAGGGCCAAGGGCTTCCAACACCAGCGCATGACCAATGGTGCCATGAACGTGGAGATTGGTAACCCAACCTACAAGATGTATGAAGGGGACCCCGATGCCGATGATGTGGGGGAGCTCCTAGATGCTGACTTTGCCCTTGACCCTGACAAGGTTTGCAAAGGGGGGCTGGGACTAATGTTGCAAAGACTACAGGGGAGTGTTTTTGGGGTAGAGGAGAAGAGCCTAAAAAAGCATCTAATGACATTTGAAAGTCAAGAGTAACAATATGCAGGAGGGTGGAGAACAGACCAGTCCAAGAGAGGAAAAGGTGAGGGCCAGAGAGTTTGGAGGTGCTTAGTTTCCCTTAATTTTTGAGCATGGAGTCTCTCCCTACTGATGGAGACAATGGTTGCAAATACACCTTCGTATGAGAGTTCATAGAGGAACTTCTGTATTACCAGTAGCCCTGTGGCTGTATGTGTGGTGTGAAACCAGTGCTACCTGGGCAACTTGGGTCATGGACAGGCTGTACCATGCCACCTCTGTAGCACACACAGATTATAAGCAATTTGGTACTTGGCTATAGTATAGAGGCCAGAGCAGAGATAGCTGTTTGTTTAAAGCACTTATACCTTGCTTTATAACCCCAAAACACTCTCAAAACAGCTTACAAAAATACTATCAGTAGTATGCCTCCACTATTAGAAGCACCGTCCAAAATACAGTCATGCACATAAGGTTTAAAGAAAGTGTTTTCAGTCATGGATCAACACTGAGCACAGAGAACGAGACAACGTGCAAGGTATGGAGAGCCAAACAAGTTTGCACTTGGGATTGTGCCTGAAAAACTATCGGAACCCTGTGTGGACACTGGAGCAATGATTTAATATGCTTCTGGCAACCCACTGAGTTCATCACAGCCTCTAAGCAGTTTCCAGGCAGCCCCATACAGTGTACATATTCTCATGTCAGGCTGAGACGGTTTCTAGGTCTGTCTGAAACGGTCACCACTTTATCTCCAGACAAAACGGGTGAAATGTACTGTTTTGCTATTGCTGAATCATGATGGGTAGACATGGAACAATAATTCCTAGGACAGTGGTAATTATGTTCAGGAGTGGGATGTACAATAGCTAGGGAGGCTAGAAGGATTATTTGAGAAACCAACTCTCCCAACAGTCCCTCACTCCTGTCCTCTTTTTCTCTTCCCCTCCAGCCCACAAATTTCACAAACCCAGTGTATGCTACACTCTACATGGGCGCCCACAACAGCCGCAACTCACTAGCCAGCACGGACGAAAAGCGGGAGCTGCTGTCAAGAGGGGCAGATGATGATCTTGGCAACCCCCTGGCATAGGGAATGGGGGAATGGGCAACCAGCCCAGATAGACACCAGATGAAAAGAGACAAGATGGGGTTGGGGAGGGAATGGGGGGGAAGCAAGAGATATTGTATAAATGTACAAATGAAGGATTATTACTTTTATATGTGAGCAGTATTATTACCTGTATATTCCCTTTCATCTACCAGCCGCTGAATCTCTGCCAATGGACTTTGGGGTGGATGGAGTTAAAGGCAACCTTCGGAGGTGGGGGAGAATCCAAGAAGACCCTCAGTTGAGGGTGTTGAAGGGCTCCATGGTCTTACCCGGCTGCATTCTTATTTTTTCGCTGCACAAATCCAGCCCACTTTTGCTTCCTGTGTAGATGGCTCTAGGTTGCCATTCTTCTAAAAACTTGGAATAAATGTCACCTGCTTCTCAGGGTGCCACTGATGAACAAATGAGAGGAGCTGCTCAAGGCAAACTCCCTTCTGGTAGGAATGTGAGAAGAAGGTGATTGAATGGATGTCAGGAAAGTTCACCAGATCTAGTGAACAAAGGAGGAAATTCTACTTCCCTGTTCTGCACAGGAGAAAAGACTTTGGTTTGATAAAATGTGGACCACAACATAGTCTCAGCCTGACAGTACCTTAATACAGATCTAGCTAATCCTTAACCACTCTGTTATGTAGATCAGTGATTCTTAAATATTAATATACTGGGGACCACTATTCTAGTTTATTCTGTGTGGCTCATCATATTTTCTTATATCATTGCTAGAGATGTTTGTTTCCGGTGAGTAAGATAAGAGTACAGCCAAAGTCTTACTGAACACAGTGGGCTTCTGAGTAAGGTAAATAACACCAGTTTCAAACACCTCTAATCATGGCAGCCAACTGGAAGGTTACTGGAAAGGCTATCAGTTAAAGCTCAGGTCCTTCTGTGCTCTGAATGAGCTGTACTGAAGTTGCACAAGGAAGAGATGTCCCTTAGGCAGGGAGGTGCAATTTCCACTCCCTGAGAAAGTTTGGTAGTCTTTACCAAAATATGGGCTAGCTTGAGAATTAGTCTGGTGCTTAGCCTGAGGAGAAACACCCAAATTCACTTCAGGTTTTGCATTAGACAAAATGATCCAGTGATTTCTCTAGAAATTTTGCAGATCTTATTTTGCCTGAAAACCTCTGCCACTATCAAATTCCATTCATATTGTGCTTGCAACCCAAGTGCCCTTGAATAGTGATGTCTTAAGTGGCAAACTGCTCAGTGGCACAAATGATTTACAAACTATCACCTAGCAACAACTGTTCACTTCTGACATGTCCCCCTTTCTCTTCTATGTACATTTTCAGTACTGTTGCATCCAAAGGCAGAAGGAGCCGAGTTTTAATTTGGCATTTGTCACCATCTGTTTTTTAAAAATGCTTTCAGCATTTTCCTCCATCATCTTCATCATAGCCATGCAGACCATCTGAAAGCAGAGTGGACCACAGTTTGTTTAAGAATCAGTGGTATGGTCATTCTGTCCATACCCCCACCTACTGCAGATCACCTTTTTCTAGCAATCTTCAGCTTGTCTCAACAATGATAGCCTTTTGTTTTGCTGCATCCAACCAATCGCATCTTCTTGCAACGCCTTAACATTTTTTTCCACCAATAAGATTCTAATTTATCTCTACCACACCAATTGGCCCCCCCTCCCAAATACACACCCTCATTTTCCCTATCCCACCAATCAGATGTTTCCACTTTCTTGCTTTTTTGCATCTGATAAGAAGGTTGTTGCCCACAAAAGCTTAAGGATCTAATTGCTTTCTGCTGGCACTTTGAGATGAAGGGCCTTCCTGGGCATTAAGCATGCAGTCTGAATGTGCCTGACTCGCACATGCCACGGACGATCTGCCATGCTGATTCCTGCTTCTCCAAGAGAGCCGAGCATGGATGATGCTATCTAAACTGTAGCACCAAAACCCCTGACACAAAATTTGCCACTGGGAAAGTTGCCCTGTGGATGCTGCCTAAGGTGCCACAGTATTTCTTCCTGTCCAGATTTCCCTTCATCCTACTCAGTATTTCTGAAAGCATTTTATTTCCTGGAACCATCTGTGTTCTTTGGGAGGGGGGGGGAGTATTATTTTGGCTATATCTTGCTTTATGTTAGTGCCTGCCTCTGAGACTAAAACATAGTTTACAACACTCGTCCCACCTATACCCCCCCTTCCTCCATTGCTACAACTTCTGCCATCCTTTTCTGGAAAGAGGTTCAACGTTGTTTCAACTTTTGTTTCTCTCCAACATGCTTTTTTTAAAAATGAAAACAGATCAAAATAATAAATAAATAAAATGAACTAGCTTTTATAGTAGAAATTACACGCATGTGGGGGGAGGGAAGGAGAACTCCTCAGCCTTTTTTGTGTGGGGGGGGGGAACCAAATGTTTTAATAATTTTTGCCGGATTACTTTACAACTAAAAACAAAACAACAAAAAAAAGAAGAAGAAAAACCAGATATTGTTATAAATAAAATTTTTAAAAACTAATAAGAGTTTTTTTTAGTTGCTGCTTCTTTAATTTGAGGGTAAGGTTTGTTTCAAGGGGAGCTGTGAATTATAATGGAGTTGTTCTGTGATCTTCAAGCTAAACCTACACAGTGTTGGCATAGATTTGGGAAACTGGCTAGCATGCTAGAAGATGGAAAACTAACGCAGCCCCTATTGTTGAGTGATGCCCAATCCTATCCAACTTTACAGCAACAATGCAGTCCCATGGTAAGGGAACAAACATTCCCTTACCTTGAGGAGGCCTCCATGACTGCCCTCCCCACTGCAGGATGCAGCACACACCCTATTGGCATGGCTGCATCAGTGCCAGAAAGTTGGACAGGATTGGGGCTCTGAGACCCACAAATCGATTGGAGCTGTCAGCCTCTGGGAGGGGCAGGGCCTTCCCTTTCAAGTCGGATCGCTTGCCTCTGAGGTGAAAGAAATATGTCTTCTGGTGCTCTTTCTATAGTTCCCAAGTCTATTAGAAACTCCCCTTTCTTGCAGTTTGCTCCCTAGCTGGAAGTCCAGGCCTGAACCGCCTCCTGTGCACCAATGTTCACTTTCCCTGCCTTTGTGGAAGAGCACAAGTGCTGGCTCTGTGGGACATTTTGATGATAGCATATTGTCATGCAGCCTTTGCAAGGGGGGGGGGGAGGCATTTATTCCACAGAGTCATCTCATGTTGGAAGCTCTGCTTACACTGAGGAGATGTAGAAATTCACAGGGTTCACAATTCAAGGCGGAAGAACTCGAGTTATCACAGAATATCAATTTTTGAATAGGTTCTACAAAGCTCATGTGAAGATTCATATTGCCTCATCATGCTGATGGTGTTCCAGCCCCAGATCTCTTGTAAGACCAGTCCATAAGGATCAACATCTTAAAGGTATTTCACATGTTTCCCCTTGCCACCTCTTCCAACCCAGGGCTTTCAGGCCAGGGCTAGAGGTTCTTTTGGATCGGAGGAAGAAGTTAGTCAAAGTCCAGGGCTGTCAGAAGAAAGCTTTATTCAGACAGGAGCACCCCCAGGCATCCAGAAGCACCTGCAGGCAGAAGACTCACAATGTTTCTAGGCATGTGACCTGTGAGTGTCCAACAAGGTCCAAGAGAGTCCAACACTGGCTGAATCCAGAGGCTTTTATATGCTAGGTGTTTATGCCAGCTGCCTTTCCAGAAATCAGTGCTAATTGGCACAAGGTGGACCATTTGACAGCACTGTGATACATGTCTGGTCAAAGTTGAGGTTCTCACTTTTAAAGGGACAGCTTATCACACAGACGCACTGGATAAGGGCCAGGCCGATGCCTGCAAGCTGCTGTTGGCAACCTTCAGTCTCGAGAGACTATGGTATCGCGCTCTGAAAGGTGGTTTTGGAACATCGTCTAGTGTGGCTGAAAAGGCCAATTCGGGAGTGACAATCCCTTCCACAACGGGAGCAAATGCAGTCTGTCCCTGGTCTGTCTCCCTGGCTATGGGCCTTCCTTCTTTGCCTCTTAGCCTCAGACTGTTGGCCAAGTGTCTCTTCAAACTGGGAAAGGCCATGCTGTACAGCCTGCCTCCAAGCAGGCCGCTCAGAAGCCAGGGTTTCCCACTTGTTGAGGTCCACTCCTAAGGCCTTCAGATCCCTCTTGCAGATGTTCTTGTATCGCAGCTGTGGTCTACCTGTAGGGCGCTTTCCTTGCACGAGTTCTCCATAGAGGAGATCCTTTGGGATCCAGCCATCATCCATTCTCACGACATGACCGAGCCAACGCAGGCATCTCTGTTTCAGCAGTGCATACATGCTAGGGATTCCAGCACATTCCAGGACTGTGTTGTTTGGAACTTTGTCCTGCCAGGTGATGCCGAGAATGCGTCGGAGGCAGCGCATATGGAAAGCGTTCAGTTTCCTCTCCTGTTGTGAGCAAAGAGTCCATGACTCGCTGCAGTACAGAAGTGTACTCAGGACGCAAGCTCTGTAGACCTGGATCTTGGTATGTTCCATCAGCTTCTTGCCACTATTATGAGAGCCTGGGCTCAGCAGGAAGGCAGGCAGTTGGCAGAGACTGAGAGACCCACAGACAGGCATAGAAGTTGGGGGGGTGGGTGCTGGGCTTTGCCCCAGCCGTTACATCATTTCGGCTAATCCTGAACGTGGAGATCTGGGTCTGTGGTTGTTCCTTTAAACAAACTGGGGCATTGGAGGGTACACAACTGCTGCCTCATTCTTCCACCAATCTCGCAATCTGCTTTTCTCACCTGTGGTGGAACAAATTCTTGTTTACAGCAGCAAGTAAAGGGGAAGGGTGGACGAAGGGACCAGTGGAAGAATGTGGGGGGGAAGGACCTCCAAGTTGCGATCGGTCAACTAAAGCTGGTCTGGATGGGGTGTGTCCACTCAGTTCATCCAGTATAATTTGTGAACAAAGTTATGAAACTTGAGGATTCCAGCCTTCTGGGGGAGCATTCAGCTGGACTCCTATTTGGTTTTATTTTTAAACAAATCCACTAATAAAAAATAATGTTTCCTCCAGTTGCTTTCAAAACGTGGAACATGATTGGTCTTGCCCTATTATTGATTTTAGGAATTTGCCTCTGCTATTTGGCCCAAACAAGGGCCACTATAGCAGCTACCAAAAGCAGTGAAAACAAACAGAAAAAAGGAAAATTAAAAACAACCAAACAGTAGTCTACTATTCTCACTACTCCTGCTGTCCTTGTGATCCTAAACAGACCATGACCCAGCCAATTTATGGCACCATAAACAGTATTATGGACACTATGGTTAGGATCACACTACCCCGTTGTTGGGCCAGTCCAGGCCAGAAAAACATCTATTGCTCATATTTGTTCATAACACAAATATGCTGTGGACTTAAGTCCAGAACTACCATACTGCACTTGCAAATACCTAGATTTCAAATTAGCATGGACTTGAAATCTATTTTTGGCCACAAGGTGGCACCAACAACCTCAGATAAGAGACTGCTGAAGCCAAGCTTGAGCCTGCCTAATGTATGGAAGAGGCCAGCCAGTGGCCAAGCAGCCACATTAGTGAGAGATGGGCCTTACACATCTGATACACAAACAGCTCTGGCACAAGCTCATCTAAGTGAGCTGACAACACTTCCAGTTCTTCAAGTAAAGAATATTATGGAGCTGTTGAGACTACAATATGTGTTCACCCTGAGGCCAAAACCCCTTCCAAATGAGGATTAAAATACAGGTTATATTGTATAACCATTATCCTGGATACCACACAGTATCACATTTCATTTTGGTTATAAACCGCTTTTTGAACTTTTTTTAAAGTGGTGGTGGTGGTGGTAGTAGTAATAAATGAATATCAACCTACACCCAAACATGGAATTCAAAAGAAGCGGGCAACCTGATCCTGAGCTGCCTGGCACGCAGGGCTGCAGTGGTGCCAAAAATGGCTGCATCTAGTGTGCCCCAGGCAGCCGTCACTGCCTTCTCAGGAGAAGGGGACTTTTGTCCCCTTCCCCTGGGTAAAGCCAGTAGCCCCACGAGTAGCCAATGGAGCTATTCAATTCTACAACGACCTGAGGCTTGGCTGTGGAATTCAGAGCCTCTGCATCAGACGGACCGCCCGACAAGGAGGCTCAGGTTCCGCCCCCCTCCCACCCAGCTCCCTCCCCCGGGCACACCTCTTCCCCGCCCTCCCTCCACTTCCCCCACCCCAGAACGCCTCCTCCTCCCATGCCCCCACCTACCTCCAATGCCCAGTGGTTTGCATGACGGCTGAGTGGCTGAGCTCCAGTGCTAGCCCAGCACTGGCCAGTGCTAGGCTACCACCAGCGCTCCACCGGCACTAGGGCCCAAAAACGTTCCTTACAGCACGTTTGCAACTGTGCACGCACTGGTTAGGATTGGGGCCTAAGACTTCTCAAGAAGAAACTTTGCAAATTTATACCCCACTTTTTTCTTTCTAATGGGCATTCAAAGTGGTTAAAAACTATGGATTCCTGGCAAGCTTGAGCCCCAGCCCACAATGAGGGTGGCAAGGTTGTGCATTTGCGGGGTGAGCCTTAGGCCATCACTGTAACAGCAGCGTTATTCTCACTTTGTGTGAAGAACCCAAGTAGTGCGATGTCCTTGCAGGAAGCAAATGTGCATATGCCATCATAAGGTAGTGATTAATGCCTAAAAAGAAGATCGGGGGCAGGGTCTTGAGCAAAGCAACTTTAGTGCGCCCCCTTCTTAGCCTGGAAGAAGTGGGATGTACAGTCTGAGGCCTGGCCTACACTTGGAGCAGAATGAGATATAGATGCCTGAGGTAGTAGTCTGTACCACTTCAGCTTGTAAGGAATCCCTTTTTTTAAAGCTCCTCTGTTGGTTGGGAAGGGGGGGGTAGAGTTTCCTGCAAGTGGAAAGCAAGCACAGTTGACAACAGACTGGGCTTTCTCCCTGCTGAGCTAGTTTTATATCTGAGAGATTTTGTGCTAGAGAGATTTTGACCTGAAGAAGCAAACAGCATTTGCACGCAATGAAATGGTATGGTCCATTCTGC
The DNA here is from genome assembly GCF_035046505.1 of Tiliqua scincoides. NCBI lineage: Eukaryota > Metazoa > Chordata > Lepidosauria > Squamata > Scincidae > Tiliqua > Tiliqua scincoides. The sequence continues at coordinate 124,554,677 of NC_089822.1, forward strand.
CAAGTTTGGATTCTACCACTTCATTCTGCTCCATATGTAGACCAGGCTTCAGGTTATACAAACACATCCCTCTTCCAGGCTAAGAGGGCCTAATAAAATTGGTTTGCTCAAGATCCTACTTACTGCAGTCTTCCTTTTAAGGAATTAATCACTACCTTCCATCCAATCAACATAACAAGCCTTCCTATCTTGATTTCCTCCCCCATCTGATAATTAGTACTTAAATGCTTACTATAAATCAGGGGTGTCCAAACTTTTTGGCAGGAGGGCCACATCACCTTTCTGACATTGTATTGGGGGCAGGGATAAAAAGAATTAATTTACATTTCAAATTTGAATAAATTTACATAAATGAATATATTAAAGATGAACTTATATGAATGAATGAATGAATGTCTTGCAATAGCACAAGGGCTATAAAAGGCCTTGCACAAAGCAAGGCTGGCCTTTCCTCCGCTGCCACTGCTGCATCACAGACGTGAAACAGCAAGCAGTGGAGGGAGCCCTCGTCCCACAGCTCACATGAGAGGTTGAACAGTTGGTCGTCACGCTGAGAGCAGTTGCATCGGGCTAGCATGGGCTCCAGTAAGTCTCCGGAGGGCCAGAGCTCATTGGAGACTGGGGTCTCCCTGTGGGCCAGATTGGAAGTCCCTGTGGGCCGCAAGTGGCCCCGAGGCCGGGGTTTGGGCACTCCTGCTATAAATGATGGCACATGCCCACTTACCTCCTGGAAGGGCATGAACTGCAAACAAACATACAGTCATACTCCAAGACTTAATCGATATGTCTAGTGCTTGACCACACATGAAACTTGTTCTGGGCTTTTTACCTTCCCAACAGATGCAACCTTCCTGATTCTGCCTACCTCAACACCTTGGATTGATCTCCTAACTGGTTTTGTTATGGAAAAACCATAACAGACTTGGAAAAGTTTTCACAAGAGAACTTTCCCCCTTCTCTTTTAACCTGGAGCAGCAGTCTTGTCCCCACAACTCTATGATTTGTTGTTTTATGAGTTGTTCTCTGATGTGCTTTGTAGATCATATTTTTGAGCAAAGGGGGAACTTTTATGCTACTTACTAGCTTCCAGCTTGAGTATGAGACCAGAACAGGAAGGAACCAATACATATGGGTGTGGGAGGCGGTAGTGGGAGATGGAGACTCTCCATCAGTATGGATGGGTCAGACTCACAAAGCAGGAAGAAGAAGAAGGGTGTCCTTCAAGGCCCACTGGTCCAACTCTATGCTTGAAGCAGGAAAATCCTCCCTAGAGCATCTCCAGGAGGTGCTTGTCAAGCCTCTGCTTGAAGACCTCCAGCAAGGGAGAACCCACCACATTCCTTGATGATCAGTTCCATTACTGAACTGCGCTTATGGTTAAGAAATTGTTCTTGATAATCAACCAAAATCTCCCCTCTTGCTGCTTGTGCTCATTAAATCTAGTCTTACTTTCTTGGGCAAGAGAGAACAAATCCTCATTCACTTCCCTGTGACAGCCCCTTGAGTATTTAAAGAGTGCTATTACATCCCCCTCAGCCTTTTCTTGTCGAAGCTAATTCCCTCAACCTTTCCTCCTAGGACTTATTTTCCAAACCTCTGACCATCTTCATGGCCCTTCTCTGAACCCGCTTCAGTTTGGTTGTATTCTTCTTTTGAGTGTGGTGCCCAGAACAAACCACTTTGATTAAGAAGCATGTCTCAGTGTGTGCCCCTGGGGCTTTCTAAGACCATTGTTAGGAGCGAGACCAAAAAGTGTAAGAACCACTAGACAAAGCCATTGGCTGACATAAAATGGCTGCTTGGGCCTTCCTCATTTGTCTAATCTAGAAGGTAAAATGTAACAGAAAAATTATGTTTTCTGACAGGAGAAAAGATCCCTCATTGGTAACTTCAGCAGGAGTCAGGCCATGGAAACATCTGACTCCCTTCTCTGGGGAAAGATGGATTGACGGTCAACTGAATATTTTTCGCCTTACACATTTTCATATCTGAAGCGAATACTCCTCCCACATGTATTAGCTTTCTGGCCTACTAGAAATAGTAGTACTACTACTACTGCCAACTTGGCAAACAGACATTTGGCCAACAGACTGAGGCAAAGAGGCAAAGAAGGAAGGCCCATAGCCAGGGAGACAGACCAGGGACAGACTGCACTTGCTCCCAGTGTGGAAGGGATTGTTACTCCCGAATTCGCCTTTTCAGCCACACTAGACGCTGTTCCAGAACCACCATTCAGAGCGCGATACCATAGTCTTTCGAGACTGAAGGTTGCCAACTGTCACTGTATTTTTTAATACAGAGGTAGAGACTGGAGGCAGGAAAATATTCCCCCACTGCTAGAATGCTCCCTAAAACCTCTTTATATCACCTCATGGCTGAGCCCCCAGAGCCATCATCTTGGCCTGCAATATAACCAATGAGGAAATGAGACAGCTCTGCCTTGCATCTGGCATGAAGTCATCAAGGACAAGGGGAACCTGGCTCTGTCATCAGGGTGGATGGATGGCCCACAGAGGCCCAGAGGGGCGTCACCAACCCCACAGGTCATTTGTCTAGCATCCATTGCCTCGTCCCTGAGCAGGAGACACGTCCCTATGGGCACTGAGCTCTCACATGCCCCCGCTACTCCTAAGAGCAAATTGTTTCTTAGTGTGCTTTAAAAATCAATACATGATGGATCGGGCAGCACAGCATATTAATATGGAACGCTGCCTTCTCACTTCCCTAAAGGTGACCCTGCTGTGGGTCTGGCACAACACACCAATCAAGAAGGTCAAAAATATCCCTGACATGAATGAGCTGGATGCGATGGCTAGTAGGAAGAAAGACATCTCACGTTTGCAGGAACAGGGTGCCCAGGTGAAGATCTATCGGTGGAGCAGATGAGGAATAAACAATGTGAAATGGGCAAAAACTAGAAACCAGTTCATGCCCAGATGATCGCCTTTCCTGAACAGCTTCAGCAGGATGAAAAACTGATGCCACAATATATGTTAGTTTCTAAGGTGCCACACAAGATGGTTGATTTTGAACAATTCTCTACTTTTCCTCCCTTTTTTGTCCTCTTCCCCCACATCTTCTCCACAGATGCCTCCAGCAAAAGCCAGTGGCTGACCTTTGGTGGTCATCACAGGCAAAAGGAGGGAAGGAACCATTTACACCACACTGAGCTCCTTGGAGGCAGGGTGGTATAAAAATGTGGAAATAAATAAATAGATGACAATTAGCTGCAGAGCCAAATGAGTATGTCAGCACCTCAGACTTAAACCTGTTTAAGTGGACCCAGGTAGGTGGATCAAGGCCAGGAAGTGGGAGCTGCTGCCACGGCCTTTACCTCCCTGGCCTTGACAAACACAACTCCCTGCCCCAGTTTCTGCCCCATTACTTACCCACCCCATTCCTCCCCCCTCACCCCCTGCACTGACAGTGTCAGGGCTTCTCCAGAAGCTGCGGGCATATGGCTGTGGCTGCTCACATCTTCTGGTAGTGGCCCGGCTGCACAGGGTGGCAGGTCACATTTTGCAGCTGTCATAAAGCACACTGTGGTTCCGGAACGTATGCTCCATTGGCCCAGTGGGTCAACAGGATTGGTCCCTTGGTTACCCTCCAAGGAATTCTGGGAAAGGTGTTTTTTTTTTTCCCCCTGGCAGCAGCCCTGTGCATTTAACAGCTTTATGGCATGCAGATATTCAGCAAGCTCCACCTTTCCTAGCATGAAGGTGGAATGCCCCACATCTGCTTGTCATAGAATTGTTAAAGCATAAAGCTCCTGTTTGAGGGAGGGGGCGGGAAGTGAGGTGGCAAACCTATGTCACTCTGTGAGCTATCAATCTTTGATCTCCTCACCCCACAGTAATTGGTCTAGTATGCCTGCCCTTTGCCAGCATCAGTTTGAGATGTGCCTGCTGTATTCTCCAACTGCTCTGCAGTGCACTGTGGCCAGGAGTGGGTTGTTTAGGCTGACCTGTGAATAGTCCTGTTTGTGACACAGGGCTGGGCTAGACGGCCTGCCAGTTCTATGGATCCATTTCTAACAGGGGTAGCATAATCACTCTCAACTCTATCATTCCCCGAGTTCCTTGAGAAAAGCCATCCCATTTAGAATGGTCTAAAACTCATTTAGGTTTGTCGTGTAGATAGGTTATCAGTAGGGACACATTTAAAGGATGCAACTGGCCGTCTTCCCTGTTAATTTTTTTCCATTGCTCTTTTCTATATTTTGTGGGGAAAACAGCAAGCTCAGGGCCAGCTGCATATTTATTTATAGAAAATTGCTGTTATCCACTCCAGAGGCCTTGAGATGGGTAGAGCCACAAGTTAAAAACAGAAGTAACAGATTCCCCCATCATCCCTCTCCGTCATCTCGCTCACGGCTTACTTGCACCATCTACCTTCTTTTCACTTTACCAGATGCAAAAGAGGTTCCACAATCCTGGACTTTTTAAGGGCCGAACTAGGTGGGGTGTGAGAGTTTCTCAGCTGGAACTCTCAGCAGGTTCTTGCTCTTTTTCAAAAAGCAGCCATGGGGGTGGAGGTGCGTCAGATTTCAATTGGGACCATGGTACAGGAGGGCTAACCTTTTGGTCTCATCAATTCCCTAACTGAATCTGCCTTGCCAAGCTGCTGTTGGCCACAGAAGGGAAACCCTGTGGTCTTTCTACTTAATTGGGCAGAAAATGTTATTTTGGCAGGGGCACCTGCTGAGATTACCAGTATAACTATTAATGGCACAAAGCTCCACCTCCATTATTCACGATTAGCAGCCCAGAGCAAGGCCAGGGTTATTAACTTTTCAACTGGCCTCTTTAACCATGTGCCTCTTAAACACCAGCTTGAAATGCAGGTTAAGCTTTACACAGCACAGAAGTAAGAGACATCAGGTGGCTGAAAAGGTGGCTACACTAAGAAGGGCCTATGTAACTTTGGAACTTGCCTTTCTATAGCTGTTGGTTTGATCTGCAGTGATTGGGTTTGGATCAGCCCATGCTAAGAAAAACTTCACCTGCTGGATTTCTGGGTATTGAAGGGATAGAAGCAAGCCGACTGGGCTACTAGGTGGCAACTCTATTTACTGCAATTCCTCTCTGGTCTTAAAAACATCCTCAGCGATGCTACAAAGTTCCCAGAGGGACAATGAGTTTGGAATCAGCAAACCACATTTCAAGGCTGGTCCCTACTCATGGTCAGACCTGACCAAAAGGATCTTTAGCCCATGCTCTGTCCAGTTACTGGGATGAACCTGGGAAATCAAGGCCTACACCTCAGTGGGAGTTTCTGGTTATCTGAGGCTACGGGAGCTTGACTGTCCTCTATTCTGTCAGCTGTTCCCCAATGGCTGATCAGATTAGCACCTGGAAGACCTGACCCCAAAGCCCATGGGTTTGCTTGCCATATGGTGTGGTCCTGCTTGCCTACCTGTGGGAAAGGCCTCCAGTTAAGATGGTAAATCGCTTTCCCAGTTAAAACTGTTATGTGAACATGTGATGGTGTCAGCCAGTCGCCCCTCTCTATCATTTTAATGAAAGAGCTGTCAAACCAGCTTCCCCAAATGGAAGGTGAACACAGACAGATCAGTGTGTTAACGTTCCCTCTTTTTCACAGTGCAGGTAGATTAAAGGAAAAGACAGAGAGAAAGGTCAACAAAGCAAGACGCACTGATGAAATTGGAAACCAGACTTTTTTTAAAAAATTTCATAACAAAGAGGATGTGTTTTTCCAAGGAATAGGGACCCTATCTAGAAAATGGTCAAAGACCTGCACCAAGTATTGGTGAACAACCAAATCAACTCCCCCTTCCTGCTGTTGCCAAGAAGATGAGCAGTTGAAGCAACTTTTGCAGAATCAGACAACTGGACCATCTAGCATAGTAGTGGTTATCCATTCCATGCAGGATCTCAAGCAGAGGAAGGTGGGCCCAACCCTACCACCCAATTCTTGGTAACTGAAGGAAATATGGATTAAACGTGGCACCTTCAACATGCAAAGCAGCCACTCTCACTGAGCACCTCTTCATTGCTTTGAAGCTGCCTTACACTGGGTCAGACCCAGGGCTGGCCCAAGACCTCCTGATGCCTGAGGCAGCATGCCAAATGCCGCCTCCCCTTAACCAATGATGTGCCAGCCTCTGCTCCTCCCACTCAATGTTCCAGCTCAGCACTCTTCCTCTCTGTCTCCCTCTTCCTTTTCCAAACCAGGGAGTGGATGGAGTTGGAGGAACAGTAGTGGCAAGTGGGCAGACAGAGATGACACCTCCAACCATCCTGCCGACTGAGGCAATTTGGCGTCATGGATGAGCTGGCTCTGGTCGGACCACTGGCCTAGTAGAATCTGCTCTGAATGCCCATCATTCTCAACTCCATCTGGAGATAACAGGGCTCACACTGGTTCATGCAAGAACCCTTTTGGCAGTTGTTGTTGTTGTTGTTGTTGTTGTTGTTGTTGTTGTTGTTGTTGTTGTTGTTGTTGTTCTTCTTCTTCTTCTTCTTCTTCTTCTTCTTCTTCTTCTTCTTCTTCTACTACTACTACTACTACTACTACTACTACTAAGAGAAGGTTCTTCTTCATGCAAAGCAGGAGCTCTGCCACTGAGCTGGAATGATTGCTGAGACCTAGTTAATGGTACAAGTAATAGTAGCAGGATGAGTGGACATTCTTGGGAGCTTCTGAAAATCTTTCCCACCCACCATCCCTAGTCTATCTTTTTTTGGCATCGGGTTCCTGCTCCAGGAACCAGGAGGGGACTAGGAATAACCACTCCTTGAGCTATGGCATTTCTGGTCTAAGCTGGCAAACCCTGGAGAAAACAAGCAGAGCCAGAAAGGCAAGTCAGGTACTGTGGTTCCTGGTTCCTCTTCCTCCAAACTTAGACACACACCATCCCTGCCAATTCCTACCTCTCAGTACTTTGTTTTGCTTGCCTGTTCCCAGAACAAAAGCTCCGATTCCCACTATTCTAACCTTCTAGGAAAGACCCCAGCATACTGTATTAAGCCTTGGCTAGTTCTTGTTGGAAATTGGATGCAATGCTGCCTGTAGGACTCTGGAGGGCAGTGTAATGTCCAGTCACCTGAGACCTCTTGACCTGCCCTCTATGGTCCATGCTGGAGATGAGGTCTTTAGCACTATTTCCTTCCTCCCTCTTTCTTACCCATTCTCTCCAGACCAACCTAAGAAGGATGTTCTCTGCCAGGCCATCTTTACCACACTTCTACACAAAGGGAACAGTTCTAGGATTCTCTGTTCCAAAGTACTGTAGTAGGAACTTCAGATCACTCAGAAGATCCATGCATATGACCATGAACTGTGAGTATTGGCAACCTTTAGTCTCGAAAGACTATGGTATCGCGCTCTCAAAGGTGGTTCTGGCACAGCGTCTAGTGTGGCTGAAAAGGCCAATCCAGGAGTGACAATCCCTTCCACACCGGGAGCAAGTGCAGTCTGTCTTGGTGCAAGTGCAAGAACTGTGAGTACAGCATTTCTTATAAAACCTTAACCAAGCCTCTGTTCTTATGTATGTTTTTTTGATGATAGTGACTAGCTGGGTGGTGGGCTGTTTTTACCATAGCAAGGGGATGCTTTTGCTGATTACTCTGCTCCCCCCCCCTTTCAACAGTTCTCACTAAGATGGCAGAACCATGTCTGGGCTGTACCATTGCGTGGGGGTGGGAGGCTCACATGACTGAATATAGCTCAATACAAAGCAATAAATAAAAATCCCTGCATCTAGAGATGTTCTAGCTTCACCTTCCCCCAACATGCTAGCTTTTTGTATACAGGGCATTCAGTGATGTCTGAAGTGGTATAGTTCAGATTCAGATTTACCACCTTAGTGAGAACTAGACCCTTGACTCCTGGATGTTCTTCCAGTTGTGTAATCAGACTATGCACCTACCTTCCCCTGTCTAATCCAGGGGTTAGATTCCAATACCCCTCTTGAGAGAGTAGCCATATCACTTCCCCTTATCACACTCCCAACCAGCTGCAACCTCTTGTCTAAACCTTGACCTGTGCACCTACTTACAACTAATAGAATCAGATGGAGCACACTGTTGACCGTTCCATGTAGATGCAATAGGAAGGAGGACTGCCATAGTACTGAAGAAAGAGACACGTTTCTAGTTAGTGTATAACAACATACTGTTAAACGGTGTGTAGACGGAAATCCTGCCTTGAACCTGGGCTCAGGGGCACTCACACATTACACAGAGGAAAAACCTGGGTTTGTTCCTGAGTATACGCTGCTGCCAGTCACAACTCCCTGCCAAGTATACCTACGTTTGCAGGCAAAGATTTGTCATAGTTATACTGTACTTCCCATTTTGAGGTGTGCCATATGCTTAAAACGCTGAGATGTGCAACTAAAAGAAAAAAATGTACTGTGAGAAATGGCCTTAGCTGCTGTGGCTGTCTTATTTGGGCTGAGCTAGTCTATCATTATATGTCCTTCCTGCCTTTGTCTGTTTCCTGTAGTATAAAGGGTGATGCCTGTATGTGTGGGAGCTTATTATTCCACCTGGTTAGCAGCAATATTACTTTCTAAGAAACTGGAATAAAGGATGCCTAAAAGTCATTGGTATATTTTGCACTGGTATATTGCATTGGTATATTTTGCATTGGTATATTTTGCACTGGTCCTCTCATGGAGAAGCTGCAAATCAGTGCAGATTCAGGCTCTGTGGCCTGACCAATGAGCCTCTGGTTCCTGTAATTTTTGTATACTGTACTTAATGCAGCTTGGCTCTTTTGCATGAGCTGCATGGAGGTGATTATTCAGTAAATCTGCATCTCTTCTTTGTGGTACACTGTGCTCTGGATTGTACCAAGTGGAAAGGGTGTGTGATGTCCTCTAGGCGTGATTTCTGGCCTTAGGTGCCCCATCCTATTCAACTTTCCAGAACTGATGCAGCTGTGTCAGCAGGGTGTGCACTGCGTCCTGCAATGGGGGGACAGTCACAGATGTCTCTTTAATGTAAGGGAACATTTGTTCCCCTGCCTCAGGGCGGCATTGTGGCTGCATTGATGTTGGAAAGTTGGATAGGATTGGGCCCTTAGTTCCTTATTGCAAAGCAGCCATGTGAAAACTTGATAGTGCGGATGTACTGTGTAAGGCCCTGGGGATCTCAACAGAGACCCAAGAATTTTGGTAAAGCTAATGACATTTTTTTTTGTGGGGGGGGGGGGGGGACTATATCCCTTTTAGCAATCCCTTGAGCTATACTTCCAATGATGTCTGCAGCCATTTCCCAATATTTGGGGCTTTTCCTGGCCCTTCTACCTGAGACCTTTTCGCTGAAGGTGGCAGAATTGAACCACGCAATGCTTTTGAGTTGGTGGTAAGTGACCATCTTCTCTTCAGAGGTGATCTCAGAGCACCATGGTGGAATTCAGACCTCTATTTCTGGGAGAGCAAAGCAGGATTTTAACTGTGGGTGGCTAAAAGAGAATTAGAGCCACAGCATCTGGAATGGAAGTAAAATGCAGTCTGTAACTTTACCTCTAGTTTAGCATCGTTGCTCCCACATGTGCCTCCAGGCAGGGCTGGTGCCAGGTTTATTTTGTGCCCTAAGCAAGTTTAACTACTTACACCCTCCAATTTCTTTTATATTGCCAGTTGCATTACTTTACACGGGTTAAAAAAACTCATCTGTTTAAAACAGTGCCCCTCAAGGGTCAGGCACCCCTCTGAGGTCTGCGCCTAGGCAGCTGTCTAGTTGGCGTAATGATGGTGGGGTAGTTATTATCTACACTTCTGTTTCACCCTTCCTGCAGCTCAGGGCAGTGCACAAGGTTTGCTCTCCTTTTATGTTTGCCTCACAACAATCCTGCGAGGTAGTTTAGGCTGGAAGATTGTGCCTGACCAAGGATCACTGGTGCAGGATTTGAACCTGGTGGCTCTGCTTTGAGCTTGCCACACTAACCACTACACCATACTGGTTCCAGCTGGTGAAACCTTCCTCCTTGTTGCCTGAGCAGACGATTTCTGAGGAATATGCAATGAGGCTTAAATATCCTCATATGTTATTAAAGTTGCAAAGCAGCTGAAAATATGGTAGAATGAAAAGGATTTTGAGGAGCGCCTGAAGATTTAAAGAAAAAAATGAGGGGGGAAAGGAGCAGCCTTTTTTTTAAAGAAACCCTTTAGAAAAGATTTACAGAGCCGATAAGTGAACAAAGAGCTGAGATGAAAATAGATCTGAGGTTTGGAGCTGCTATAGATCTGTTTAATATAGGTGTTTGTTACTTTTCAAAGACAACAGAGAAGACTCTGGCAAGGTATTAATAGGGGCCCCAGATAACCAGGGAGGCTAAGGTGAGTGGAATTGAAAATTTAAATAGGCACTAAGGAGCGGAGGCAAACAGGAGACCCAAGGCCAGCTCATCATTTGTGGGCTGCTGAAGACCAAAGGATGACAGAGGGCCATGTAAAATGCAGCCTGCACTGCACATGTAGAACCCTGTGCCACGGGGGTGGCTTTGCCCACCTGCTTATTTGGGAAGTGGCAGGAGCACAGACCCCTCATCCCCAGCCCTCTCTTACCCAGGCATGGCTCAAGCTCTCACTGCCAGCACCAGTTGCACTTGTACAGCACGTTGGCTGCTATGTCCTGATACCTATGGGCCATTACATGTTACACGCCCATATTACTCCCCTACCAGGAGCACTGATGGGCTGCAGTTCCCTGTTCATTTGCTGGCCTCAGATTTCCTTGGCCTAATCTGTGAAATGGCCCTACATTGCAGCCTTCTGCCAAGATTCTGTATGTGGGCAATTCCCTCTTGAGCACCTCTATTCCCTCAAGTGGTCCTGACAGTTGTGTACAGCAAGCAGATTAGAAAAAAAAAAACTCACAGAGAAGGACTCTCCCAGTGGCTGCCAGCTATACGGAACTTCCATCTTTCAGAGGCAGGATACCCCTGATGCCGGCTGCTGGGGGGAGCAAAGAAAGATTGTCGCTGTTGTGTCCTGCTTGTGGATTTTGCAGAAGCTGTTGGTTGTCCCCAGCAGGATACTGCACTAGATGGAACTTCTAGTCTGATCCAACATGATCCTTATGTTTTATATGACATGCAATCTTAGTTTCAAAACCATGGTGCTATTCATTTCTATTTCCACATTCTTCCAATGGGGCAATCTAGGCTGGTTTGTGCCAATCATAGCCGTTCTGGAGAAATGGGATATTTTGCTTTCATTGGGGCGGTGAGGCCCTTTCCCTCATCCCTGTTTTTCTCCCACCCACACACGCTATGCTTTGCAGCAATTTCATGCTGCTGGTTCCTTCCCTATCTGTCACACCCAATTTGACATTGCTGCTTGCAGGGGAGAGATGTCCATTATGATTTTTGTCTGCGGTTCCATCAGCATCTTGTCCCCAAGCTGAGCCTCGGCGTCGCCCACCTACGGAAGCGGTGACTGTCACACTGAATTGCACTGCCCACACTGGACAGCATGAAGTTCAGCTCAGAAGGGAGTTTGGCAGGTGTGAACTTGCCGCTCACCCTGCTTTCCGCATTGACTGTATGTGGTCCCACAATGCACCCATCCAGATGGGATTTTTTGCTCTCCTTGGAACCATTGGAAACTATCACTTTCTCCATGAACCATTGTGATCATGTGATGCATCTCTTGTGGGCCATCATGGGATGCCCCCCCCCAAGTATTTTGTGATTACAAGGGGCCACTGGAGGGCTACTTGACTGCAAAACAAATCAACATCTCTCCCTAATTATATTTCTTCAGCTGTGAAAGATTGGGAGTGCGGTCCAGTAAACGTTCACCTGGGACAGCAATAATTCCCAAAGAGCATCCAAGCTAAGCAATAGCAGCAAAAAATAAAAATGATCAAGAGATGTTAGAGACATTCTGTTATGCGGTTCCCCCCAACCTGCACTGTGTGTGATGGAGTCATTTATGCTACAAGTTGGCTGAAGCACCACTGTTCATGATCCCCAGGAAATTCTACATGGAAGTGGTAGTTTTGTGAGAGGAGTTCCAGAACTTTCCAAAATAATTCTCTGCACTCTCACCAATCCACAATCTCCAGATTTTCTGGGAGGAAGCCATGGTAGTCAAAGTGGTATAAAACTGATTCAAGCTGGTCCTGTCTATCAGGAGTGAGAAGTCTATTGGCTTTTCTTATAACTTTGAAGTTATAAGTACAAAATGCACAAAAGTACAAAATTGTGCAACCATTCCCCCCCCTTTTGCTGTTTTTACACTTCACTAGTACACACTGCTCAGTTTTGCACCCATGCTCCAGACAAGAGCATGGGATTTGGGCTGGGATTTGAAACTGGGTTCCTGGAAGCCTGGTCCACAAGAAACCAAAATAGAACCATTAAGGCTGGCGGCAAGTTTGGGACTGACTTAGGACATCATCAGAGCTATCAGTAACTCTGGAATGACCTTCTACCTATCCCTGGTTTAGCTGCACCCAACATCTCATGAGCATGGAGGAAACTTAGTGGGCAGGGGGGTAAATGTCCTCCTCATCTTAAGGGCAAGCCAGCAATTGCAGGGCAAGTTCAGTTGTATGTATTGCTATGTTTGCATATTACACACTTCAGGAACATTAACCTGCAATATATACATTAACCCACTATATTATAGTCCCATTATAGTCAATGGGGTTTACTCCCAGGAAAGTGTAGATAAGATTGTAGCCACAGTGTTATACTCTCCTATTATACAATAGGTTCTTTTTGCATTCAGACAGCTGGGATTTACTTTGACATGTTGAAGTATAATATATGAACTGGGCCTTGGATAATGTTGCTTTGTCTATTGACTTAGTGGATGTGTTTGTTTCCAGTGAGTAAGACAGGATTGCATCCTAAGTCATACTTCTGGGCTTACTTCTGAGTAAAGAAAATAACGCCATTTTCAAACAACTCTGCCTATTAGATATACCCTGGATTTTTCCAGCATAACTTTTCAGCATTAGAAACTAGGAAAGCGTGTTTTTACCTATAGCTTTCATTTGCTGCCATGTGGCAAATTCTTCTGCTGCAAAGCTTCAGGTCAGGGAAGCCAAACTCAAATGGATTGGCAAAGGAAACTCAGAAGGAAAAAAAAAGACAGGGAACCCCAAAATGCTGAAAAGATTTTGTACTGTAAAATGAGCCAAGAGAGTAACAAAATCCTTGCTGTGCTTTGGGGTTTGTAAAATATTTGCTGGAAATTTACAAGCAACCTGAAAGACACACACATACAAGGCAAGGTTTATAACTTGGCATTTTGTTGAGTAGTAAATACAGTATACCAAATTAATAGATTCAATAGAACAGTAGATGGTTCACTTAGAGTGGAAATGGAAAAGGTGCAAAAGAGAGCAACTAAGATGATTAGTGGGCTGGGGCACCTTCCTTATGAGGAAAGGCTACGGTGTTTGGGCCTCTTCAGCCTAGAATAGAGAAGCCTGAGGGGGGACATGATTGAGACTTACAAGATTATGCATGGGAAGGATAAAGTGGATAGTGAGATGCTCTTTACACTCTCACATAACACCACAAACAGGGGACAACCACTAAAATGGAGTGTTGGGAGAGTTCAGACAGACAAAAGAAAATATTTCTTTACTCAGCGTGTGATTGGTCTGTGGAACTCCTTGCCACTGGATGTGGTGATGGCATCTGGCCTGGACGCCTTTAAAAGGGGATTGGACAAGTTTCTGGAGGAAAAATCCATTATGGGGTACAAGCCATGATGTGTATGCACAACCTCCTGATTTTAGAAATGGGTTATGTCAGAATGCCAGATGCAAGGGAGGGCACCAGGACGCAGGTCTCTTGTTATCTGGTGTGCTCCCTAGGGCATTTGGTGGGCCGCTGTGAGATACAGGAAGCTGGACTGGGTGGGCCTATGGCCTGATCCAGTGGGGCTGTTCTTAGGTTCTTATGTTAAATGCACTGAAAAGGAGCGTGCTATATCCAGATTTAAATCCCCTTACTCCTCCATAAACATCCTGTGGATCTCCTTGGGCCTGCACCAGCTCTTTAGCTGGTGCAAGGCCAAGGAGAGAGAGAGGGTGTAGAGGCTGCTGATGGAGGGGATAGGACGAGGCACATGCCATTGCTGCTGAAACCACTCTCTCCCACAGCCTCCCCACCAGCTGTTCCTCTCCCCCCCCCACTGTTGCCTTACCTGCTCTGGCGGCTCTGGTGGGCTCTGGTGATGGACCGGAAGCACTGCAACCTCTTGCAGCAGTGCTCCTAAAGTGGCCACCAATGGAACTCTTTGTGTGCTGTCAGTGACCATTTTGTGACGGAGGAACTCTGTTCTGCTCAGAGTTCTGTTCTGTTCATACATGGAAAGGGTTCCTCTTCTTTTTCCCAGTTTGCAAAAATAAATGTCTTGCTTTTCACAGATGCAAACTCCCCAGCCAGCGGATGCCCAGCTGCCCATCATTTTCCACCCAAATTCTGCCGCTGCTTTGATTTAGAACATGTTCAGTGGAATTAGCAGTTAGCTTCTAAAATATTCTTCATCATCTAGCCCCAGGGTGCCCCATTTCCACATGTTGCCTGCCAAAATCTCTTCTCCAGCACCACTGTTGCCTCCAACAGAGTGGACTGCTGAACATAGCCTTGTAGTTCCCAGCTCCTCACCATCAGAACCCAAGCTGGGCATCCTGTTCACCCTCCAAAATCCTCTTCCATGTGAAAACAGCTTCCTCTGCCCCACCCAATGGAGACACCAGGCCAAATCTCTCTCTTATCCAGTGTTTCTCTTTCCCTGCCGAAAAGTCAGCAGCCCCACCCGATCATTCCACTCTCTTTGATAGCCGAACTGCTAATTTAAATGAACAGGCCTGTCACTTAAGAGAAAAAGTATTTATTTATTCATTGATTTGAAACATTTTTATGCTGCCTTTCCACAGCTGAAGAAAGCTCGCAAAATAAACAACATTAAAATAACAACAGAATCTTAATAATCGCATGTTAAAGATCTAAAGGCTTTTGAGCACTGCGGCTCTTTCTGGTTTTATTATTGCGTATATATTTTATTTTGATTGTAAGCCTCCTTGAAGAACTGTTAGGAAGGTGCGATGCAAATGCGGAAACTACATCATGAAATTCATGGTTAAATAACAGCAAAAAACGGGCAAGCAGGAAGACACAATGACTTCTGCTTGGCAGACCTCAACAGGTGGACACTGTCTGGAATAAGAACTGCTTACACCTTTTGATCACTGATAGGTCAGTTCTTTTTCCCGTGTAGATTAAGTATTTATTAAACATGGGATAAGGCCCCAGCCCTTTTCACAGTCTAGTGGTTCTCTGGCTCGTCTTTGAATTCCATTCATTTCATAATGGAGTTTCGTTTGACTAAGGATCAAACTAGATATGATCAGGTGTTCTGTGACTGAAACTCCATTCATTGTTTTTCACAGAGCAGCAGTGAGGTGTGCTGATTCAGACTGGGCCCATGGCACAGGGGGAAGGGGGTTATTAACCTGGACCTCAGATTGCTGCCTGTCATGGAGGACACCATGTTTGGGCATATGAGCAGCTTCAGTGGGGAGTGCAACAGAGGAGGAAAGGTGAGACCCCCCTGCCCTACCACACTGCGATCCCACTCTTTCGACCCCCTTCCCCAGCTGCTTCTTGAAAAATAAATACAAGTGGGAGAGTTTGAATCATAGAAATCCCACAGTCCCCACCCCATCCCCTTTGCAATCCAGGAGTGACACTACTGATTTGCCTCAGTAGCGTTGAAGGAGCACTGCAACTAAGGGGTATAAAGTGCTTCAAACAGTGTGGGAAAGAACTATGGAAAGGAATGACTCAATAGTGCCTCACATGGAGTGACACCAGTGGCCTCTTGAGCTTAGGACTGCCCACTCCAGATGACATCAGCTCTGCAAAGTCTCAGCTCAGCAGTTTTTCCTTTCCTGGTCCAGAAATCAGGACCAGTCCATCAGTGAGGCCTACTGAAGCCGTTGCCTAAGGCAGCAGATTGATGAGGGGGGCACTCGGCTGTTTGTCCTTCCTCTTCCATTCCCTGGAATGGAAAAGGAAGTGGGGGAGGGAGAGGACATTTGGAGGGGAGAAGGGTGCTGAGTTAGATCCTTGGAGAGTGGGAGGAGCAGAGGCTGGCACATCACTGGATAAAGTGGGGAGCATTTGGCATGCTGCCTCAGGCATCGAGAAGTCTTGAGGTGAACCTGCTGGGGACTGAATTGAATATTGGATCTTCTGCACAATGACCATATGCTCTGCCACTGAGCAAAAACCTTTCCATAGCTCTGTCACTTATACCTTAGGGACAGAAGCCTTTCACATTCTCTTCCACACTGACACCCTGAAGTCAATGTGAGTCTAGGACAGTTCACTCATCTGTACAGATAGGAATTCCAAGGCCCACTGCAACCAATGAGTTGAGTGTCAACAAATGCTGCCCGTTATATTCTTGCAGTCATGTCCTCGGGTGGCGTGACCAGTGCCTACAATCTACACCTCTAATCTACACCTCTATCCCCAGTCGCTTGCCTAGATAGTATCCCAGAATGCAATTCAGCATATTATAGATTCACTGCAGCGTGGGATATGGCAGCCATACCATAAGATCTTTATAAACTGATGGTGATTTGAGCTGGAGCATAATTTTCACATTTCAACTGAGTGTGCTGTTCATGATTCAGAAAAAGCACAAAAGCGCCACTCCTTGATGCATCCAAAGTGAACACTGCAAAATGGCCATAGATATTAAGAGCATTTGTTGTCATTTTTACTATCTCAAAAGAATTGAAGGATGTTATTGACACAGGACAGATGCTCCTTGGTTCTCACTCACTCTCCTGTTTACAAGCAAAACGCTTTGTGCATTTGCCATACGTACCTACTAAGCTGACCTACTGAACCTGTTCATAAGAATAATCAGATTGCAGTTCTATATGATCTTGGAAGCTAAGCAGGGTCAGGCCTGGTTAGTACTTGGATGGGAGACCGCTTGGGAATACTGGGTGCTGTAGGCTTATACCATTAGTCTTTCGAGACTGAAGGTTGCCAACCAACCAACTCCCATTGAGCTCATTAGGACTTGCTTCTGAGTAGATATGCCTGAGACACTGCTGGTGTGCAAACTGACTAGATATAGAGGCATTCCTATATCATCATCATGCCCATCTTAAAGGGGGGGGGTGCACCTTCTCATCCCATAAACGGCACTCTTGAATTGAGAGCAATTTCCCCCAGTACATGGTAAGCAGAGCATGGAGTGGGCAAACAATACGTGGGGTGGTGGTGGTGGTGGTCCCTGAGACATCAAATGCTGAGTATTCTGGGATGATTGTGATATGGAGAACTTGTGTATTATGGTGTTGTGGGTGCTAACTTTTGTTTTCAGAGATACTGTCCCAGGCATATGGCCAGAACAGAGTATGGTCAGAGTGGGAACTTTGTGGGGTCAGTACCCAAAAGGTTTGACTGGCTGCATCAGTAAAAACACTGGGGCAGATGTCTTTGGAACTGAGAGTGGCCTATGATTCGAGACCAACTTTGAGTCATGCTCATGGCCAGACCCTTCTCCAGCCAATGATCCCTTGGTTAGGCTTCCCGTCCTGAAAAGCATTGCTGTTCTTAGACAGCCTTGTATTTGGGGGTGGGGGGGGGGGGAGATAAGACCACTCATCCCAGAGAGGGTCTGGCTATCCAATAACCTCACCAGAATGCCTGGCAGGTTGAATGGCAGGTGCAGGGCTGTGGAAAGAGGTCCTCTGTGCCCGCTGCACAGGAGCCAGGTGGCCAGTTAAAGGGTAAGTACCCAGTGCCAGTGTTAAAGGGGCAGCCTGACTGTTTTCACCTTATAGTGAGAAATAATATTTTCCCTTCATTTCCCCCCCCCATCTCCCTTGGGGGTTCTCCCTCTCCCCCATCCTCCTGCTGCTCACATACTAGACAGAGCCCTGTCAGCCTTCAAGGCTGGAGAAAGAGAGGAAAAGAAGGGGAAAACAACCCCAGTATTTTTTTGCTGAAATGAAAGAATTACTGCCAGCATATCCGGCTGCAGCCACCTTAGAATCTCTCAGGGCACTCTCTGCATTGACATGAGGCCGCAGGAGTTGCAGGGCAGCTTGCAGGGAGGGGAAACCGGAGGCCAGAGGGGGCTTGGAGTGATGCTACCCACAATGGGGCAGCCTCTGTCTCTAGCTGGGGGAAGAGGAGGCCACTTTTTGTGTGTGACTCTTGATTTGGGGGTGGCTGAGGGCCCAATCCTATCCCATTTTCCAGCACAGGTGCAGCTGGAATGCAGCCTTGAGGAAAGGGAGCAGATGTTTCCATACCTTGAAGAAGCCTCTGTGACGGCCTCCCCACCATAGGATGCAGGGCATGCCCCATGAGCACAGCTGCACCGGCACTGGAAAATTGGATAGGATTGGGCCCTGAGTCTCCACAGCCCTATAGTCAGTGCTTCATTGCTTACTGATGGGGCTAAGATATTCTCTGCCATGGAAGCTCCATCACCAAACCCCCAGATCTATAGGCTTTTTCAGGGGTGAGTGAAAGGCACTCTGTGGATGCTCAGACACACCTTTTCCACTTGCCAAGCCACATATTCTAACCATATATTATTCACATAATAGCCACTGCTATTGATTAATCATAGTTTCTTACAGGGACTGAAATGTACTAGGTGCTGCCAAAGAGAAACTCAGAGGCTCCCACTGTCCACAGGTGTACAATTCCATGATACCTAACCCAGTTTTGCCCAGCCCACAGGTGTTCACAATGGATCCCTATATTCCAGTGATTAAGAGAGGATTACAGCCCAAGTCTTATGGAACACAGTGGGCTTACTTCTGAATAAAATAACCCCATTTTCAAAACACCTCTACCTGTGGAAGTTAGTCTCAGGGAGTTCCACGGGCCTTATGCAACGGAGTTCCACGCCCCCCCCCCTTTATTTCAGACTTTAGACGTGAAGGACAGACCGTCGTGACACCGCCTCAGCTGAGCCCTCACGCTGGAAAAGGGTCCCCGAACTCAAAAGCAGACCCTTCCTCGACTGGCCCCCGTGGAGGTTCTCTCCTTTGCAAGAGCGCTCGTGGAAGCTGGGCTGGCAGGTGGAACACCCTGCCACTTGACGCGCGCTGATCTGCCTGCTGCGGGGAGCGAAGTGCGCGGCGTTCCGAGGGTCCTCGATGCCCTTCTCTGGAGGTCCCGAGTTCAAAAGATGAGCATGAAATGAAAGACCTCCCCCCTCCGCTCAAGCCTCTGGGAAAACTCCCTTGGGGGGGGAACTGTGATGGTGAGCCCCCTCCCCATTTCCCCCAAGAAAGTGTGAGGGTCCTTCTCCAAGCAGTCCCTTCCCCAGGAAGAGGTGAGGGGGGAGGAGGAGTGGTGGTGGTGGGGGGAGCTTGCCACCCCGTGTCTCCTCCACAGTGGGCAGACTGGGATTGGAGAACTGGGGAATTAAAGACCCCCTCCCTCCTTCTCCCCCCCCCCCCGCTGGGCGCCTGCAACTCACACGGGGCTGCGCTTGCTCGACACCCTCCTCCCTCCCAGCAAGTGCAGAGTCAACTTTCTCCCCCCTTCTCAGTGCATCTCGGACTGCTGCTGCTGCTCCCCGCACAGCTCCGGGGCTGCCGGCTCGTTCTTCCCCCCCGGAGGATCTCCTCTCGGGGCTCTTGCTTGGAGCAGCTCCCTGCAAAGCCAGCGCCTGCCTGCCTGCCTGCCTGCCTTTCGCGTCTCTCCTTCTTCCCCCTGCGCTCCCTCAATGCTGGTGGAAGCTTTTCGCCTGGCAAGATGAAGCTCCTCCGCTGGGTGCATCTCCTCCTCAGCCAGGGGCTCCTGCGCACGGTAAGGGGGGCGGGGGAGAGGTGGGGAGGGCAGTGGGGAACCTGCCCCCCCCAGCCAACTTGGGCTGCAATCCTATGCACTCTTACCTGGGAGTCAGTCCCATTCAACTGGGTGAGACTTACTCCTGAGTAGACACGCCTAGGATTGGGCTGCACCGGAGGAGGGGATGCTACTCTCTCTCTCCCTCTCTCTCTCCCATGCACATTTTGGGGCTCCGGGAACCCCAGGAGACCTGCGCCCGATCCCAAAGGAAGGGGGATGCCCAGGCAGGGCTGTGTGTATTGGGAGGGGAGGCAGGCGTCACGTAACGTCGGAATGCACACTTGACGCGTGTCTCCAAAGTTGGGGCGGAGAGGCGCGCTGTATTCCTGGGGCGGTTTGGGACACGTTTGCGGAGCAAGTTCTCGCGGAGGGGGGGGGGCGCCTGTACAACTCGCCCTTCCTCTTCCTCCTCCGTGCGACGACCCGTCTGGCGGCTCCGCAGGCGGCGACCTGCGAGACGTGCATCGTGTAAATATAGCCACCCTGGCTGCCAATTCGGGTGCGCCGCTTTCCTGGGAGCCCGCAGCGCAGACGGGGCGGGGGCGGCTCGGGGTCAGGGCGGGGACGCCTGGCGGGCTTGCATTGGTTGCTATACGGCGCACAAACACGCGTGTTGGAGCCGGTTCGGTGGCCTCGCGTTCACACGTTCACGGAGCCGACGCGCGTCGCCTCCCCAGCATCGCCTCGTGCCCTTCCGAAGCTGGGGGCGCGCGAGTGTCTTCTGGCAGGACGCGGGTCGGTCTGTGCACGCCCTCCAACCCCGGCAGTGTGTACGAGCGCACGCACGTGGTGGCGCCGGTGCTCGCGCGTGGGAATGGCGTGCACGCCGCTAGTGCTGCACGGCTGGCTTGGCACCTGCCCACGGCAGGGATCAGACCCTCCCTGAGAGCAGCATTGCAAGTTTCCCTTCCCAAACAGAGCCTCCCCACCGCTTTTGCAAGCGCAGAGCTAGGAGGGAGGTTGCATTTTGTCCTGGGGGTCACTCAACTCTTCTGCCTCCTCGGAGGGGCAGGCGAGTGGATCAGAAGCCTGGTTGCACATGGAGTGATTTTAGGCCAACCTCCGAGGCTGCGATCCTATGCACATACTTACATGGGAGTAAGTCCCTTTGAATTCAGTGGGGCTCACTCCTATACACGCATAGGACTGTGTGACTCAGCTGCTGTTGCATTTTGGAGTTCCTGAATGCAGACACAGCCTCAGATGCTGGGGCAGAGCCCTCCTTTTTCAGGGCCGGGATCCTAAGTGAACCCCAAATAGGTTGCTTTGGCTAGGAGCAGGCACCCAAAGAATCCAGCCTTGCAAACCAGTACACTCAGCGCTGGCAAAACCTTCCCCCTTTCTGACCTTGGCACCCATCTTCTGAGACCATCCAGTTGGAAGGGATTTTGCCCTAAAACACAGAATTTGTGCATTGCCACCAGTCCCACTGATTCTGGTCTTGGGTGTTGCCTTGTGCCTCAGGTATCCTCATTAGTTAAGCCAGTGCGTAGATCTGACCCCTGAGCTGCTTTGTCCCTCTCTAATCTACCCAGTTTAAGCTGAGTAGGGAAGCACTTGAAGTAGAGTGTTATTAAATAATTGCAGAGGCCTTCTGACTCAGACCTGTCCGCCCCCCCCACCTCTATTCCCGTGGGCTTTGTGTGCGTGTGTTTTTTTCCCCTTTCAAATATGCTGCATTAAAAAACTCAAAAGCAATTCTTTTCTAAATGATCTGGCCCCAGTGATTTGGAACTTGAAAACTTCCCTGTTTCTCCTTAGACAGGGCAAACAATTGCTTTCAATAAGGATCATAAAATTTCGATTTGTCTCTCCTGGCTGCCTTATGCGTCCACCGGCATGTGTGTATAAAACAATTCCTTCGCAGGTAACTTGGTGTTGCCATTTTTAGAGCTTGCAAATCGGGAGTGAAGAGCTTTTACCTTCTTTCTTTAATTTTCCCCCTCCTCCCTTTTTGTGTCTTATTTTTCATTTTACAGCATTGTAATGTTGCGGGGAGAAATAAGAAACGGGCTCATTAAGCACCAGGCCAGCAAGAATTGGATTTCATGACAATCAATTTTTACTTTTCAACAGTTTCATGAATGCAAAAAAAAAATCCCTGTACCCTCTTTCCTTCTGAAGGCACTTAGACTTTTGCAAGGTTAGAGCTAACTAGGCTGGGTTCCTTGGGCTTATCTTATTCCCTGTAGCAAGAGGTGGAGCAGGGGAATAAAATTCTTGGGGGCTACCCCAGCTTTTCCATCAGCTGGGAGCACTGCTTTTAAGCCAAAACCCCTTTTGTTTTACTCAGAGATAACCAGTGATTTTTGTTGCTGGTATGAGAGGCAGGAAGATCAAAGGAATGAGGTATGCTTTGGGTTCGGAAAGGAGGTTTAGTGAGTGGGATTTTTGAGTTCTGAATTAGAGAGACATAGGTGCAGGCAAAGTGCTTCCCTGTTTTTGAAGCAAAGTCTCGTATATGTGAAAAAAAACACTCAATGTGGATGGGAAATACACCCTATGTATTTTTGCTTGTGATTTTTGTTCCAAGCAATTACAGATCTAGTGAGAAGAAAACAAGAGAGGAAAAACCTGCTGTGCCTTAGAACATGAGCCCCTGTACCTGATCTCCATGAGATTTCTAGGCTGCGGTCCAGAAACCCCTTACCACGGAGGTATCCCATTGACACTGGTGGTGGAGCTGCTCTGAAGCAAACCTGTTGTGGACTTCAATCTAAATCCGTTATTGTTTGGTCTCTGTGTGGCCCTGTATTGGTATCGCCTTAGATAAATAGCATTCTCCTTTACCTCGACTCCCAATTTATCCAAATATCTACAGAGTTTTCTCTGTCATTTGGATAAATGTGATTTTGTTGCTCTTTGATGCTGTTAATATCTAGCCCAAATCAAAACAATACAGTATGGGCCACTTCTGGCTCAAAAAATTTGCTTGATGTTCAAACCCATAGGAATTTTGATTGGCTTCCCTGCTGTACTTTGGTTCTCTTTGGTTTCTGCTTAGCAGTAGACAAGGAGTCCTACTTTATGGCCAGGATTATGTTGTGGGGTTCAGAATAGAATTATCGTAGTTTAGAATCCTGTAGCTGCGATGGCAGCAACACCCTTTCCCCACCCCTCCCCTTTTAACCCTCCCTCAAAAAAATGATTGTAGAGGGCAACCTGACAAATGAGCTCTATCTCGAAATGCTTCTCAACAAATAGGGAAGCAATCTTCCATTAGTCAGGGGTATGGTTCATCTTGATTTAGAACTGTTGTCTTCTGCATCACAGTTATATTTCAGGACAGTATTCTTGGGGGCTGGGGGGGCGCAGAAAGGATTATAATCCATGTTATCTTCATGAGATGGTGACTCAACAGAATGTTAAAAAACTTAAACTCCGTTCTTTCTAGGTAGAACCTGCTGTCCACTCTTAATCTTTACTCCACACCTGTATTCTTTGTGCATGTTGTGTAATCTACTGCACAATCCATGTGTACTCAGAGGTAAGTCCCATTGTGTTCATTGGGGCTTGCTCCCAAGAAAGTGTGTGTAGAATCACAGCCTCAGTCTGCAAACTAAAGTGGAGTGAGTATGGAAATCATGCAAACATGTATGTACAGGGCTTGCCTTGTTTAATCCTACCTTGGCATTTACAATTCAGGATTAAGAATTTTTTTCCCTATTTACTGCAGAATTGCTGGTCATCTGTTTGTAAGGATTTTCCTCAAAGCAAAAAGGTTCTTAGGTGTGGCTGATGGTGCCGGTACAGAAAGAGTTGTGAAGGTAGAAAGAATTTTATCCATGATAGAATCCGAGCCTGTCATTCATCAAATCTAGATCATCTTTAAGCAGCCTTTTGCCCATGCTGCTTCCACCAGTTGGTGTGGAACATAGACGTTGCCTTGACTGCACATCTAGCTCTGAGCAGGGGCTTGAAGTTACTGGTATCCCAAGAAGGGATTTGTAGACTGACATCTCTGAGGTTGCTTTTCTGTAGCCTCTGCTTCAAATTAGCTGGACAGTGCTTGGCTCTTGGAGAGAGAACTTGGTGATGGGGAAAAATGACTTGGAGCAAGCACCCGTCATTGCATTGTGCCCGAGCCTGCTTCTGTAAGGCTCTCTGTCCACCCCCAGCTGGCCTTTACAAAAAGGGCACATGTGGCCCTTAAGGGACTTGCTAACAAGCAGGTGTCTGCTCTCTCTCTCTCTCTCTCTCTCTCTCTCTCTCTCTCTCTCTCTCTCAAGGTGCCAGTACCTTGGCACGTGGCCACAGCTGCAAGGGGGAGTCAGTGAAAGCCTTGTTGACTCTCAGCCCAGGGTTCCCTTCTCATCTTGCTCAGCCTTCAGCCGGAGCATTTTGGCAAGCTGAGACGAGAACAGGGCAGCTTTGATGATCAGCAATCCAACCCGCGGTTATTAGATGTGAACTTTAAAAAATAAATAAAAATCAAAGCCGCCTGGCCGTCCTTTGTTAACGGAATCTAAAGGCTTAAGTATCTGATATTGTATTTTTGGAAGGTCCTTGTGCAGCTGATTGTTCAAATGGTATTCGCACTTAAAATCAGAATATCCAGATCTGAACTATTTCTGTGTATCTGTTCCCATTGGGTGAAAAAGCATGCTAAGAGTTTCCCCCCCCCCCCGCTGATTTATTACAAGGTAAGATTTGAAGGGGTGTGTATGTGGGGAGTTTGGAACTTTAAAAGGGGGGAATAACCCAAACACACAGAAGGAAGGGCAGAATGTCACTTTGAGTTTACTTGAAAGGCATATGCTTTTTTGGTAGCAAAATAAATGGCAGAATTTGCCTGGAACCAGTGCAGTGATTGAAAGCTGGATCAAATGAGTAAAGGACTGGGAAAAGTGTTAGTCGGGAGATGCATGGTTAGGGAGATGGACTTGTAGGATGTAAAAAAGCCTAGAGGTTATAGGGAGTCATGCCTCACTGCCCAGTTTTTGAGGTTTTAAAAGATGCTATTAATGTTTTTGTGTTCTCCCCTCTTCCCCCACTCTGTCTTGAGGACTAGAATTTTGCTCCTTTTGAAAAACGGAGGCTGAACTCAAAGTGAGGCTCCAGATTCTATAAAGTCAAAAGCCAGAATTATAGCCAAGCAACACAGATGTAAAACTTAGCAAGGATTATCAAAAAATAACTTTATAGGGAAGAGTATGGTTTGTTGAATCTGAGAGATGTGGGAATGGTTGATTATCCTAGATCTTCTAGAGCCATCGCTTGTTTTTTCTTCTAGATTCCTATTTTGCTTCCTATAGAGAAGGAATATCATGGGAAACATGTGTAGGTCCGAGTCATGACTGGCAGAAACTGCTTTGTGTTGTGAGGGGAAGATATGCGGGCATCTGTCTCATTGCTACTGAATCAGACTTGTTAGGATTTGAATCTGTATCAAATCAGTTTACTTCTTCGAGAGTTGTATTTCTGGCTGCCCGGAGCTGGCTGGGATGGCTTTTTTTTTTTTACCTCACCATGCATTCATTTGGCCATGATTCTGGGGCAGGGGTGTTTATTTCAGCGCTGATGTGTTAATTCATTTGGCAGAAGGTAGCTGGGGAATGATGATTCAGGAGGGGTGAATCCAGGCCACAGAGGCAGTGGAGTCTCCAGATTTCTGGGGTGCCCCCAGGCTCCTGCTACACTCAAGATTGTTTGCTTTTCGCATTTTTATACTGCGCTTCCTCCAAGGTGCTCAGAGTGATGTACATGTTTCCTTCCCTCTTGTGTCCTCACAACAACCCTTTGAGGTAGGTTAAGCGCACAGAGAGAGAGTGAGAGAGAGAGAGAGAGAGAGAGAGAGAGAGAGAGTGTCTGTCAAAAGATTGCCAGGAAGCTTCCAGAAAGGGGCACACTGTTCCAGGGCAGCAGGGCTTAGTGGTCGCTCCCTTTCTGTTCCCCTCTCTTCCCCTTCATTTGAACAAGCAGCTTATGGTGTGGAGGGGGGAGCCTTGGCAGTTTGAATCAGCTGTTTCATTCGCAGTCCCACTCCTGTGTTTTGTGTGCTCCACTCTCTCTAGTGGGAGGTCTTTTGTGCATCAGTTTCTCCCTACTTTCATGGGGCCAACTCTTCCTTGTGCTGGAGAGGCCTTCCGAAAACACTGCTTGCATGCCTGACTGCAGAACAGCATTATAGAACGAACGTCCTATTATCTCTCTGACCCAAGGACAAAGGCATGTGTCCTCATCCCCAGATGATCCGGCCCATCCTTTTTGCCAGGCCTCCTGTTTTGCTGCATTTGGCATTGCCCTGTCCCAGGGAAAGGGCTGGCTCCGTTTTCCTTTTTCCATTTATTCCGCTCAATAGTCACTTAAAGTAGCTGATGGGTGCCTGGAGCCCCGTCTGGCTCTGTGCTGCTTCACAGGGTCATGCAGCGACCAGATGTTCCTGCATTTAAACAGCTGCCACAGCCTCATTTTGATAAAATAATAAATCCTCCCCCCTTTGACTTTAACCCTCTCCTACTCCCTGCCATGCACAGACTGCACTGTATAGAGTGTCACGGAGCTGTGGATTGCATTGGAATTAAGTGGCTGAGGAGAGTGTTTGTTTACCCAGTAGAGAAATGGGCCTAGGTTGTATCTGGGAATGAATTGGGGCACTAAGGTGCCTGATGCAGTGTAGTAGGCCTTCTTCTGTGACTTCTGTATGAGGGAGAATTGTTGGAAGGGGCAGCTTTTTCAGTCCTTGAAGAAAGCAGACACCAAAATTCTTCCTTCAGTGAAACTGTG
This sequence comes from Tiliqua scincoides, assembly GCF_035046505.1. Classification (NCBI taxonomy): domain Eukaryota; kingdom Metazoa; phylum Chordata; class Lepidosauria; order Squamata; family Scincidae; genus Tiliqua; species Tiliqua scincoides. The sequence continues at coordinate 124,581,242 of NC_089822.1, forward strand.
TCAGGGCCCAGCACGGCTCCTGGTGGAATTTGGCAACCCTTGCTGAAGCCCAGCAGTCACTAGAGCCCTCATCTACAAGGCAGGTGGCTGAACGGTTTGGACGACTGGAGCCTGAGTGGAAGGAACCCGAGGGGAAGGGAGTCTATTTCTCACCAGCAGCTTTTAATTAGCGAGGTCATGCTTCTTCTTTGACCACCGCCTTTCTCTGTCTTTTCCTTACGTACACGTTTCTTTGTTCGAGCTCTTTGTCTGACTCATCCCTATTGTAATTGTGACTGACAAGGAAAACGGAGTACAAAATGCAGCTCCTATTTTGGGAGGGAGGCAGTTGCGTAATACAGTTGGTCTAATGGTCACAGCAGCAAGGTTCAAAAGGTCTCCTGGGTCCCAGCTGTAGTTCTGGAAAGGCTGCGGGGACCATGGGTAAGTAAGGAAGTAGATGGAGAGCCAAGACGCCCCAGTTCTGTGTCAGACTTGGTCCCCTTTGAGCTCTTGCATAGGTTTGCACTGTTAAGAGTTTACTCTCTCAACACATAACTTTGGATCTCAAAACTGATTTTGAGCTGATGCATGAAGCCTGCCTGAAATGTCCTGGCTGTGGCTGCTGCCCCTGCACATGGCAAACTGTTTGTGTTCAGTAGACCTTCTGGGATCAACCTCCACAGAGGTGCATTTCCAGGCTGGCTTCATGTCGCTTTCATTGTCGCGAGTGCCACTTGGTCGGGATTTGTGTCCCTTCTCCTTGCAAGTCCCAGGTTCACCTAGTGCTGCCGATCATGTCATCTGTTCACCAGTACAAAGCTAGCCCTGGAGCTGGGAGGCTGAGTGAAGACTCTGCTTGGATCTGGGCTTCCTACTGGGTAGGTTTTTTCTCCATCATGATCCCTCTGCCTCAAGATCTCTTCAGCCTTTGACAACGGAAATAGGAGCTCCCTACCCCACAAGGTGGCATTATATATTACAAGCAAGCTGAATTTAAACAATTGTGTTTCATTGTGTATGAGTTGGGAGGAAGCATTAACTGTTTTCAGTCCTCTTTGCTCTCAGAATCACAAACCAGATGTTGGGAGTTCTGGCTTCCAAATCTCTGCCCATTTTGTACCTCAGCTATATATCTTGAGAATGTTGCACGTTGACCCCCCCCTCCCACCCCAAACGTTAAGAGAATGTGTGCAGGAATTTGTGGGTATAGATGTGTGTGTGTTTTAAGGGATGACAAGATTATTGTGCCGGTTTAGAGCTCTTGCTTGAAATTCAGGGGTCACTGACCAAGCAAGCCTCCAGACCAGCAAGGGGTAGATAGACACTGGCATTTTCTCCAATTGAAAAACGTCTGCTATGAATTTCCCATTTTTGGTCCCCTCATACCTGCATGCTCCATGTCCATCCAGTAGGGGGAACTCTTGATTTCCTTCATCTCCTCTGTAGCCCCCTTTTAGCTTTTACTGTAGACATGAGTTTCTCTACTGAGAAAAAGAGCAGGTTGTAGGTGTAGGGTCTCCACTTTTTGACAAAATATGGATTTTTGTATGCATCATCCTTTGTAGTACTTTTAGTAATTTATTTTTTTAAAAACCTGTTAAGTTTCTAGCCCTTTTGACTGTTGAGTGAGGCTGCAATCCACGACGTGCTTTCCTGAGAGTAAATCCCATTGAATGAAATGGGGCTTAAGAACATAAGAAGAGCCCTGCTGGATCAGACTTAGGGTCCATTTACCCTTGACCCCCCCAATGAAGACACCAGACAGCAACTTGGGTTTCACTTGGGCCACCTACTTCTGCTTAGACATGCATAGGATTGCTGTGTTAAAAGTGTTCTCTCCCTCTCTCTCTCTCTCTCTCCACAAAACAACTTGCCAGCCTTCTGTGTGTGTGCCTCCTGTCTTCTCTGGCTGTTTCATTGACTCTTCATGGTCTCAAGATGTTTTGCGATCCGCTCATGTATCCCCTTCACTGCACCTCATGTACTCATACCTGCAGGAGGGTGGCAGCATCCACAGTTCTTCAAGAACAAACTGTTCAAGAACAATTTGTTCAAGGACAAATTTTCAACCACTGTGCCATGGCACATTGGTGTGCTGTAGGAAAGGTCATATATTAGTAGGGCCGTTGGAGGATATGAGTCCCTGGCCAACAGTGGGGTGTGCTTTGTCAGTTGTCAAAAATGGTGTGCTTTGACAATGTTAGCACCTTGTCTGTGTGCCATGAGATGAAAAAGGTTAATAATCACTGCTGTACAAGTTACTTGAAAGTAAGACCCACAATTGTGAATGGGACTTACTCCTAGAGAAAAGTGTTTAGGATTGCAGCTTTTGTTTATTTACTATAGTTTTGTTCCACTTTTCCTCTTGGTGAGTGGTTCTCAAACTCTGAGAGCCAGTAAGTCTTTGCAGGGGCAGGGGGAGGAGGCAGCAGGGGCGGGGGGAAGGCAGCGGCCTGATCCCCAGGATTGCTCAGGGGGCTGCAGGGGCTTGGGTGCACTTACTGAAGTGCGGGGAGCCCGGCGCGACTTCTGGCAGGGCTCCCCGCAGGAGGGAAAGTGGATGCGGAGCAATCGTGCCCCGGCCCCGCTAAAGCTCCGCTTTTGAATAGCACTGCTCTTGGTGGATAGCAGGACTAGTTCAGATTAAGGTGTGCAGATGGAACATCTGTGCAAAATAAATTAATTCGAGTATGTTTGAATGGTATACACAATGGAAATTTTATCCTGAGTTCAGAATCTTGAGTTTACATTGTGCCACATTTGGATCAGCAGACCTGGCCATATTAACTCCCTGTAATAATAGAAGAATATCATGAGGAATTTATTTATTTACAAGATTTATATCCCGCTTTCTCTCCCTGCTGGGCACACAAAGCGGCCACACTCTCTCAAGTGGTGGCCCACTTTCTCCTCACCGCTGTCACCACTGCCCCTCTCTTTCTGGGTTCAATCAACACCACGCTTGGAGAGGGCAAATGAGAACTTAAAACATTTTGTAAGTTTTAACAAAATGCGGTGATACAAGTTGCTAGTCCTTATGAGTGTAAATTTGTGGGCAGTAAAATTTCAGAAGCTTGGGGTTACAATAGACCTTCCATAGATCAGACCTTCAGGGCAGTTGTATCAGTCACAGTCCCTCCCTCATTGGAAGCAGAATGAACGGAGTACATTAAGCAAATGGAGAGGGCAAATGAACAATGCACAGCTTCTTGTTTTATATTAAGGTTAAATGAACCTGTTGCATAAATACCTAACTTCGAAATTTTAGCTTTCAGAGAGTGAGCAATGGGGGTGGGGGGAATTATAAGTTGCTTTCTTGTGTTTCTGTTTAATGAAGAGGTGTGTGTGTTTGAGTGTGAATGTGAAATTTGTTTAAAAGTTAGGTATGTCCAGTGAATCATTTGGAAATTTTCCATATTTCAAAAACCTGTTCCCTTGGAACTTCATAGTAAAGGCACTGCACAGTATTGCTTGCCTGCATTCTGTCACCTCCCACCCACATCTTTAGGACCAGGGCCCTAAAAGCAATACTTTGTCTCCTAGTTTTCAGCACTCCCATGTAATGCATTTTGAGAGAGCCAGGGTTGGTCTCAGCTCATCTCAGAGTCCCCACTGTGTACTTTTCCACCACCTTGCTCCCTTACTCCCCCCAGACTCCTTCAGCCATTTCCCTTCACTCATACCCTTGGCTTGTCAATTCAGGGAGTTGAGGTGCTGGAGCCAGAGGAGAGATGGTGGTTTTGACAACAGCAAAACATACTCCTCAGCCGCCTCTGGGGTGACAGGGTAGGGATTAAAGGTTGCCTTATAGCAGTAGCATGCGTACCCAGAAGGTGGCACGAAGCAACACTTTCTGGACTACCACTTGAGATAGCCTACCTGCCTAACGGATGTGTTGGCCCTGCACGCAGCCAGACTGCTGCCCTAGCCCTGTGACATCCCTAGAGGCACATCTGTGCCATCCTCTGCATTTGGTCCCCATCTCTTCTTCCCCTTGCCTTCCTAGCTCAGGTTCCTCCTCCATCTTTCACATGTCTGGATTGCTGTTCCATTGCTTTGGAGAGAAGTCAGAGGACTGCAAGCACTGCCTTTGTTTTTAAGATTGACTTCCACAATTACCACTGTTTTCCTCAGTGGTGGATCAGGAACAGAGAAAAGGTGTCCTTTAAAAATGGGGCTTTCATAGATTCCCTTGCTTGTTTTCTTGGTGGTCTGGAAGTGAACGTTGATCTGACTTCATACTGGCATAACTTGTTGCCTTTTTAGCTCTGTGCATGTTATCATTACAAAACAGAAGTGCATTCTTGGGACCTCTGAACAGTCAGGCAAAACTGGTGTGTGTTCAGTGCTCCTGTGTATATAAGAAGTGCCTTGCTACCTCAGGTTGAGATCTGCCCAGTCCGGCATTTTATGCCACAATTCCAGCACCCAATTCCCTAGGTAACATTGGACAAAGGAAGACCTTGTGCTATTAGCCTGCTTGTGTACAGAGAGGCCAGATTACAGTGCAATCCAAGACCTGTTTTCTCAGAAGTTTATCTCACTGTGATCATTGGGACTTACTGTCAGGTGAGTGTGTATAGATCTGCAGCCCTAGTTACCTGGATTATGCTTTCCCGGCTTGGAGGTACATCTGCTTGGTCTGGGCAGGGTGGGTTGCAGGTATATAAATATCACTCTTTGGATTCTGTCTATTTTTGCTTTACATTAGTACTACCAGTTGCTCACATTCACTTGCTGCCTCAGTTGTAGAACCTGCTCAGCATGAAGGAAAATAATTTGAAACCATGTGAGGTTCTATCTAGTCTAACCTCCTTCCTAACATGCCCATTAGGCCAAACATGGACCCTAGGGGGAGGGAGATTGAGAGAGACGGACTTTGCTTCCCAAAACCCATTTGTTCCCTACATCTCTGAAGGTGTCAATGGGTGCTTGATTTCCTGTATGTACCAGATCCCCCAAGTTTGTTTCTTTCCTTTGTTGCTTTCCTTTGCCATTAGGCAGGTGCTCAGGGCAGGTAACACTATAAACTCAAAGCATTAAAATCACATTTGCACCAAAAAGAAAACAGTCATATCAGAATCCAATCTGATTTATAGAGAGGCAGATAAAGACATCAACTACAGTAATGCCAAAATTAAGAGGAAAAAGTCAACCGAAACACACAGGTTTTCAGCCAGAGCTGAGGGAGGGAGGGCGCCAAAGTTCACCTTGACATGTCATTCAGATTGTGAGTTGGCTTTAGGCCTATGCAGTCAGTGGCTGTAGTGGCTCCATGGTAGAGAACCTGATTAGCAGGTGGAGAGTTCCCTGTTCAGTTTCCCAGTAAGTCTAAGAAAGAGCCCAGTCTATAACCCTGGAGGGATGCTGCCAGACACCAGGAGGTCAGATGGAGCAGAAGCTCTCTCAGTAGAAGGCAACTTCCTGTTGTCCAAACGAGAAGCGTTGTCATGGCATGGCTCTTGAATCATGGAGTCAGGGGCAGAAGTCTCAGGTTCCAATCCCTGCTGCCATGGGCATGTTGGCAAATGAAGGGTCAGGTAATACCTCTGAGGGCTGCATTTGGCCTGGAGACCTTCAGCTGTTGAACCATGTCATAGACTTCTCTGATAGCCTTGGGCATTCTAGTTCAGGGCACTTTTGCACATAACAGTGCAAGTATTTGAGCTTCTAATTTTGCTCTATATGTGAATTTTGTTCGTGAGGCATTCAGAGTGTAGTTTTTAAAGTGTACTCTAAGCAAGGAGAGCTTTGCACTGATATTGCAGGCACAAGGAAAGCAAGATGTGTGTTTAGTGTTCTGTGAAAATGCCTCTTTGTTATTTCTCCACCTGTAACATTGAAGTGTTTGTGACTTGCAGATTTTTTATGATCTCTGATGGGGTTAGGAGAATACTGCTACTCAACTTGGACCGCAGGCGTCAGAGATCTGAGTCAGAGATCTGTGAATCTCTGGACACTGCCAGCTTGGAATCATGAATCTCATGCAGAATTTGACATGAGGCTGAGACAAATCTCAGTTTTAACAAAATGCGGTGATACAAGTTGCTAGTCCTTATGAGTGTAAATTTGTGGGCAGTAAAATTTCAGAAGCTTGGGGTTACAACAGACCTTCTATAGATCAGACCTTCAGGGCAGTTGTATCAGTCACAGTCCCTCCCTCATTGGAAGCAGAATGAATGGAGTACATTAAGCAAATAATAAAGTTATGCAAATCAAGAGAACTTTGCCTTAGTTATTCATATTGCAGAAGCTCTGTGTTCTTGATGCTAAATTTGGACCAATTGTGCTTGTGGGCAGAGTACACAACAGTCTTGGGCATGAGTTGAGATATAAATCTAAATAATAATTACTCTGTAGTGCTCTTATCTGGCATTAAATTATTTTCTGAGTATTGCATACTGCCCAGATTCCTGCAACTATTGCTGCTAGCTGCAGATGTGGAGGACTATGCATGATTGAAAAGCTGTCTCCAAGAGACCCGAGCACTGGGTCCCTTTCCCAGCCATCTCCAGAGCTAATATATTACCGAACAAACACACTGTAATTCAGATTGAAGCTTTCCAATATGACTCATTTCCCTCTCTTTTAATAACACTCCCCCTGCTGCGGCCTTTAAACCCGTGGCTGCGAGCGATTCAATAAGGAGGCCCAGGACCCCGTCTGCCACCCCGAGACGAGCGCTGCGTATATCGCAGAGCACAGCACATCCATCTAGAATAGAAACGAACCCGCGGCTAGAAAGCCAGGGCTGGGCTGGGGCAAAATCCACCTTCTGCTGACAAATGCCACTTGCTTTTTAATAAGAATGAAATATTCTCCTTTGCCATTTTTTTCTCCTTTGCAATTGATTATATTTGAGAGCACTGTGAGAATCAGGATAAACAGGCAGGCTGGAGGTCAGAACAGAGGGGCACTGTCAGAGTGGGGTTATCTGGACGTGTGGGAGAAGATTGACAGGCACAGAGGATGCTATGGCAAGAGAAGCTGAATGCCCAACAAGTGGGGGGGGGGGGGAGAGAAAGAAAGAAAGAAACAGGATTGGCTGTATTTGCCATCAGAAGTTTGCATGTGCTGTTGTATTCAGAAGTATGGCAGAGTGGAGAAAGATGTAGAATCCCTTTACGGAGATCCCGAGCACTATGCTTGCTGCTGTCTTGGTGGTTTTTCCTATACTGCTTGAAGAACACTTTAAAAGGTCTGTCCACGTATTTCTGCTTTACAGCATGTTTATACAATGTGGGAGTAATGCCCCACTCCCTTGGGAGATGGACCAGTTGAGTACCGTAGGCTAAAATGATCATAGAGTGAAACTCCTTGACGTGGCAGGGACGGCATTGCTACAGGTACCTTCGTAGAAAGGGTGTTGGCTTGGCTCCAGCCTTTGACATGTCACTGTCTGACAGCCCAGTCCTAACCTGTGCTGGCACAGCAGAGCTGCCTGGCCTGCGTTGTATCCAGCACAGCTTAGGCTGAAGGTCTCCTTGGGGCATTTTTCCCCTTACCCCGAGTAATGCCCTAGCTAGCCTGCCCTATGGGGCTGCTCAGATCTGTGCCTGCTAAATAGCAGATGCAGGTCTGAGCAGCCTTGTGTAAAGTCAGCAGGCCTGGGACGGGGGTTAGGATATATCAGATGCCTGCTCTGCCGATCCTGCCCCCTTCCAGGCCTGATCCATGCCCTCTTTCATCCTCCCCTCACCCAGAAATGCTGCCTGCCTCCATTCCACCCTCCTGCTGCCCCTCTGCTGCCCGGTGCATTCCTTACCTCCACTGGTGCCCAGTCTCCCGCACACAGAGTCAGCAGCGTGGCACAGACCTCCCTACTGGTGCTGCTTACTCCAGGTGAGCAAATATGCTTTATGGCATGTTTGCAACGCCCTCTGCTGGTGCAGGAACCGCTGCGTGTTTTGATTGCGTTCTCAGACTGTTTTGCTTGTAGGATACTGATTTTAAAAATCACTAGCCCCGCACATGACCTTTCTTGCGTATGAATGCTGTTCGTGCAGAAGAGAGTTTGAAAGAGAAGTCCGATGGGTAACCCAACCAGTGCAGGTTTGTTTTTTTAAAAACAAACCAAATTTAAGTCTCAGTGTATGAAAATGACTTTTGCCTCGCTTCTTCTCTTGCGGCAAAATGGGCGTAATAGTGACCTGCTAGTGGAGGGAGTTTGTGAGGACCAACAAAAACTGAAGTGCTTTGCAGATTAAAACTTTTTGTTGATTAACTGAGAAAGAGCTATTTAGGTGAATATTCTGTATAAAAACAACAACAAAATGATCCGTTCCATAATTTTAAAAAACTCCACCATCTTCTAAGGTTGATGCTGCACAAGGCTTTGGTGGTACCAGTTAGCATCCTCCTTCCAATATGCACATGCTTGTGGTGATCTTCTCTTGCTTGTGATGGAGAAGTGCCTGCTGTGCCCTCCATTCAGAGGAAGAACTGATGATGTCAACACATGGAACATACCCCTGAAGTTGCTTTCTGTCGAGTCTGACAATTGGTCCAGTGAGCTCAGTACTGTTAGCGCTGACTGGCAGCAGTTCTCCTGGGTCTTTCCCAGTCCTTCCTGGAGATGTCAGGAACTGAAAGTGGGACCTTCTGTGGGCACAGCGGGTGCTCTGCCACTGAGCATTGAAAAATGCTGACTGTAGAGCTTAAGAAGCTCTTTCGCGAACCCGCTGCAAGAGAAGTTCAAGTCAGAGCAGGGTAGTGAGCAGAAATGCCATGCACACCTGTCACAGGAGGCCATGAGGTTTGTTGCAGATGTGCACAGCACCTGTGGGTCTGATTGGGGTATAAAATCGCTCAGTTCTATGCTCCTGCATTTCCCTCTGGCATGGAGCAGAACTGCTACCATCTTTTCAGTTCAGTTGGCTGTGGGGTGGGTGGGCTGCCTGTATGCTGCGGTGTGCATTCAAGTCATAACCCAGTGAAAAGCTCTCCTATTCAAGCAGCAGTGAAATGCTTGGGAACAGCACAGGAGCGCTGCTGTGTTAATTCTTTGCTTTGCTGTGGGGCTTGTGCAGGACAACTCAGTGAGGGTTATGTGTCCATTAGTGCCCTTTCCTACAGTCCTTCACATGTTTAGGCTCTCTATACAGCCAGAGCATCCAAACATTTGAAGAAACATTTGCTTTCCCACTTGGAAGGTTAATGCCTCTTCAAGGAGGCATTCTCTTTCATGCAATGTGGTGTGCTGATGGGCCAAACCTGGGGTGAGGCGTGGACTGCACAAGCTCTTTCTGTCTTGTGTTAGGAACAGAGTGAGGAGGGAGAGGAGCAGGAAGAATCGGATGTCCTTGGGGTTCAGACCCAGGATGCCTCATCTCTGACAGATCAGGAGAGAGATCTTGGGGTGGTGGTGGACAGGTCGATGAAAGTGTTGACTCAATGTGCAGTGGCAGTGAAGAAGGCCAATTCTATGCTTGGGATCATTAGAAAAGGTATTGAGAACAAAACGGCTAATATTATATTATGCCGTTGTACAAATCGATGGTAAGGCCACACCTGGAGTATTGTGTCCAGTTCTGGTCGTCACATCTCTAAAAAGACATAGTGGAAATGGAAAAGGTGCAAAAGAGAGTGACTAAGATGATTACTGGGCTGGGGCACCTTCCTTATGAGAAAAGGCTATGGTGTTTAGGCCTCTTCAGCCTAGAAAAGAGGCGCTTGAGGGGGAACATGATTGAGACATACAAAATTATGCATGGGAAAGATAAAGTGGATAGAGAGATGCTCTTTACACTCTCACATAACACCAGAACCAGGGGACATCCACTAAAATTGAGTGTTGGGAGGGTTAGGACAGACAAAAGAAAATATTTCTTTACTCAGCATGTGGTTGGTCTGTGGAACTCCTTGCCACAGGATGTGGTGACGGCATCTGGCCTGGATGCCTTTAAAAGGGGATTGGACAAGTTTCTGGAGGAAAAATCCATTACGGGTTACAAGCCATGATGTGTATGTGCAACCTTCTGATTTTAGAAATGGACTATGTGAGATGCAAAAGAGGGCACCAGGATGAGGTCTCTTGTTATCTGGTGTGCTCCCTGGGGCATTTGGTGGGCCGCTGTGAGATACAGGAAGCTGGACTAGATGGGACTATGGCCTGATCTAGCGGGGCTGTTCTTATGTTCTTAACTCGGCACCCATTCTGAGGCGGAAGGGCACAGCCCTGCCCCTCTTCTCAGATTCAGAGGACTCCCTGGAGGAATGTGTGAGGAAACCACAGATTTCCCTGTGCTATAGGAGCCAACTTTTGATAAATCAGGCAGAGGGCCCAACAGCCTTACCAGGAGAACTAGGCAAAGCCAACCTCCTTAAACTCTTTAGCATCTGAATAAATTCTCAGTCAACTTCACACCTCTGCTGGAGCAACAACTGAGTCTGCCTTGAATGTTGTGTCTGGTCACTTCTGTTCTGTGACTACTTTGGAGCTGTCCTTGGCCCTGACTTTTGGGACCTGTGAAAACTCCTTGGAGTCCTTGGAGACCAGGCTCACCGGACTGAGCCAGCATTGTGTGTTTGGGCACTTTGTGCTGCCAGATGTGAGAGCAGATTGTTGGGATATGTTCACATCTGTGTTGTACAACAAATGGCCATGCATCTGTTGCCTAATGCAGTTGTGACAAGTGTTTTTGGCAGGTGCAAAGAGTTTAGGATATGAGATGGTGCCACTCCAGTCTGCAGAAAGTACATAGGCATACTCTCATGTCTTGGGGTGGTTATGCTGATCCAGGGAGCAGGTTACAACGCAGCACAGGTGACACAGATGAGAACTTGGGCATGTCTTTGTAGGCAGGTCTGTGGGCCTTTTAGGTGTGGGAGGCTTATGAACACCTCTATGACTGCAATTAGTGTCAGGTTTGCAACCAACCAATATCCTCTGCATGTGGTTTAGTGGAAGAGCTCATGCTTTGCATGCAGAATCCCTGGCATCTCCATACAGGGTTATCTGAAATTTTGGCGACCTACTGCAAGTCAGTGTATGTAGACAATACTGAGCTACGTGGTCTGACTGTCAGTGTAAGACAACTTCATTTGTTCATATATGTCAGGGGGTCCAAAGTTTTTGGCAGGAGGGCCACATTGTCTCTCTGATACTGTGTCGGGGGGCGGGGGGAAAAGAATTAATTTACATTTAAAATTTGAATAAATTTACATAAGTTTACATAAATGAATATATTAAAGATGAACTTATATGAATGATGAAGGTCTTGCAATAACTCAAGGCCTATAAAAGGCCTTGCACAAAGCAAGGCTGACCTTTCCTTTGCTGCCACTACTGCATCACAGATGTGAAACAACAAGCAGAGGAGGGAGCCCTCATCTACAGCTCATGCGAGACGTTAAACAGTTGCGTTGGGCCAGTGTGGGCTCCAACAAATCTCTGGAGGGCCAGAGGCTCATTGGAGACTGGGGGCTCCCCGAGGGCTGCATTGAGAGGCCTCAAGGGCCACAAGTGGCCCCAGGGCCAGGGTTTGAGCACCCCTGATATATGTTAAAGTGCAGAGTGGTCTGGATTGCTTTGGGTGATATATGGGGTGGCAAGCCCAGCATTATGGCAAGGGGCTGAATTGCACAGCTTCTGAGGGCCTTGGAAATCTATGAAGATTGCCTTGCCGTGCTCCTATTGTTCCTGTCACTATAATTTGCTACAAATGAACATTGAAGGCAAAATATTATCCCTCCTTAGCAAACCCCAGTGTGTTGGCGACACAGGTTTTTAAAGGTCGCCAGCGTTGGCGCGAGACCCTGGGAACAAATGATTCGTGTCTCTTTGTAGGTGATCGAAAAGCCCTTTCTCCCTCTCCCTTCCCTGAATCTGTTCAGCATTCCTCCTCTGCCTCCAAGGCTAAATGGCCCCAAGAAGATGAAAACTTTTCTCCGCGCCCGGCTGGATTGATGCTAAAGAAATAATCAACCCCCGGATCGCCGGGCGAAAAGCCATTCGGCAAATGAGCACCGGTACTGCAATGTCGGCTATTAAGAGCCACCAAAATCCGCTCTAGGATTGGAATTAATTTCTCTCTTTTCCTCCTAGGGCCTGTTGTGGGGATGCTATAAAAGCTGCTGTTCCAGCTCTTGAGGGGTTTTAGGGATGGAAGGGGACTATCCCATTGTGGGTCTGCTGTCTCTTTCCCTTTCCAGGCCTATCTGGAACAGTGGTCTCAGGCAGCTGAGCCTACACAGTTAGCACCCACAGTGGACAAATACTTTTTAATTTCTTTCACTGCCCTGAAGGGGAGAACATCTGCCATCTCTCTCTCTCTCTCTCAGACTGGATTTTTAAAAGCTTATGTAGCTAATGTTTTTCTTTGGGGGGGGGGTATTGGGACACTGTGCTTTGCTAGGTCATTCTGCAAAGGTTTCTTGTTAAAATCCCCTTGTATTTGGGAAGGATTCGAAATGTCCAAGGGTTGTAAACTGAGATGTGTTTTTTCATAGAAAAAACCATGAGCCACAGTGGCATGCACAGGACTAGGATCTTTCTCAACTGTGGGCCTCCTAAAATAAGAGAGATTTATCCCATGATTCAGAGAGGTCAAATCCCAACATCAATAGCTGGTAACCTGAGTAGACAGGACTGTACTCTTTCCTACATTCGTGTAAAAAATAAGCCCCTGTTGGAGGAGGAGAGGCTTAACTCATTTCTGCCCAGCCCACAGGTGTATACGTTTGATCCCTGTTGCACGTTTGCAACGTTGGGCAGAAATGGCTTAAGCAAACAGACCTGGAGCCATTTGCTCAAACTACTCCTCAAAATCAGGGATATTTCAGAAGAGTGGTTTCAAACTGCCTTGTTCTCTCCTCCAATCACAGACTTTTATGTTTGTGTGTGTAAGCACTTCTGGACAGGTGTGGATGTGTAGGGGAGTGAGGGAGAGTAAAGCACAGGGGGTGGTAAGTGGTGGCTTAGATCGTGTGGCATTGAGTAGCATCCATCAATGAATGAAGGTCTTGCAATAACTCAAGGCCTATAAAAGGCCTTGCACAAAGCAAGGCTGGCCTTTCCTTTGCTGCCGCTGCTACATCACAGATGTGAAACAGCAAACAGAGGAGGGAGCCCTCATCTACAGCTCATGCAAGACGTCAAACAGTTGCTGTCATGCTGAGAGCAGTTGCGTCGGGCCAGTGTGGGCTGTAAGGCCCTGATACTTTTTGTCAGAGATTAGACTCCGTGGCTTGTTTTCCTCTCCAAATCGGGAAAAGCAGCAACACACCATCAATCAAAGCACCTCAGCTCCCATTCTTTGTCAGAAGTTGCAGCCATAAATCTGGCACCGTGGAACATTCTCCTCTGTGTTCTGCAGGGAGAATCTTCTGTGCTCCGTTCATCTCTAGCACTGGGCTTAGGTGCAGCTTCCTGGAACTGGAGGGAGGAGCAGTTGGGCAAAGCTCTTTGCATCGCAGCTCCCGGACCAGTCCCTCTTAAAGCACTGAAATGAAGCTGCCTAGATTTTCTTTGCTCTCCCAGGACAGTGCTTATTTAGCTGTGGTGTTGATGGTTCCACAGAGATCTTTCCCAAGGGCCTAGCCCAGAGAATGTTCTGACTGAAGGCCCTCTCATGCCACAATTCTGTTGGGGACTTATGGCAGCAGATCTTGTGATCCGCTACCATAAACCCTAGCTTGGTGCCGCAAAAGGTGTGTCGCTGTGATGTGTTGTGGTACTGCGGGTGCAAACTGTTGCAAAAACCGTGTGTGCACCAGTGGATCACACAGGTGGTGCCAGAGCAGATAAGGTGCAGGTGGGGGCAGTGGGCAGTTGAGGGGAGTGGGGCAGGGAGCAGAACGGGGAATGGGAGGGGCAGCGAGGGGAGGAGGGCAGCTGCATGCTCAAGAATCCTATTCTCCTTTTCCCAGCCTGACACATGCCATGAGACTCTTTGGTCTTAACGACAGCTGGTGTAGGTCTGAGAAGACCCATTGGAAGCCAGTCTGCTTATGGGGAGGTCAATAAAAAACATTTCCCCTTGTCTTTCCTGGACCGTCTGGGTCCCTCCCCCACGACAGCATGCACTCTGTTGGCGCCGCTGCATTGGGTGGGCTGGTGACAGATAGGATTGGGCTGCCCACTTCCTGGGTGGGAGATGACTTGGCAATTGCAACATTCTTTTGAGGAAGAGCGGTGTATAGGAAAATGACAGGCGTTCCAAGGGGCTGGATTTTGTTCCTCTCTATTTGGGACTGAGTATATTCTGTTCCCAGAAAGGGGGTAGCACTGGGTATATTTTGTCCTGCCACACAAGCAGCCACTCATGTATCCGTCCAGCTGCAATACACAGTGGCCTCACTTGGATCAAAGAAAGATTCCCTCTAGCATCAGGGATTAACCAGGTCAGTCATTGATGGACATCCCACCTGCCTGGGCCATCCCTGAACCCTTGGTACCAGTTCAGTGGTCATGTTCAGTGAATCATCGGATGCACTGAGGCTGCCATGAGGGCCCAATCCAGGGCTTTTTATTCCAGGGCCCTAAGCAACCTGTCACCTGCACTGCCTCAGTTTGACAGATTTCAGTCCAGGCCTTTGGAACTTTATTTCCTCCTCTCCTTGCAACCTGAGATGGTTACTGGACCTAGTAAATGGCAACAGCACTCCCTTTATGCCCCCCCCCCCCAGATACTGAGAGCTTTTGTGCCTTTGCTTTTTTATTTGGGGTGTTGCAATATCGAAGGTGTTGTGTCAAATCGGTGATGAAGAGATTTGAAGAGACTCTCCTACGTACTTACCCTGGATAGAAAGGAAAATTCCTGCCAGTGTCCAGCTCATGTACAAACAGGTTTCTGTTGTTATCACAATTGTTGGGGTGTTGCAAGCTTCAACAATGTTTATCCAGTAGGTGACACCAGTAGGTGTCAAATGTATTTTCAGTCAACCAGAATGTTCTAAGTTCCAAATTCTGTTGTTTATTGAAGTTATCCAGGGAAGCTTCCATTTTTCAGAGGGCATAACTGAGGTTTAAGGGTCTTTGGCTGAGCTGAGGTTTGAACCCTGTATTTCCAGGTTCAGCAGTCAGTCAGCTCAGGAGCCATTTCTTATACTGCAGGGTGATATGGTTCCCTGGGACATGCTGCGGACGCAGGAGCTAATTATACCCATCCCTCCCAATTGGCCACCCCCTCCACCCTTCTAATGTTGTCAAGGTGGGATGGGATGAGATGGAGCCACTGGCAAGCAGCAATCTCACTGTTCCTGTAACATCTCATTTTAACACACCGTGTATGCATCAGTGTGCACTCAAATTGTTCACTGCCAGTAACCCATGAATCTTGTCCCCAAGGTCTAGTGAAATGAGGAATTTTCACATATGCTTGCATGTACAAATAACTCCCATTCATTTTGGTGGGGCCTGTGAGAGAGTCATTCCTGGAGGGACTGAACCTTGTGTTTCTAATGCAAGTACCACTGGGCTATCCAAGTCAGGAAAGTTACATCAGCCATGCGCCATATTAAATGTGAAGAGTAGTACTTGGGTTCTGTGAGTATCTCTCTGCTGCAAACATGGCTCTTTTTTTGATCGGAATAACGGAACATTGTGTAGTTTTTAATGGGTAATAAGCAGAAGAGCAGAATAAAGGTAACTCTGTGACCTCCATTAATGTCATGTCTGAACATGTTTAAACAGTATAATGGCTCCATTAGCAGTCCTGATTGCAGTCTGAAGTGCAGTTGGTTTTATTTCTGAAGCCTTGCAGGAGATTTGACAGCCTGACAACCTCCAGATATGGTGCTTGGAGGAACAAACTGTGTATTTAAAGTGTGGTTACCCCTGGCCTTTTATTCCCCTTGTTTGATACACTTGCTGCTGTGTCACGTTTCTAAGGCCTGCAGTGCAATCATTTAATGCTCCTCTCTAGCCCCATTTTACAGATAGGAGAACTGAATGATCCCCCAATACAACACCAAGTTTCTGTTATCACCAAACTCCTACATTAAGGTGAAGAAGGCAAAAGGAAAAGGAATTGAAAGGGAAACCGGTGATAAAATTTATGGAGCACTTTTTGGAAGTGCTCTGCTTAAATTAACTCTGGTTATTTAAACTGGGCCAATATTATCTTCTCCCAAGTAAAGACTGCTTGGTGGGTGTTTGTGTGCTGAGAGGCAGTGACTTGCCTCTGCTCAGGTCATCTGGTCTGCTTCAGGGTGGAGGTGAGACTTGCAGGGGATTTCTCTGCTCACAGCTCATCCATTTAACCACAAATTTAGCTCTCAAGAAGGACAGTAGTTTAGGCAAGATGAGGACATGTGGGGTTCTTGAATCCTTTCCATGAGAGAGGGAGATATTGGGGACAGGAACGGACAGAACTGAATGGCAATGGGTAGGATTGCCACTGGTGGATATTTTGGGATAATGGCTTTGGTTTTGCTGCCTTAAATGTGCTAGGTTGCAATCTGATGAATACTTACTTGGGAGTAAGACCCATTTAACTCCATGGGACTGATTTCTGAGTAGATATGCAGAACAGATTTTTATTTCTGATTGTTGTTTTTTACTGCAACTTGAGTCTGACAGAGATTGGATAGAAAACTAAAACAGAAATAAAACTGAAGAGCATTCTTGCCTCCTGTTCTAACTGGAGGTCTGTTCCTTTATAATACTGATATGTCTTTACCCACCTGCACTTATCTTCCGATGCTCTCTGATCATTCCAGGAGCTGAACAGGACAATGTCTTCTTGTCTTTTGCCTTCATTTTCCAAAGGGGTCTGTATCTCCCTTGCCACAAATTGGCCATCCTTGTCGCCCATACCTCCTCAAAACAAATCATCCCTCTGGTGACTCTGCTTTGGATTGTCTCTCACATGGTGATTTTAATCTGTCTTCTCATTCTCCTTCCTCCGGCCCCAGGGGAAAGCAGAGTTATGTAGATGGCTGGTGTGCAAATCAACTCTCACTAGAGGGCCTTTGAATCACAGAGGGGTTGCAGCTCTCCCCTCCCCTTTACAGCAGCAACAGCAAAATGAACTTCATAGGAGTAGTGGACTGAAATGGGAGGGTGGGTGAGTGGGTCATCGGCACTGGAACTGAAGACAGAAGTAAGGATTGCTGGCTGGGGTGGTGCAAAAGCAGTGGGTTACTATTATGGGATGTCAGCGTAGAGTGAGGGCTGTGGAAATATGTGAACTGGTAAGGATTGTGTGTGTGTTAGTTGTTGTTTTTTGCAGGTGTCCTGGGATTATTTGATCTGTTGCTGAAAGGGGGGGAGGGGAGAGGGGAGAGTGGGGGACACTCAAGGGAGTTCTGAGTTTTTCAAGCTTCCCTGGAATTATTTGGGGAGTGCAGAGAGCTCCCTTTGCTACCCTCTGTCGCCCCACTTTTTTCATTCCGGTGTCTGACCTTATGTGCCATCAGCAATCGGCTCTCATACAAATCAAGGGGCGTGCAGCATGGCGCGAGGAAAGGGAACTTTGAAATGCAATTTATGATCCTTCCTGATAAGATCTTATAAAATTTCCAGGGCACACTCGAAATTACATTTCCATAGCTCTGTCGCACTGATCTCCTTGAGTATATGATACTTGCCATTTTTATGGCTACATTTATTGCAATAATAAAGCGAAATGGTGGGGCTGGTGGCGGTGGCAGTGACGGCAGGGGGAATGGGAAATGTCGGG
This sequence comes from Tiliqua scincoides, assembly GCF_035046505.1. Classification (NCBI taxonomy): domain Eukaryota; kingdom Metazoa; phylum Chordata; class Lepidosauria; order Squamata; family Scincidae; genus Tiliqua; species Tiliqua scincoides. The sequence goes on from NC_089822.1 coordinate 124,598,848, forward strand.
GACCATTTGATTTTCCTCCTTAGGAGCAGACAAAACTTTTTCTTTCGCAGGGGGGGAGGAACACCCAGCTGGGCATGGACCCTTTGCTTGGCGATGTGAATGATCGTGTAGTGCTGGGTCCTTGAGTATTCCATGTCTGTCCTTACCTCAACTTGTGCTTAATGATGCATGGAATAAGGGAGCGAAGGAAAAAGAGAGTGAAGGGAAGCAGGGCTTCTTTTTCTAGCTGTATTTTGTTGTCTCTGTGCAGTCCCAGGTATGGGTTCTGCTGCACCTGCATGGAACAAACCTTGGAACCATCTAGACTAGCAAGGGTGTCAAACTTGTTTCATACAGTGGGCTGAACAACTTTCACGGTGCCTGCTTCTGAGGGCCAGAAGTGACATCGTTAAGCCAGTGATGGCCAGAAATAAGCACTTTGTTCTTGCATAGGAACTCGTTAGTTGCAAATGACAGAAGATGCACAAGAAATATCTTGATAATATTTTCAAGATATGGGAGAGTCCAGTTATGCCTTTTCAGCCGTACTGCTTCTGCCAAGGTGTTACTTTGCAGCTCAGTGGCGAAGAGGTGCTCTGCAAAGTGATGCTACAGCAGAAAAAGTGTGCTGCTGAAAGGACAGCCCATGTGATAATTGGGCTCTCCCAACTTCTCCCTATCTCACCCCGCTTGGTCTGCACTGTCCCCCATAGTATTTCTTGTCTTGTGAGGCCTCCTTCTATCTCTCCCAGAGGCTCAGCAGAAGCGATGATGTTGAAAGGGCAGAGCTGGGAGAGCCCAATTATCTCATGGGTTGGAAAGAGATTCTGGGAGCCATTTCTGACCCAGAAGCTTTAGGTTTGACACCCCTGTGCCCAAACCCCAGCCCTGGGGCCACTTGCGGCCCTCGAGGACTCCCAATGCGGCCCTCAGGGAGCCCCTAGTCTCCAATGAGCCTCTGGCCCTCTGGAGACTTGCTGGAGCCAGTGCTGGCCTGATGCAACTGCTCTCAGCCAACTGTTTGACCTCTCTCGTGAGCTGTGGGATGAGGGCTTCCTCCACTGCTTGCTGTTTTATGTCTGTGATGTAGCAGTGGCAGCGAAGGAAAGGCTGGCCTTGCTTTGTGCAAGGCCTTTTATAGGCCTTGAGCTATTGCAAGACCTTCATTCATTCCTATAAGTTCCATCTCTAATATATTCATTTATGTAAATTTATTCAAATTTGAAATGTAAATTAATTCTTTTCCCCCAGGCCCCCAACACAGTGTCAGAGAGATGATGTGGCCCTCGTGCCAAAAAGTTTGGGCACCCCTGTTCCAGACCGTAACCAGGGGCTGGTGCTCTACTGATTGAGAGACTGCCCAAGCAAATTCAACTTATTATTCCAATGGAGGAGTCCTATCTTGAACATTATACCCCAGCAACCTTTGCAATATTGCAAGGTGCTCTTTTTTGGAAACTTTCATAGCTTCACATGGAACACTTAAAACTGTTGCTGCCCTGAGGCTCTGCTTAGCCCAGTGGTATTCAGACTGGGGCTTCGCAGTGCCCCAGCCTGAAGGCCCTGGCCTCTGCCCCCTTAAGGGGCCTTCCCCGCTGCCTCCCCCCGCCCCCCCTCGCAAGGATTTATTGCACTTTCCAAACTCCTGGAGAGTTTAAAAACCGCAGGCTTAGCCTCTTTCAACTGTTGGGGCCAGCCCTGCTAGCCATCAGTCTTTACTTCCAGAAAAGTGCATTGTGGCCTTGAGTTTGATTTCCAGACTGGTCTGCTACTCCTTTAGGGTTAAAATTATATAACACTTTATAGAATGTTTTCTTTGTGTGGAAAGCCCTTCATGTTTATCTTGTTGTTGTAAGAACAGCAATGCTGTCGGGTGAATCTGTTTAATTCCCGTATTTTAGTTGGGGTGGCCTACCTAAGGCTACTGTTGCGTGCTGGCTTCAGCAGCAGGCAGCTGGCCAGCAGCTCAGTCTGCCTATCTCTCAAGGCAGGCCAGAGCGTAGACACTCCCGGGAACAAAGACGACACACGGCAGATGTCCTCCACCAAACGTCCCTTTACTATGTACAATATATACAGCAAACAGTCCAGATAGCACACAATTCACGGATCACACTGACGTAGCCTTCGGCACCAAATCCACCTCGCCTCTCTCACGATCCAGCTTGCCCTGGCTGGAGTATATACTTGCTACAGCCAATCAGAGTGAGCTAGAAAGTGCTGAGTCACTCTGATGGCACATGGGGTGACACACCAGGCGACTGCCTCTGCCTGTTGTTGCATCAGCCTTTCCCATGATGCTCTGTTTAGTCAGGCCAAGGCTTCAGGGCCTGATGCTATCCAGCCTGCAAATTACCTGCAGGTCCGGGGATGATCCCTTAACAGCTACCTAGCGAGTTTGTGGCACAAGTGAGACTTGAACCAAGAAAGTTCTGATTCACAGCCCTGCCTCTGTGCACACCAGGGAACTGAGCCTTGGTATTTCCCAACTGTCTAGGACAGTGTTTCTCAACCAGTGGTACTTGAGGTGTTGTCTGGTGGTACTCATGGGAACCCCTGCTGCTTGGAACATGACACAACAAACAGTGGTAGGAGACCCCAAAGTATGCTTTTCCACACTCAGAAAAGCCCTCCTGTCTGAACCTCTTACTGGTGTTTGTCCTGTGGCATCTGGCCTCCCAACCCAGAAGTAACTGACAATGATGTCATCCGTTGCTTTCAGTGGTACTTCAAATAGGGGGACCATGTAAAGTGGTACAGTGGAGGACAGACATTGAGAAACACAGGTCTAGAAGGTTGGTGGAGATGACTGTGGGACAAGGCTGTGTCTGTGCCCTTAAGCCAGGAGGTAATGCTAAACTACAGGGAAAGCTGAATACTGTGACATGTCTTAATTAATGTAAGTTGGGCAAAGGAGCCCAATCCTCTCCCTTGGGCTCTGCTGGCAGAATGCATCTTCCACTGGGAGAGCCAGCAGGATCCAGACAGTTGTGCCTGGATCCTGGCAGATGCTGCTGCTAGCAAACGTGGCGAGGCTGCCAGCGTAGTCAGTAGCAGCTGCGTGTGCAGGCCAGCTGCAAGCCCTTCATCTGCTGGGGATGGGTGAATTGGTGGTGGAGTCAAGTGGTGGGAAGGATGGGGAGGGAGTGGGAGGATTGGACGGGTTCTGGGCAGGGAGGGTGGAGGAAGCAGAGGTGGGCAGGAGACAGTAGGGGGTAGATGTGGTAGCAGTGGTGCACAGCAGATCCTATCCCCTCTTTTGCAAAATCACCCACTGTTACCCTGCACATGCCCGATCTTGTCTGATCTCAGAAGCTAAGCAGGGTCAGCCCTGGTTAGTACTTGGATGGGAGACCGCTTGGGAATACCGGGTGCTGTAGGCTTATACCATAGTCTTTCGAGACTGAAGGTTGCCAACTGTTATTTTTGCAAACTCCCCCCACCCTTTCTTCTGCTTGGACATATGCCACCAAAAGAGGTGGCATATGTCCAAGGGGACCCATTGCCACTCACGCAGCCTATCAAGTGGAAAATATTCTACTTACCTTCTTCAGTGCATGCTTTTTAGCGCTTGTGTATTGGCACTTGTGGTGGGGGATAGAACTGGGGTCTTATTCAGTCTCTGCTAGTCATGGGATTGATCCAGACCCCCCCCCCCAGGTCATGATATCTTGCTCTGCATCCCAACACACAGCTCTTGAGATCTCTCCAAATTTTCTCTGCACATCTCTAGCCCTAGTCTTGCAACCAGGAGGACGAGGAACTTGCGGGTTTTGTTTTGCAAATTAAGCCTGACTTTATCTGGGTGCTGAGTTTTGTGTGTGGTAACTGGCTGACTGGGTGAAGCAGCACACTCTGGTGCATAGCCAGCTTCCCACTCTCAGTGGTAGGCCAGAAGTGGTGCCTGCTTTTCCCCAGGGCAACATCCTGTGCTTCTGGTTGTTCCTGGTTCCCTGCAGCAGGCCCACCAGCAAAAATCTGAGATTAGTTGGCGTGATTTCCAGTGCAGGGGATGTGAACTGCAGCTGAGGTTTATGACCTGGAAATAATTCAGGTCATAACATAGAACAAAGGCATTTCCACAACTGTGAATGTTCCCCTGCATGTCACTGTGCCCTCGTTCCTTTATCTCAATTTAAAAATTGTCCAAAACTCATCGGTATTTAAGTAGGCTTTCAGAAAGTTTATAGGGAATTCAAAGCACTTCAGACACATTTGTGGCGATCCTTATGACAGTATTGTCAATATATCCGTATCATTAGCCGTGTATATCTGACTGGCTGTGTGTGCTGAGACGTGGTGGTCTTGGGCGCAGCACTCAGTAAGTTCAGATATGATCACTTGCTACTTCATAGCCCAGACTTGAATTCTGTGTTTGGCCGCTTTCCCCCAGCAGTTGGCCGCTTTCCCCCAGCAGTGTGGTGAGGCCATTGAGGGGGAGAAACTGTTGTGCAGCGATGCGCTTGAGTTCCTGGTCCTGTTAAGCAGCTGACTCTGGCCTGCTCAGCTCTGGGTGGGGAATCTCGTCTGGAGGGGATTAAAGTCCCAGCCTCGCATCTCCAGAATCAAGCACAGATGAGCCAGGTCGCACTCCGGCTGTGTTCTTACAAGGGATAATAAGACGTCTTAATAACCTACCAAGGCGTGCGCTCAAAGGAGAGAAGGACGTGAAGATTTCTGAGTGATGAGCCGGTATCGATCTCATCGCTGCTGGGGATAAAGGGGTGGATAAGGCCTACTTTCCCAACGCCGCCCACAGCCTTCTGACAGGTGATGTGGCTTTAGGGGATTCAGCTTCCCTGTGCTTCGATCCCAACCAGCACTTAGTTGCTATCCTAGAAGTTGACTCACTCTCCCTTCTCCTACTCTAATGCCGTCGTTTCTCATCCTTCACCTGCAGTTCTTCTGCTGTTCCGGGCTGCTGTGAGCGCCATCATCTCGTTAGGTCTTTCTAGGGCTGCACTGAATTTCCGTTGACGTCTGGATGAGTTGCTACCCATACTGGTTGCTGTTAGTCCACATGACAGACTGGAGGAATGCTGTGAAATGCAGAACCTTGTGGCTTCCGACATTCCACAAAAGGGACAATACTTTGTATATGTCGTGCTTTAAAAAAAAAAAAAATTCACACCAAAAATTACTGCCTAAGCCCCTGCTTTCACATTGTGTCACATCACTGGACGCTCTTCTCTGCCTCCTATTTCTTCACTCTGAAATAGTCTGCCCTGCACTGCCTACTAAAGCAGGATGTGTTAATAAAAAGACTGGACCCGTTTTTACTTTTTAGAATTAGGAGTGTTGAATAATCTTCTAGTTCTAATATATCTAATGGCGCTTGTTAGAGAATAGCTGCAATTCACCCTCGTTAAGCAATACTGAATATCTAGATAGGCAGTTATGCTGAGAGATGGGAAGTGGTACCCTGGTTTTTATGTCCATAGGCATTCATTTGCATGCTGGAGAAGATGAATTGCTTTACCCCACACCAGAGACTTAACCTCCAGAGACCCTGGGGAGGGGGCTAACCCCTGAATAATCGGGATTCTAGCCACTTTACTCTAATGGTTTTTCAAAATGCATCCAGGAAACTTCCCCCAGAGAGAGAACTGTGGACAATACAGAGACAGTTGTTCACCAGGGAGTGGTGCAAGGAAAGAAGGACTGGCTTTGCTAAATGAGGACATCAGAAGTCTATGGGATCCCCATACCAGAGTGGATGCAATTTGATATTAAAATGGATTTTGAAATTGTAATTTAAAAAAAATAGTTATATTAAGAATCTCTCAAAAAATAAACTGGTGCTTTGACCATGATAACCTGGTTCTGGGACATTTAGAGTTATCTCAAAGTCTGCCTTTTCCCAAATAAACCACCCTTTCTTTAAGATCATCAGAAGAAGACTTTCTTTTTGACTTGCCACTGCCTGTGGTTGCTGGGATGAACGCCCCGTTTCCCCCCTACTTTTTGCCTATTTCTAAATTACTTTCAGATACTCCTAACCTTAGAAGTACCTGTGCAGGTTCAGCTGCCTAAAAAACTACCAGGGCAAGCTTGTGCAAGCAGCCTTTGTCTGTTTGAAACTCCATTATTAGAAAGCATGTGTCTTTGTGGATTGGAAAAATTCGTGCCTGTCTGGGGTAGTCAGGGTTGCTGCCAATTGGGTGGCAGTAGAGGGTGGGATAGGCAGACTAGGTGGGGATCCACTTTTCTAACCAGGCAAATTGATGACACTTTCAAACCATGGTTATTTAAGCCCAAGCACAAGGAAACATCCAACCTGTGACATCTTATGCTGGTTTGTGAGAGGCACACCTATCTGCTCTCCAGCAAGTGCAGGGATCAGGATTCCCGGGACAATGTAAATAGGTAGTGATAGGAATTAATTGTTATCTTGCTCTGTTTGCTGTTCTTCACCTCAAGTCAGTTTACAAACTTCATGGGTTTAGTAATGCGGTGTGTATGTGTGGTGACGCGGAGGTTGCCATTGTTGTGGCCTTTGTTCTTGAATAGCATTCCAGCTTCATCTGATGGGCGTTATTGATTATTGTATCCATTTGATCTGACTTGCTGTTTCCAGCTGAGTTCAGCCATTTTTCAACAGCCTGCTTGTACTTTCTCTACCCACCTTTCCCCCCATTTTGTTTCACTCCTTTTCTCTTGAATTTTTAATACACTAGTTACATTTTTGACTCTTTGCCTTCCTAGTCCATGTTTATGGGTAATTCAATGGGTTGTCGTGGTTTGTTGCCTTGTAGATGCTAATGTGGTTTTGATTTTGAATAAGAACCTTGGGGTTCAGTGCTCTCTTAGGAAGGTTCCCCCCCCCGATAGACCCTTTCTGCATGGTGTCTGTAGTCTAGGATGGTGACAGTGAATAAGAGCTACCAGAGTCCTCCCCAATTCAACTGTTGGTCCAGGAGTGGGAAAGAGGGGAGCAGGAAGGGCTGCATGTGTGCTAACCACTAGTTGCTTGGTCAACCTGCCTTTTCCCAGGTCTCTTTTCCAGGACAATTGATTAAAGCTATTCCTGGATGGCACCCACCCTAGAGTTATTAAGGAATTGAAGAATGAAGTTGCTGATCTCTTGACTAAAATATGCAACTTGTCCCTCAAAACAGCCATGGTGCCAGAGGATTGGAGGATAGCAAATGTTACACCGATCTTTAAAAGGGGGGACCCGGGAAACTATAGGCCGGTCAGCCTAACATCTATACCGGGTAAGATGGTGGAATGCCTCATCAAAGATAGGATCTCAAAACACATAGACGAACAGGCCTTGCTGAGGGAGAATCAGCATGGCTTCTGTAAGGGTAAGTCTTGTCTCACGAACCTTATAGAATTCTTTGAAAAGGTCAACCAGGCATGTGGATGCGGGAGAACCCATGGACATTATATATCTGGACTTTCAGAAGGCGTTCGACACGGTCCCTCACCAAAGGCTACTGAAAAAAACTCCACAGTCAGGGAATTAGAGGACAGGTCCTCTCATGGATTGAGAACTGGTTGAAGGCCAGGAAACAGAGAGTGGGTGTCAATGGGCAATTTTCACAATGGAGAGACGTGAAAAGCGGTGTGCCCCAAAGATCTGTCCTGGGAATGGTGCTCTTCAACCTCTTCATAAATGACCTGGAGACAGGGTTGAGCAGTGAGGTGGCTAAGTTTGCAGACGACACCAAACTTTTCTAAGTGGTGAAGACCAGAAGTGATTGTGAAGAGCTCCAGAAGGATCTCTCCAAACTGGCAGAATGGGTAGCAAAATGGCAGATGTGTTTCAATGTAAGTGTAAAGTAATGCACATTGGGGCAAAAAATCAAAACCACATATAGTCTAATGGGTTCTGAGCTGTCTGTGACAGATCAGGAGAGAGATCTTGGGGTGGTGGTGGACAAGTCGATGAAAGTGTTGACCCAATGTGTGGCAGCAGTAAAGAAGGCCAATTCTATGCTTGGGATCATGAGAAAAGGTCTTGAGAACAAAACAGCTAATATTATAATGCCATTGTACAAATCGATGGTAAGGCCACACCTGGAGTATTGTGTGCAGTTCTGATCAAAGAGGATATAGTGGAAATGGAAAAGGTGCAAAAGAGAGCGACTAAGATGATTACTGGGCTGGGGCATCTTCCTTATGAGGAAAGGCTACGGCGTTTGGGCCTCTTCAGCCTAGAATAGAGAAGCCTGAGGGGGGACATGATTGAGACTTACAAGATTATGCATGGGAAGGATAAAGTGGATAGTGAGATGCTCTTTACACTCTCACATAACACCACAACCAGGGGACAACCACTAAAATGGAGTGTTGGGAGAGTTCAGACAGACAAAAGAAAATATTTCTTTACTCAGCGTGTGATTGGTCTGTGGAACTCCTTGCCACAGGTTGTGGTGACGGCATCTGGCCTGTCTTTAAAAGGGGATTGGACAAGTTTCTGGAGGAAAAATCCATTATGGGTTACAAGCCATGATGTGTATGTGCAACCTCCTGATTTTAGAAATGGGCTATGTGAGATGCAAGGGAGGGCACCAGGATGCAGGTCTCTCGTTATCTGGTGTGCTCCCTGGGGCATTTGGTGGGCTGCTGTGAGATACAGGAAGCTGGACTAGATGGGCCTATGGCCTGATCCAGTGGGGCTGTTCTTATGTTCTGGAGATCCCCCCCCCCCCCAATATTACATAATGCCTTTAAGCCAAAGATAGGAGACCCTGTTAATCCATTTTTGCGCAGCCCACAGGTGTACACTTTTTATCTCTGTTGCTTATATGCAACGATGGGGAGAAAAGGTTTAGCATTAGCAAGGCTTTGCACAGTGCTAAACTTGCTAAATTGTGCAGTGAGCCTGCTTCAGAAATGCATTCGCGTTTGGGAATCTTCTCCCCCCTTGCTCCCATTTTGGAAGAAGCTAGATTTGTGCCTTGCTGGTTGGCTGGCTGGCCCTTGCGGCAGTCATAACACAAGTTTCCACCCAAAGCAAGGCTGTGCGCAGTGCTAGCTGGCTGATCCATTTCGGTCAGAAGGCCGCCTCCCTTTATAATCCAATTTCAAAATGCAACAGAAAAACAAAAACGAAAGCACCAGCTTCAAAGCCCTGAACAAATGTTTAATGGAATAATTATGCCTGGCACTTTAAAGAAAAAAAAGCCTTCCTGACTATCATGTGCTAACCCCTACCCATGCTCCAGTGAGGTTTTACCCCATAGGCAGGTAGCTGTGTCAGAATAGGGGTGAAGGCAAAGAGAAGTGGAGGCAAAATGTCCACACCTCTTTCTGTGTATACCTGTCCTCAGCCTATTAAGTTTCCCTGTAGTTTGACCTGTTAACGTAAACAGACAGGCTTTTAAGTCCATGGGCTTGGTAGATCATGAAATCAGTTTCAGAAGGTTATAACGTGTGTACTTGAATCTCTCAAAACTGACATTGAACTAAAACATGCCTTTCTATGTCTTTTATGCTAGGTCCAATAGATTTCTTTGCTCTTTAAATTGAACAGCCAACCTCCTCTCCCATCTCACATGGTATAAAATGTGTTCAATAGTACAAGTGGGGCCTCAGTTCTCAGACCCTGTCGATACCAAAAATTTTGGAGAAGTGAATCCGCGATCTTTGGCCCCTTATACCCTCCAAAGGCTTCCCTGGGCCTCAGAATGGCTTATATGGATTAAAAACATCATTTCTGGTTTCCCTCAGGAAACTTGGAAGTATCTTTTTTCGCCTCCACAGGCCATTCTGAAGCCCACAGAGGCCGTGGTGTGCCCACATGTGCTGCCTCTGTGGGCTTCAGAAAGCTCTTCAAAGGCGACTGGAGCACAGCTGTGGTCACACTGGACCCGTGTTGGACCAGACCCTCAGATGTAAAATCAACGGATCAACAGGCTTAAGAACATAAGAACATAAGAACAGCCCCACTGGATCAGGCCATAGGCCCATCTAGTCCAGCTTCCTGTATCTCACAGCGGCCCACCAAATGCCCCAGGGAGCACACCAGATAACAAGAGACCTCATCCTGGTGCCCTCCCCTACATCTGGCATTCTGACTTAACCCATTCCTAAAATCAGGAGGTTGCGCATACACATCATGGCTTGTACCCCATAATGGATTTTTCCTCCAGAAACTCGTCCAATCCCCTTTTAAAGGCGTCTAGGCTTCACCTGCATTTCAAAAATAGTTTGCCATAACAATATAGAGCAGGGATGTCAAACTTGTTTCATACAGAGGGATGAAGTTAGTATTCATGGTGCCTGCTAAAGGCCAGGAGTGACATCATTAAGCAGAAAGTGACATCATTCAGCATATGACGACCAGAAATAAGCACTTTGTTCTCACATAGAAACTCATTAGCTGCAAATGACAAAAGAGAAAATGTACAAATCTTGTTCATATTTTCAGGATATGAGAAAGCCCAGTTGCACATCAAGTTGATCAAGCTGGGAGAGCCCAACTGTAATGGGGGCCAGATAAATTGCTTCTGGGTGTTGCATTTGGCCCACGGGCTGTATGGTTAATGCCCCTGATATAGAGGGTGTTTTATATTTTCATTTAAAAATAAAAAGACAGAAGCTGAAGTCCCCTTGGCTTCTGGATCTAGGTTCATCTTTCTTTGCTTCCTAGCATTTTCTTCAAGTAAATGATTTTGCTTAGTGTCCTTGCATCTCTTTTGAGGAATTCATTGATTTCAGAATTGATTCTCTGCCCCAATCTCTAAACAGAAATACTCTGGAATGCAAATTGTTTGTGGGCTTTGTGACCAGATTTTGACTTATGCTCCTTGCCAGTTAAGAGGCTCAAGTTGTTTGCAAGCAAATGTGTGTGTCACTACAAGTAGCCAATGACAAAATGTCCAACTTAATTTAAATTCATATTATTAAATGTGTTCCTATTTTTCTTGGTGGTTTTAAATCACCTTGATTTTAAGTCACTTCATGTACCACACAGTACCCTGTACATCAGGGGTGCTCAGTACGTCGATCGCGAGGCAAAATGAGTCGATCAGGCTTCTCTCCCGTCCACGCATCCCTGGGAGTGAGCCCCTTCCTGGGAGTGAGCTCCCTGGGAGTGACGCATCCCTGGGAGTGAGCTCCTGTCCACGCATCCCTGGGAGTGAGCCCCGTTGACTCTACTGGGACTGACTCGTGAGTAGACCTGGAGAGGAGCCGCTGGCAGGCTTCTCTCCCGTCCACGCATCCCTGGGAGTGAGCCCCGTTGACTCTCCTGGGGCTGACTTACCTTTCCCCTGTTTTTGCACTGGTATGTATGGAGATCTGCCCCCCCCCCAACTTCCATCTGTTGGTTCTGTGTGCAAGGTGTTTTGCACTGGTCTTGCTGTGATGTCTATATAGAGATCTTCTCTCCCCCACACCTTTCCCCTGTTTTTGCACTGGTCTGTATAGAGATCTGCTCCCCCCCCCCCACTTGTATTGGAATCGAGGAAGATCTGGTGAGAAGGTAGATGTGGTGTCAGCAGTGGCCCCCTTTAAGGGTAAGGCCTGGGCATCCAGCAGAGTGTGCTGCACAGCTGCAGCCACTGGAAGGCAATAGGTTCTCAGGGATATAAGAGCACCTGAGGCAGGAAGGGCTCCACTTATTTATGTGAGTCAGCCTTTTCCTACATGAAGATCATTAAGTCCAAGTACCGTTCCACCATGACTGATGAACATTTGGAAGTGTGCTTGAGGCTGGCTGTCAGCAGCTACTGTCCGGACTCTGCATCCTTGGCTGATTCACTTCAGTGCAAGTCATCAAAGTAAACTCAAGTAATTACAAAAAATGTTTATAGTTAATTGTGTTGTGCAATATTGGCTCATGCGGTTATGCAAGGTACACCAACATACATTGTACACATAAATGTTATATGTTATGATGGCGTGAACATTGTAAAAAAACTCTGGTAGATCTCTGGGCCTTGCTGGGTTTCAAAGTAGCTCTCGAGCCAAAAAAGTGTGAGCACCCCTGCTGTACATTTTGAACAGGCTGACCTACTACCCTCCTAAGGCTCTATCTCTTCTCCTTCCATCACTATTGCCCTCATACCCTTTCTGCTGTTCATGTTCACTGCTGATGCCCAGTCCCGATTGCCATGTTCGTTACGGTAACATCTTGCGGATGTGGATGTCATGTATAGCGAAAGGAAGCATGGTGGCTGTTGAGACTAAGATGCTTGTATAAGCAGCAGGTGCATGAGATTATTGAAGGCCAATGTTATGCATAGTTACTCCCCATGCATAACATTAGTTACTCCCCAAAATGCTACATCCCATTTTGTTCCATGGGACCTGCTTCCATGTAAGTGTAAGTGGAGTAGTGGCCTTTTATGGCTTCCAGAATGGCAACTAAGGGGATGGGTTGGAGCTAGAGGTACAGCAATCCCCTCAATGGACCTGATGACCCTATGCCCTCTATGTCCCCACTTTTCCTTCTGGTTGGTTGGCAACCTTCAGTCTCGAAAGACTGGTATAAGCCTACAGCACCCAGTATTCCAAGGTGGTCTCCCATCCAAGTACTAACCAGGCCTGACCCTGCTTAGCTTCTGAGATCAGGCACATGCAGGGTAACAGTTGCTGCACTTTTCCTTCTGCTCCTGTGCCAACCAGATGCCCGTCTCTCAGTGCTGTCTATCTCAATCCACTGTATTTGTCCCTATTCACTAACCCTCTACCTCTTAGGTTCTCTATCTTCTGGTACTTCCTCCCAATCAACTTTCTAGTCCTTATCTGCCTTCCTCATACCTTCCTCTTCTATAGGGCCTGTGTGAGCTGTAATTCCAGACGAAACAGCACATGTTATCCATTATTGCAGTCAATAGCCTTACGAACATTTTGTTGCTGACAGTTTTGTACCTTGAGCAGTTGGAATGTTCAAGAACATTTTGTCAACAACACAGCAGTTTGGCCAATCAGTGTCAGATTTATCACTGCAGCAACACAAATACAACACAGATTTAGTCTGGGTCCAAGAAAGGAGCAGAAGAGGTCTAGTACGTTTTTGCTGGAGCTGATTACCCAGCAGCATGGCGGAGCTGCTTTTCCACTGAGAGCCAGCTTTCCTTTTCATTTGGGTAAAAACTTCCAAAGGACTACTTGCTGCAGATCCACAGGTCTCCTTCTACCTCTGTAGGTTGCTGTCTAGGACTGTGACCTGACATGTAGGGACTGGATCCTAGAAACCTAGAATACTTTTCCAGGCCCACCACTTGCCTTACAGCCACCAGTGCTATCCCAACAAACAGCTGCACTGTCGCTGTCCAGTGGACCAGGAGCAGATATAACTATTTTGATCATTGGCCTCTGTTGTCTAAGGTATATTTATACTTGCAGCAGTGTATGACACAATGGTTGGGATCAGGCATGTTGATCAGTGAATGAATCATCAGACATGTACTGTCACTGCACATTTATTTCTCTGGCTCTTGTACCACAGAGTGAGTGAGTGTGTGTGGCTTGCAATAAGTGCTCTTATTAGTTAGTAATACTGACTGTCCCCCTCCCCTCTGCAAAATCAGCATGGAGATGTCATGAGCTAATTCAGCTTGCAAAAGGGATCTAGACATCAGCCTCTATTGAACCCTGCCTTAGAGACGTAACAAGAGTAGAGCCTGAGGAGTACCTGCCTTGGGCACTGTGCCAAGAGGGGGGTGCATGACTACCTCGCACTGCTTATGGTTCTCCTAGAGGAGGGGGGACTCACTGCAGAGGCTTCGTGCCCGTTCCTTCTGCTCAGTTGCATCCCTTTCTAGTGATGCCTCTTCAAGGGGGTGCCTCCATAGGAGAAGTAATGGGGGTGCGAAGCCACCAGCATCGCCTCCTCTGGGGAGAACCTGGAAATGACATCATGATGTCATATGACATTATGACATCACTGCCCTAGACCCCGGGGCTTCTAGGTACAACACTGCACGAACTTATAGTAGGTTTTTAAGCCAGCACTGTCTAATCTGACTGGCAGTAGCGCTTTCAGGGTTCAGGCTCTACAGCGCAAAACTCTTTTCAGTGGATATGGCAGAGATTGAAACCCACAACCTCCTGCATACAAAGCATATGCTCTGCTCACCCATCTATGCCCTGACCTAGATATTTGTTCTTGGTTGTCACTTCTTTCCGTACAAGCCCAATCCTAACTTGTGCTGGAACAGGCAGGCAGACCTGCACTGCATCCAGCGCAAGTTTTGGGCTGCTTGTGAGTCAGCCTGAGGCAAGAGGACGCTTTTCCCCTTACCCTGGGGAGAGCCACAGCAGCACCAATGAGTCTACTTGGATCCGTGCTAACTAAATCAGTGGCGCAAATCTGAGCAGCCTGGGACTGCCTTGGGCCACCCGGGAATGGGGCTAGGATCCGGCATTACTGCTGGATCCTGGCCCCACCTCCTGCTCCTCGCTCACCCGACCATGGGAATGCCCACCTCTCGCCCTCTCCCTGCCCCTAAACACCTTCCTCCCTCCTCTTCCCTGCCTACCCCACACACCCCGAGACTCCTCCGCAGGCTGAGCTCATCCAATGCAGCTAACCTGTCCGTAGGTCGTGTGTCAGTGTGGGGAGGCCAACCCATGTCCGCAAGCCAGCCTACCTCCCCTTATGCTGACGTGAAACTGCTTTATGGCACCTTTGTGGCGACGTTGGACCAGTGCAAGGGACTTGCGTCGGCCCAAGGTCACCTTTGGATTGCGCTGTAAGAGCTACAGCCAGCAATCTGGCCACACAAAGCCCCACAGTTCCAATGACCCATAGGAGAGGCTTTGACTGAAACCATTTGGGTTTCAGTCAAAGAAAGGAATGATACATTCTTACATAGTGAGAGTTTGGACTGCTGTAGGAGGTGGCATTAATTCATTGGTTTAATTCAGTGGTTTTAGAGGCCCTAGAAGCTGCTGCTTGATTTATGAATGCCAAGGGGTGTGGCTATAATGGTGACTAGGCATCAGTGCCCCCCCCCCCCAAATAGCAGCTTGTTTAACCTTGATACACATAGCATAATGTGCCCTGTCAGTTTCTCAAGCCACCAAAAATTGGTGATGGGTCCTGGAGCCACAGTTTGACAACCGCTACTAAAATCCATTGACATGCATCAACAACCTGTGGTCTTGGACCAGTTGGCCTGTAGCTCTTACCAGTTTTTATCATATTGCACCCCTGCTTTTTTTTTTCCCAGTCTCCATTAACTGGGTTTGACTGTTCATGTATTCCTTTTCATTTTTATTTATTTATTTTTATGCACCTGATGAGTCACCCAGCCCAGCGTCATTGTCCTATTGGCAATGCCTACCCACCCCCGATTTTCTTCTTTGAGAATTTGGTGACTAATAATGTGATAAGGGGTGTGTGTGTGTGTGGTGTGAGCGCATGTGGAATCGAACTGTTTCTCTCTCTCTTCCCCCCCCCCCCAATTTCTGGTTTCCTCCAGGCCAAAGCTTTTCAAACACAGAGAGAAAGAAAGGAAAAAGAAAAAGGCAGGAAACAAGTGACAGGGATAAAGCACAGCAGAAAGGGAGGGGGGAAGCAGTGATGAAATATTTATTAGCTGGTGTGCGTGACTGGCGCATTAATAAAGCAGCCACATTTGCATGGTGCTCCTGTCTGAGGGGCAAGGGACCCTGTCTGAGGGTCTATTTGGATTGGGGGGGGGGGAGGAATGAAATGGGTGGGGTGCAAGGAGCATGTGGTTGTTTCAAGAAACATTGAAGACGGTGTACTTTGAGGGTGATATGATTTCCCAGATGTGGAAGGAAGTTCAGTATCTACAGCCTGACTGATGGGGAGAGGGTGCTCTGCACCCAGGAATATTCCTGGCTGCAGGACCTGCACTATTCCTGCACCCAGGAATAAAGAATGTTGAAACTGAACCCACATGGCCACTCTGGAATTTGCTGAAGTTTTTTTTTTTCTTCCAAAGTGCCTCTTGGTAGTCATCCTCATTTGCAGATCTGTTTGGAGAATGTGCTTTCCTGCTTGACTTTGACATGGAGTCGAGCAACTCCCAAGTGTTCCCAAGGAAGCTGTAGCATGTAGTTCTGGAGCTAGCCCCCAAAGGACAGCACTGGGACTGGACACTTCCCTTGGGGGTTTCTGGCATCCAGGCTTGCAGAAATGAAACCGTGAAGCTTCGCCTGGCTGCATGCCAGGATAAAATCGCTTCATTTCTGCATGTTGCGTCACGGTTAAAGCCACAGGAGCGAGGGCAATGGAATGGTTGGTAACCCTGGAGAGACAGACTGCCCTTGAATACAGAAGTTCAATTCTAAACAATGCGACTGACCGCCATGATAGGCCTATCTTCTTTGAAACGCCTTTCAAATCTCTTTACAAACCAAGTGACTGAAGGCAATTCCAGCTTATTTTCGTAGCAGATCCTATACTTTGACGATTCTGTCTGTGAAGACATACTGTATGTTCTTTTGTTTGTCACGTAGAAAGGTTGCCAACTTTTCTGACAGAGCTCCAGTGCCTTTGACAGCAGTTTGGCATGCAGAAATCCTTTTCATCTTCAGAGATGCACTGGTGGGAAACCCATCTGCTGCTGATTTCCTCCTCTTAAAGGCACAGGACCCTTGCTGGAAAAAAAGTTAGCAACCCTAACCATGGGGCATGGGTTGAAAAGAGCCAAGCAGGCTTGCAAGATAGAAGTGGAGTTGATGCAACCCAATACAGTGGATTCTTAATACCATTGGCAATGTTGAGGCTGCCCTCTTGTTCTTTTACTTTCTGAAGGGTTCCTTCACAGTGTTTTGTGCCCCCCTCTGTCACAACCGGTTGAGAGTTTTTTCATTGGTAGCCTGCTTCAGTTTCTTTCATGAAGAACCTGGGGAGTTGAGGTGTTTTCATAATACGTACCTTTTGAAGGCCAACACCCAGGTGTTGGGTATCTTGCAACACCAGTCCTCACCCCCCTTCAAAGCAACAGCATGTCCTTGAAGTTTGGCAGGATTCTTTCATCTCCCACCCAAGTAGATGGAATGACCCATAGCTACGAGTCACCAACCATCCAAGGCCATTCAGTTAAACCTTCAGCCAGCAAACTGGAGATGCCAAATGATCTTCTCCTAAGGTTTCCATGCAAAGAGGAGGTTTGTAGCAATACTGATGTTGCTTTCTGTCTCCTAGTCTGTGTTACTTTCTTCCAGTCTTTTCCCCTTTATCTCTCCTTGCTTGTGTCTTTTTTTTTCCCCTCTTGCCTCTCTTAGCAGCTACTCACGCCTCTCCAAGGAGGCCTGCCTGCTCCTCTTGAGTCCTGTTGCAAGCAGGCATTCCTGCATGGAACCTAGGGCCCTGCCTTAGAGCACCAACTTCCTGATCTGGGTCTGTTCTGCATTTCCAGCTGTCATTTTCCATCTTGCTGTAGCAAATCCGTTTTCCCTTTTGCATAGGAAGGGGGAGAAAAGAAAAGAAAACAGATCGCCCCCCCCAGCGACAGCGGCTCCATTAGTGCCCACGACTAATTGTCAGGGTGATTTTGGAATGAAGATCAAAGGCTTTGAAGTTGGGGCCTGCCAGGGTCGGGAATCAGCAGATCGGCACAAACTGGCAAGTGCCTGTGTCCAGCCAGGGGCTGATTTAATGAGCATTTAGGAGGGAGCAGTTGGGGTGTAAACGAAATGAGTCTGTAGCTGGCTGTCTCCCCAAATAGACGGCCAGAGACCGACTCTCTTTCAAATGTCTTTGCAGTTGGATGTACTTTACAGAAGGTTGGCGCTGCCTTTACTGCAGTGGAGCTGCTGTGTGGGCAGAAGGGGAATAGGAAAGATGTGGTGGGTATGTATGCTTGGGGTATTGGTGGAGATGCTTGGGAACGAGCAAAGGCAAAGAGGACAGTCTGGTGAAGCCTATCAGTGGGGGTCCTTGGGAAAGGGGGAATAGGAAAATGTTCAAGGACCCCCCTGTGAGGATCCTTGAGAGAGCATTACATGGAGGAGATCTCCCGCTGCGGCTGTTGCTCAGCTAAGCATATTTTGACACTTTTCGGTCTTGAAGTCAAGGTTATGAAGAATTGTCATTAGTTTGGATTGCCTTGTTGAACTCTACGTATTCGGCAGGGGAAAGTTTTCTCTTGAATTGGTATGTAAAAATCGAAGCTGTTTCACTCCTTTTGCCCTAAGTATCAGACTCAAAGCATCGCTTTGCAAGGAGCTTTGCAAATGCCTGAAAGGCTGGGCATGTTAGAGACTTACATTGCTGGGTAGTATCTGAGCTAGCCCACAGAACCAAGCTTCAGAAACATTCTTCATCCTGAATGAGCAAAAGTGTACAAGAATGCTGGGTCTCGAGCATGTCAAGAAGACACATCCTCTGGCTTGTAAATCAGAAAAGAAACTCTGCACAAGCACAGCGGCACTCTTTTCGTGACTCTTTTACGTTTCAAGAGTGGAACTCTGGCAGTGACAACAAAATCCACCTTGGCTCACAGTCTATATCCCTTCCCCACTCATGCTCAGTGTTTAGCATGTACAGGAGCCAGTGGAGTGAACTTGTGTTGGGGCAAGAAGAGCATGTGCAATATGCTCTAACTAGAGCTGTCTTTGGTTCTCTAACAATCACATGGGGAAAACTGTTTATATATAGTTTCAATGCACCTTTGGAAAGTCCAATCTTAGGCCTCCAGAGTTGGTGACCTAGCCAGCCAATGACAACCCACCAGCCATGTGCCAGCCTTCTAGTTTTGCTGCTACTGCTTGCCTGGGATTGTAAATACAGGGTTAGGAGGGAATGACCAGTAGCAGATGAACTAGGTGGCAGGGGAGGGCAGGCCACGGTGGGTATCGGGGAGCTGGTGGCATGCACAGGGGGCTGACTAGGACAACATGCTCCGTTTCTGCGGCGCTCTTGGTGTTTCCCAGGCTCTTGGGGTGTGTGTCTCTGTGCAGCACTAGTCACTGGAAGCAGCAAACGCCGCAAATTGGACCCACCTGCTCTCCCTTGGCTCCAATTGGCTCCAAAATGGAGCTGTTCCGGAAGCAGGCGACATGTCCAGTGAAGATGTGTAGGGAGGGACATTTCTGTGTCACCAGGAGGCTCCTATATGCTGCTGGGTATGTTGTTGTTTGACAACCTTCAGTCTCGAAAGACTATGGTATAAGACTACAGCACCTGATATTCCCAGGCGGTCTCCCATCCAAGAACTAACCAGGCCTGACCCTGCTTAGCTTCCGAGATCAGACGAGATCAGACACATGCAGGGTAACAGTTGCTGTATGGATGATGCTATATCAATTTAATAGTAATTATAATAAAGAGACAGCTTGGCACACACACATGCTGGGGAGCAACAGTAGGTGTCATGTTAGCTTCCTGCACACGTTTGGCCAACTGGTTGGCAACCTTCAGTCTCAGAAGACTATGGTATAAGCCTACAGCACCTGATATTCCCAGGTGCTCTCCCATCCAAGTACCAACCAGGCCTGACCCTGCTTAGCTTCCAAAATCAGACAAGATCAGGCATGTGCAGGGTAACAGTTGCTGCTGGGTATGACCTTGGTGGATCACAAGTTGTTCAAACCTGTCATATCTTCTAAGATTGGTGTCTATATGTGATGCGGCTGCTAGTGATTCCTTAATTCACTGAATGTCTTGTGAGGGTGGGCATAACTTGCCTCATAGGTGCATTGTGAAGTTGGAAAGCGAGAGGGTATGCTGTGGTTGGGTGCAGTTAGAGTATTAAAACTAGAACTTGGGGAGACTTGGGTTCAAATTCTGCTGAGCTGTGGAGCTCAGTGCATGACCATGGGCTGCATGACCTCAAGCTGCATGTGCTTGCTCTCTCTTAGCCTTGCATATCTCATAGAATTGTTGAGAGAATGGGGGGGGGGGGATGGCCTGTACTCCATGGAGGAAGAATGAGATTTCCAAGAAATAAATAAAACTGAGACTTACTGTAATGGACTAGGAATGAAGTCTAAATATTCCAGTTCCTTGGATCCCGTTTTCTACAGCTTAGGAGCTCTTGCCTTTTCTTTCACTTTGTGTTCCCCTTATCCCTTTCTCCCAATCAGTGGCTCCATTCCTTATATCCTCTGTGGATCCCTGGCAGGGGAAAGTGGAGACACCTAAGCATGGGCACTCTGCATCCTCTTACCAGGATCGAACCATGCATGCACTCACGCAATTCTGTTAACTGCTAACCAGGCACAAGTTATTTCCCAGAGTCTGGGTTTAGTTTGTTCTTTAAAATAACTAAAATAAAATTTCTGGGTCAAGGTAGCCCAAGTTTTCCAATAAGAAAACAGAATTCTGTGGTTTTGTATAAGGCTGCAATCCTATGCACACTTACCTGAGAGTAAGTTCCATGGAAATCAGTGGGACTTCTGCATGGACATGCGCAAAATTGCTTTGTAAATTATGTGAAATTCACCCACGTTATATAACACAGGCCTACAAAATTGAGGGTCAGAAAAGTTTTTCCCAAACTTTATGGTGGTTTGATATGAATTTGGGGTGCCAGTTCCAAAAATGGCATCCGTTTTGCCCTATCATGTCTAGTTTTAGAGACACGGCATAGCCTCTTTAGTGAATGGTTCCTCATGAGGAAGCCTACAGCATGGCTTCCTCATGAGGAAGCTGCTTGAACCATTCACTAATGAGGCTATACTGTATCTCCAAAACTAGACGTGATAGGGCAAAACAGATGCCATTTTTGGAATTGGCACTCCAAATATACCTAGGAATTGGTGTAATGTTTAAGGAAGCAAAATGTGTGTTGGCCTGTGTAATCTACTTTGTTTCTTCTAATCATGGAGGGCGGGAGCAAAGAGAAAACTACCCTCTGCAATCTTGTTCCATCTCCCTCCAGCTTCTGATATTTCATCACAGCTTATCCATATACTTTCAATCCCCTGTGCAGTCATAAGGGCTAGAAACTATGTGCTGTGGAGGGATTGCAATGGAAAGTGGTGGGTGGGGAATTAGGCTTTTTAAAAGGCTAATTTCTATCTTTTTAAAAGGCTTTTTCTATTTGTTCTTTTAAATAACTTTAATGACACCTCCAATTTCATTGTTTCTTTGTGGCTTTTAAGATGTCATGTGAAGCTCTGGGTCTTTGCTGGACTCCCAGTTGAAAGAAATAGCTGCCTAGTGCATACAATGGCAAGGGGGTCAGTTTATCATGATTACATGGGTGTGTGTACGTTTCACGCATGTGAAACATTTACACCAAGCAGTTCAGACTTAGTAAATGTGCTGCTGAGAGAGATCTCTTCTTTTTTTCCTCCCTTTTGCCTTGCTGTATGTTCTTCTTTCCTTCCGTGCTGTGCATATGGGCTGCTCAGTGTGAGCAATTCATGTAGAAGGGATGTGTTAGTAGATCACCATGCTCTGAAACAGGGAGAGAGCCTCCAAAAGCTTGCTGTGGAGGTGGCAAGCTGATAGAAGTCATCACAGCATAGTAGTATCCCACTGTAAAGAAGCTGTGATAATGTTGTGATAAGCCAGAATCATGCATGCTCACCTACTGCCCCAGCTCCTGTCAATTGACCTACGCAGCCAAAGGCAGTGCAGGATACAATCCTAGAATCCAAGTGGAAGATCATGTGACTTTTAACTACATATTGCTGCATTCAGTTGATTTAAAACTCCCTGCGTGTAGAAAACTAATACAGCAGGGAGAAGGTCAAGCTTGAATCCTTGCCCTTGGCATGCTGGCATATTCTCCTGTCTCTTTTAGTCTCTTCCTGCATTCCAAAGTGGTGCTGTCCAAGGAGGACTGAACCATGTTCTTTTTCAAGCATGTGGATCTGTCCTTTAGATCCCAGCATGCCAGGCTGCCTCTGAGACCTCTCTCTGTAGCCCTATGGCTGACATCCTAGCCTTGTGCTGCTCCCTCAGTCACCCCCTCCCCAGCGTGAAGGACTTGTGCTAACTCCCTGAATTCAAGCCATTTCTCTGGGAGCTTCTTGGGCACCTGATTTACATTTTTGGAGGGAGCTTTTTCACGATCAAGGGAGCAGGCTGCCAGCACTTCTTCTGTTTCCTCCTGCACGCACGCACGCACACAGGAGTCCCTTGTGGCTGTGACTCCCCCTTTCTTGTCCCAACAGCGGTTTGTTCTTGGGCTGCTCTTGTCAGGGCCTGACAGATGTGCCTTGCTGTGCCATTTCTTCTGGCCTCATTGAGGCAATCGCATTAAAACCTTCTGTGGCGTCCTTCCCCTCACCAAGATAAATGGGATCTGTCACCAGCGGTGTGTTCACTCCTAACCTTTGGAAATGCCAGGCTGCCTGGCTCTGAACTGCAAGCTGAAGGGGGGGCTGGACCGGAAGGAAGGGGCAAGCAAGGATGGGGATTATCTCATGCAAGTGTCAATTAATTGTAATATAGGTGAAAGGGCTCTACTGGGTCATGATAAAGTAGAAGCTAATAACAGTAGTACTGAGCACTTATATAGTGCTTTAGAAAGTTTGCATATATTATCCTGGTCCTTATGATAACCCTGTAAGGAAGTTCATGGCAGAGGCAAGCTTTGAACGAGGGCCTTCAGAGCACCATCTTGGACCCCCAAACTACCCATGGCATAGAGTTGCATCTTACATTTTCCTCCATTTTTGTTAAGCCAAAAGAAGTAACTGTTCTTTTCCTTCATAGAAGCTTCATAATCCAGGGGAGGTTGCATTTGGGGGGGGGATGTAGTGGTTTGGGAGGTGGTCTTAAACCTGGAAGATCTAGGTTCAAATCCCCCCTCAGCCACAATGCTTCCTGGGTGACCTTGGGCCGGTCGCTTTCTCTCCGCCTCACCTACCTCACAGGGTTGTTGTGAGGAGGGGAGCAGCTGTGTACACCGCCCTGAGCTCTTTGGAACTATTTGAAAAATAAAGTAAAATAAATAATAAATAAATAAAATATACATGCTGCTGCTTAAGCCTTTCCCCCTTTTTGTCTTTTTTTCTGTTTGGAATTATCCCTCCCAACTGCATAATCTTCTCCCTGCTCCAAATCTCTCTCTCTCTCTCTCTCTTTCTCTCTCTCTCTCTCTCTCTCTACACCCAGCTTCTTTCCTCCTAATGGGTCTTTGCAAGTTTATTCTAGTCCAAGGCTGTGTCTGTCTAGTACAGGGGTGCCCAAACCCCGGCCCGGGGGCCACTTGCGGCCCTTGGGGACCCCCAATCCGGTCACAGGGAACCCTCAGTGACCAATGAGCCTCTGGCCCTCCAGAGGCTTGATGGAGCCGATGCTGGCCCAACACAACTGCTCTCAGCATGAGGGCAACTGTTCAATCTCTTGCATGAGCTGTGAGATGAGGGCTCCCTCCATTGCTTGCTATTGTGATGCAGCAATGGCAGTGATGGAAAGGCAGGTCATGCTTCATGCAAGGCCTTTTATAGGCCTTGAACTATTGTAAGACTTTCATTCATTCATTCAGAGTTCCATCTCTAATAAATTCATTTATGTAAAATTATTCAAATTTGAATTGTAAATTAATTCTTTTTTCCTCGGCCCCCGACACAGTGTCAGAGAGGTGATGTGGCCCTCCTGCCAAAAAGTTTCGACACCCCTGGTCTAGTCCATCATTCTCTTTCCAACTGCTGGCAACTAGGTAATGCTAAGAAACAGACAAGCAGGGCATAAAAGTGATAACCACCCCTTGTTTTGTTTCCAGTACCTGTCGCTCAGAAATTTACTATCACTGGTCATGGAGGTTCAATGTGTGTTAATATCATGGCATCGTGTTGACATAGGAAATAGAAAAATACAATTAATCTGCCTTGCAAAAGCAGCCCGTGTATAGCAAGTGCAGTTGGTGAGATGTGGACCAATCATGTACCTGTTATATAAAAAAAAATTTTCTAACTCGATGGGGGCTTTCCTTTTTAGCCCACTTCTTTGAAAGTAAACCCCATTGAAAGCAGTGGGATGTATGTACATCTGAATAAATGTGCCTGCAGTCTGCACATCCACAAGCAAAGCTCATACATGCAATAGCTTAAGCTTATGAGAGCTCAGTAGCCACACTCTGATTAACCGTTTATGACACAGCTCAAGCAGTGGCTGTGGGTGGAACTCTTCAATCAGAGAGTAACCCTCATCAACAGGATGTAAGGAATCCCACTTCCACAAAAACAATACTGGACCTACTGGCCTTGAATTGTTTGAGCTTGTAGCAGAAAGTTGATTCAGGGCGCAATCCTAACCCACTTTCCAGCACCCACATAAGAGCAGTGCAGCTCCAAGATAAGGGAACAAACATCCCCTTACTTTGAGGAAGCCTCCGTGACTGCCACCCAATTGCAGGATGCAGCACATGCCCCATTGGCACCGCTATGCCAGTGCTGGAAAGTTGGTTAGGATTTGGGCCTAAGTCTCTTGTGTGTAGAGGTCAGTCTACGCACAGTAGTAGAAGTCGGTAGAAGGAAATGAGAACCAGGTCAAGCAATCCACTCAACTTCCAGTGGAAAAGTGTGCGTGAAAGTATATTGAGTTGATTCATATCATACCAGAGAATGAACTGGGGTCCTTTTGGATTTTACGATGATTGAAATCCATAGGACTTGACTCAGACACAGAACTGGATTAACTATATACTAAGTATGAACTGGAGCAAGAACCGAGTGATTTGGTGCCTGCGTTGAAGTTGAAGATTCTGTGGAGGAAAACAGATGTAACATCTTTAGAATAAGGTGACAATTGAGCTAGTGTTTAATCTCCTGATGTACGTGTCTGTCATTTCAGTGGCAAAGCTAGGCTCTGTGTGGCTGAGGAATGTGGCTTTTGGTGGGGTTCACAGCAGAACAGGGATTTGTACTTGGATCTCCCTGGTCTAACAGTGCAATCCTTGTATACAGTAGATGTTGGTTCAGAAGTAATCCCAACTGTATTCATTGGGGCTTGCTCCAAGGTGAGAGTACATAGGATTTCAGCCTTAGTTTAGCACTCTGACCCCTACCTCTGGCACGGAATGCTGGCCTCGAAAGCCTGACCAAGAGCTAAACTATCAAATATTTAGGAACCAGCTCTGTAGGGAATTGGGAGAAAATATTTAAAATTCTCAAGCAACAGCATCAAACTTTTAGGAGCTCTGCTGACCAGGCATCTAGGATTTTCCTGCCCTGCCTGGGTCCAATTAAATCTGGCAGGCTGACATGCTGTGCACTTCACTGCACGCCCCACATAACCTAAAAGCCTGCGTTCATCCTGCAGAGTGTGTCACAGGCAACCTGTATTAACGTGTACTCCAGAACTCTGAGGAAGTTGCGCAAGGCTGTCCTGCACATACAGTGAGGGTTGCTGGATTAAATATTGAAGCACACTTTCCACGCTTTCAACAATATGGGTTCTTGAGCTGTGTGTGGAATTTCTATCACTCACAAGGGAGGGTTTCATAAAGCCAAAAATCCACTGCTGTGGTCTACCAGATCTCTTTCAAGGACTGGGGAAATGAGTGATGTGGGAGACTGATCCAGGGAGACTGTTCGCTATAGCAAGGGACAACTGAACTGGAACAGGGTACCAGTCGTAACTGCAGTGCGTCCCTCCCTGCCCCCCCTTCTCCGTGTACGCGCATGGCCAGCACCCTCTTCTACCCCACGTACCATTGATCGCACCTGCCTGAGCTGCTGAGTGTTTTGCAATTCCCTTTCATCACTTCTTTTACAAGCTCCTGCTGTGAAAGGAAGCTTGGGAGGTGAGAGGGAGAAAGACAGAAACATGGGAGCAGGCTAAGCCGCAGTTACCGGTACACCAGGGCTTTGGCCAATGCATGCATAGTCTACTCTGAGGAAGATGTAGAGAAAGGGAGCTGAATGCCACTGTCACTTCAGCGTCTCTCTGAGGTCCAAGATTGGTCAGGGAACAGCCTTGACCTAATAAGAACCTAATTCTTTTTAAGCCGCCCCTCATTGTGCTTGTTTTGTCTGATTACTGCCATGTGTTCTTCTTTTGGGAAAGGAGATCTATCTGTTTATTGTCTGCTAAAAACTCAGCCATGCAAGGGGTCTTTGCCCGGCTGCTTTTCATAATCTAACCCAGCCATTTTCAACCACTGTGCCGTGGCACATTGATTTGCCGTGGATGGTCTGCAGGTGTGCCGCAAGAGTTTGGGGGAGGGTCATTTGTTAGTAGGGCCACTGGGGAATGCAAGCCCCTGCTGTTAATGGGTGTGCCTTGTCAGTTGTCAAGAAACCGATGGTGTGCCTTGAGAATTTTAGCACCTTGTCATTGTACCCTGAGATGAAAAAGGTTGAAAATCATCGATCTAACCTAAGGGTATCCAAAATTTTGGCAGGAGGGCCACATCATCTCTTTGACACTGTGTCAGGGGCTGGGGAAAAAAAGAATTAATTTACATTTAAAATTTGAATAAATTTACATGGAAACTTACATTAATGAATGAAGATCTTGCAATAGCTCAAGGCCTATAAAAGGCCTTGCACAAAGCAAGGCCAGCCTTTCCTTTGCTGCCGCTGCTGCATCACAGATGAGAAACAGCAAGCAGTGGAGGGAGCCCTTATCCCACAGCGCACGTGAGAGGTCAAACAGTTGGCTGTTATGCTGAGAGCAGTCGCATCAGGTCAACGTGGGCTCTAGCAAGTCTCCGGAGGGCCAGAGGCTCGTTGGAGACTGGGGGCTCCCTGAGGGCCAGATTGGGAGTGCTCAAGGGCTGCAAGTGGCCCTAGGGCCAGGGTTTGGGCACCCCTGATCTAACCCAACAGGCGGTGTCAGGCAAGTAGCCAACAGAGGAAGCTGCTGAGAGAAGTCAGGAAGAGACAGAGGCTTCTTTCCATTTGTTTCACACTTACCACTTCCTTGGGTGGCAAGACATACATGAACAACGGAAGCTGCCTTATACTAAGGGCCCAGTTCTATCCAGCGTTCCTGCACTGATGCAGGAGTGCTAAAGGGGCATGTGCTGCATCCTGTGGTGGAGAGGCAGTCACAGAGACCTCCTTAAGGTGAGGGAACAGTTGCTCCCTTAACTTGGGGCTGCATTGCAGCTACATCAGCACCGGAAGGTTGGACATGATTGGGCCCCGAGTCAGATATTGGTCCTCAAACTCTAATCTGTCAACACTGACTGGCAAGTGCTCACCAGGGTTCTAGAAGGGGGTCTTTCCTATCCTTGCCTGGAGATGCCAGAGCTTGAATGTTGTGCCTTCTACATATGCATAGCAGACCACTCAGCTAAACCTTACCCAGACCGCTTCTCGTCAAGCTGGTTCCTTTGTGAGGAGAGAGTACTGAAAACTTATGGTGTTTCACCGGTATCCATTCAGGGAGGCAAGTTGCAGACAGGCACTTGGACATACGGTTCTAGTTTTTAAATCGGTGCCAGCTTCCCCCCAAAAGCAACAGTATGCTGCCCTTACAGCCTTCCCCAAGGATGCTTTTTACCAGCCATCTGCCAAACACAGTCTGGTTTCACTTTCCTTGGCGATGTTCCAAATGGCCAAATTGTATCTTTCAGTTCCTACCCAAGCAGATGAGGTTAAGTTAGTAGTCCTCAGACGCCAAGAGCCATTGAGAAAACACTTTCAGTTAGATCACCCCTCAAAGGTTGATGATTTGCGAACTTATTTTGCTTGCCGTCCTATATTGCAATTGTTCTGAAAATACTTGTAGGGAAGTGGACTGTAGATGCATGTTTTTGTAATGTGGGAATGACATTAATGGATACATAGGTCACAGTTGTGCATAATTCCTAGATGTACTAGTGCAAAAGCCAAGATCTTTGGGGAAACTAATGTCTTTCCTATTCTTCCCAGCACTCAATCTCCCCATCAGTTCTCTCATTCACCCTCTCTCAAACTCAGGGGTTCTTAACCTTTTCACAATTACAGACCCCCAACGGATTGCCAATGGATATGTCTCCATATCTCCTTTGCCAGACAGTTGAAATCCTCTTCATCACCCCAGAATAAGAACTCTGGGAAGGTAGAATCACACACCATACAGTCTCAGTCGACAGACGCAATGCATTTTCAATGGCTGGGAGAGGAGGATGTTGGGTCGCCTAAGCCCAGATGTCATATCAGCTGCAACACTAATTTCCTGGTAATTTCCTGTGCTGCCAGCGGGGTCCCCTGTACCAGGTATCGGGAGGGCCCCATAAATATGCATCAACTGGAGCTTTAATAACTGCTAGAAGAGATGGTGGCAGATTATCTCCCCTGCCCCAACTCATGTGCGTTATTATTTTTTTATGTGACAACTATTGCCTTGGCCATCCATCTGCTTCCCTGTTTTCTTCCTTCTATAATCAGAGCAGGTGATAATCCCTAGGCTCCTTCAGCTGGCTAAGCCTGTCTGGTATGCCTTGTGCCCCACCCAGCTGAGGCAAGCCCTCCAGCTGGAGGTTGTGGTTTGCCAGGGTCTGAATTAAAGACCTCCATGCTCTTGCAATTCCAGGCAGGCAGCCTAGAGGGCTGTGTTTGGATTGATGAATCGCAGGTCACAGGTCCTCCACAAGGTGTGTCTGAGCTAGGTCCTGCATCCTTCCTCAGGACTGGGGACAAAATAGGCCAACACATGACCCCACTAAACTATTCCATTCTACTGTGCCTTCTTATTCATCCCTTACTGTTTTTATTCCGCCCTTCTTTTATGGAGCCAACAGTGGCAGCCGTGTAAATGGTTCATTCCCCCATCCTGCTCGCTTTTAGCCTCACAACAATTGTGTGCAGTAGTTTCGACTGAGAAAGTTGTCCTTTTTGGACATTATATTATCTGGGTACACAAAATCATGGTTGGGGAGGGTGAGAGCATAAGCCCCACTGCAAACTAGTGCACTCCAAAAGCCCTGCCCCCAAACGTATAGTGTTTGCGTACAGCAACAATACTTACGTGTTTGCTTGTGCCTTCCTTACAGTGTGTTTGATTACTTTGTTTTAGTGCTTGTTTTTACTTATGGCGTTAGCCGCTCTGGGGGCAGAATGTAGCAATACAAATATTTAAATAAATAGTAAGGTAAGTGCTGTGCCCAAGGAAACGGCATCCATGCGATCAGGAATTCTGAATGTCTGGCCTTTGGGAGGGATCTTTCCCTGGGCACAGCATTTGATATTGCACAGAAGCACTCTGTTGTGCTCAAGGGCAGGACTTCAGGACTGCATTGGCAGAGTGTACTAGCACACTGTCAGGGGGCCTCTCCTGAATCTCACATCAGTGCAGTAGATGCTATATTGTCTTCGTAGATCTATTATGATTGGCCAAAGATGAGCTTTGGGGACTGACAGCCCAATATTGAGCTGCCTGGTGCAGAGGGCTGCCGTGGCACAAAAATGACTGCCGTGGTATCATGAATACACTGGGCAGACGCTGGTGGCTCCTTGGGGGAAGGGGACTTTGCAATGGGCCTTGCAATGGGGCTCCTTGATTCTGCCGCTGCTCTTTAGCCGCTGCAGAATCAAGGAGTCCAGTGTCAGGCCATGTGGCCTGACACAGGGCTCCAGATCAGCAGAGCTGAGCTTGCCGATCCCAAACCCCCTCCCCCTGCCACACCGTCCCCTGCTCTCCACCCACACCACAATGACTCCTCCCCACCTCCCCCTGCCTTGCCTTCTCCGCCCATCAGGTGCTTCGCGAGAAGCCCCTGGTGGCGGATTGCCAGCCTCCCACAGGTACTGTCCCAGCACAGGCTTGCGCTGGAAAAGCTCCAGCACTATGTATGTGCCAGCAGTGAGCCGGCACGCACTGCTTAGGATTGGGACAAGTCAGGATTTGAACTTGAATCTCACCAGTCTTAATAGTTGAGGTACTTGTTTCCTTGCTTGGAAAGGTTGCTCATTTGTACATAATCAGTACCTAATAGTAGAGCTTATTTGCCACAGTGCCACTACCTGTGCCGCTATAGTGCCGCTACCTGCCGCTACCGTATACTTTTGTTTTTGTAGGACAACAAAAACATGCTCATTTATATGCAGAAATAGGTTTTCTGGGCCATCAAGAGGCACACACTTTCAACTTTGCTTTCTCAGAGAAGATTTCAAAGATAGCACATAAGCGTCATTTGACTTGCTTGATGCTGCCCATTACAGGCTTGTTCCTCACGTAGTTTTCTTTGTCATCATAGTGGGTGTAGTCATTAAAAACAATCAAAGTACTTTGCCAAGGTAATCCAAGCTGAGTCTTAGCACAAATTTGGCATCACAACTGAAAAAATTATACAAATTAAACGTATAATTGCTCATTCTGCATAAATGTTTCTCTTGTCAGGGAAGAAGCAGTAAAGTATACGGGCCACCACTGAACCAGAGTTTGCATTGGACATGATCACATATTTTTCAGATTTCACCTTTATAGCCCTGGTTGGCAACCTTCAGTCTCGAAAGACTATGGTATAAGCCTACAGCACCCGGTTTTCCCAGGCGGTCTCCCATCCAAGTCTGGGGAACTTGTTGCCCAATCTTATGCATGCCTGCTCAGTCCCATTGTGTTCAGTCAGGCTTACTCCCAGGCAAGTATGCACAGAATTGCAGCCTTAATTTTTGTATTTTTAAAAATGTTAATATTTTAAAAATGGAAGCTTGACATTCTGTTTTTTTTTTTTGGTTCTTGCATTGGATTCACAGAATGTATACTGTTTTGCGCTTACTCTATCTAGCATTGTATTGGCAACCTTCAGTCTCGAAAGACTATGGTATCGCGCTCTGAAAGGTGGTTCTGGCACAGCGTCTAGTGTGGCTGAAAAGGCCAATCCGGGAGTGACAATCCCTTCCACACCGGGAGCAAGTGCAGTCTGTCCCTGGTCTGTCTCCCTGGCTATGGGCCTTCCTTCTTTGCCTCTTTGCCTCAGACTGTTGGCCAAGTGTCTCTTCAAACTGGGAAAGGCCATGCTGCACAGCCTGCCTCCAAGCAGGCTGCTCAGAAGCCAGGGTTTCCCACTTGTTGAGGTCCACTCCTAAGGCCTTCAGATCCCTCTTGCAGATGTCCTTGTATCACAGCTGTGGTCTACCTGTAGGGCGCTTTCCTTGCACGAGTTCTCCATAGAGGAGATCCTTTGGGATCCGGCCATCATCCATTCTCACGACATGACCGAGCCAACGCAGGCATCTCTGTTTCAGCAGTGCATACATGCTAGGGATTCCAGCACGTTCCAGGACTGTGTTGTTTGGAACTTTGTCCTGCCAGGTGATGCCGAGGATGCGTCAGAGGCAGCGCATGTGGAAAGCGCTCAGTTTCCTCTCCTGTTGTGAGCAAAGAGTCCATGACTCGCTGCAGTATCTAGCATAAAATAACATTTTTTACAGTGCTTGTTTGCCTTTAGCAATCACATGATAGGCAGAAATTCAGCAGGAGCAGAGTTCCCCATGATTGGGAACAGGAGGGTGGATCAGGCCCGGTGGGGATGGACTTGTCAGTGGGATCATGCACTCCGCGACTGATCTGTCTCCCAGTGCCACATTTTCCTCCTCTACCTCCCTCCCACCCTCTCAACATGGTTACCTACTCCTCCCTGTTCTAAAATTATTAGCAATTAACCTCGCCTGCCTTTCCCCCCCTCCCTCCTTTTTATCTTGCATGCTGTCTGTCTCTTTAGACACCTGCCTTTGAAGATGCATTGAAATATAGATAAGACCCAGTGCAGCAGAGAAAGAAGCAGGGTGGATGAAGAATGGAAGGATAGAGAGGAGAGGGGGAAGGACATGGCCGCTCTCAGGCGTACTGGGCTTGGCCACCTGTTGCTTCCCTCTCGGAGTTCTAACTCTGTTTTATTCCTTTTCCTTATAGGCCAGCCCTAAACTCTTAAAAGCTGACCCAAAGTTGGATCAGTGGCTACACAGAGCCTCTGTGTACAGAGCCAGCATACCTGTTGCTGGGGAGCAACAGTAGGTGTCATGTTAGCTTCCTGCACACGTTTGGCCAACTGGTTGGCAACCTTCAGTCTCGAAAGACTATGGTATAAGCCTACAGCACCTGATATTCCCAGGTGGTCTCCCATCCAAGTACTAACCAAGTACTAACCTGACCCTGCTTAGCTTCCGAGATCAGACAAGATCAGGCATGTGCAGGGTAACAGTTGCAACTATTGTAGGAAGCATCCTGCTGACCTTTAGGCTTCTCTAGCAGGGCTTCTCTCACATTCAGCCCTGAAGCTTGTTTTCAGAGTTGTCCATTAACCTGGCGGAAAATATGAGCAAAGGGATATTATTATTCAGAATATTTATATATTGGTTTTTCAACAAAAAATGCTCACAAAACAGCATACATAGCAAAATAAGTACATACAACTGCCATGCTAGATCATATGGAAGGGCAAATCTTCTAGCCTGTATAACAGCTTTTGCAATACGTCACTATTCCAATCCCATTTCATCCTCCAGGAGCCACAGCTTGTGACCTAAAAGCCAGGGTGTCATTAGAGACAGGACTCAGCCCTGGAAGGAAGTTTAAAGCTCAGGCCTAGGGTCATGAGATCCCTCTCAGCATAAGTTCCAGACTGATGATGGGAAATCTGCTCTGCTGTTTGGGGGGCTATGGCCACCAGGGCAAAGGGCCAGAGGCTACACATGGGCGACGGCAGCCCCGCTGTACCTCTTCCATCTCCCATCATCATCATGTGAGTGGCACAGGCAGATCGGGGGCAAGTCAGGGTGGGGAGTGAACCAGGCCAGGGGTGAGAGGGGGAGAATTACGGCAGCAGTTGTGTGTATGGGCTTCCTGCCATAGGTCCAAGGTGGCCTATTGGAGGCCAGATGTCCTACAGAGAGATCAGTAAAAAAAGATTTTCACTTACTTCTCCTGGGCTGTCTAGTTCCCACCCCCTGTAGTATGCAGGACATACTCTGTCAGCAGCACTGCATAGTCTGACCTGGATTGGGCCCTTAGTGCTCAGCTCAGCATGGGAACATCATCAGTCATTGGAAAAACCAGTCATGAGGTTTTGTCTCTTTATCACATTTCACTGTGACCAAGAAAGCTAAAATGCATAGATGGACAGGACAAAATACATAGGTAGACAGTTGGTTTATACAATACTTTAAAATCTGAAGTAGACCCAGGAGTTCTGATGTGTGTGTACACATGGTGGTCTCTCTCTTTCCTGGGATAAGGAGATTAGTTAGAGCTGTTCCCCTAATAATAATAATAATAATAATAATAATAATAATAATACAAGTATTTATATACCGCCTTTCGTGGTCATCAGATTTCTCCTCAGACTTTAATTCAAGGCAGTTTACAGGGGCAGGCTGTTCTAAACCCCCGTAGGGATTTTTACAATCAAAGAAAAGTTCTGCCTTTCAAGAACCGCACAACATTTCAGATGGATCTTTTCTGGTCTGGTATCACTACATATGCTGCTTCTCCTATTTTTAAGCAGGAGTGTGCACCTTAAAGTGTAGGGTTGGTTCCAACTTAAAAATACCATCCAATCCAGCCCATGAGCAGGTTCTATTTGCGAAGTTCTTTGGCACAGTGTAAACTAGCTGCAACCAGTAGAATGGTTGGCAGGAAGGGAAAAATCTGTCCCTCCCCCCTGCCTTCCTCCAAGAAGCAGGTAGCTTCTAACCCTTTCCTGTTTAACTCCACCATCCCTAGTACTGTCTCAGAGTACAGAAATTTTCAGACACTACTACGAGGACACTGATGTGATCAGGTGCCCCCACATGTGCCGCTAAAGGATCTAGTCAATCATGTAAAGCACAGTAGAGGGTGGCAGTGTGTCTTTTCATTCTCTGCTCACAGAGACATATTGCACCTCCCCAACTGTAATTATTTACTTAACATTTTTATCCTGTCCTTCCTCTAAGAAGCTCAGAGCAGCACACATGGTTAGAAGAACTTCTTCTCACACATCTAGACTTGAGCACCAGTATTTTTCTTTTTAGAAAATCTCCACTGAAGGAAAACCAGGTTCTGTGATCAGATGAATCATGAAGATTTTTTGATGCACTGTATCTGCATACATTTACCTGTGTTTGAATGATTCATTGTGCTTCCATCATTCAGGTTTTCTGAATTTTTATTTTTTATTTTTAAACAAGGAAGGAAAGTAGCAAGGGGAAACTGATGGAGTGGAATGGCAGGACAATCTTTCTGTGACAGCTTTGTGACCAAAAACAAAAGCCACACTGGCAGAATAAATCAGATAGCAAATCTTGCATTATACGCATTGCCCAGTCTGCTGGGAAGCAGAAGGGAGTAATGTATACTTGCCTGTCCTCAAGAGACCCATGCAGCAGTGCTCTCTGCAACTCCCAGCCACCACTGCCAAGGAAGGGACATGGCCTATGTCGTTACATTTTTAATTAATTTGTTTACGAGGCTGTTATACTGCACCTCAGCCAATGCTCCCGAAACGTATACGACAATCGTATGAAACATGTTAAAATCGATAGCAGAGTAACATAAAAAAAGTAAGCAAGAAAATCAATATTAAAGCATCTACCACTAATCAGAGCAACATGACACAGTGGAAAAGTACCAATGGGAGGAGCGCATTCCTAACAGTCAAACGCGACCTAACCAAAGGGTACAGTTTTCATTCTGGGCCAAACGTAGGAGCCCAATAGCTTTCTTTGGAATCAGCTTGAAAGAATGGAGATCTGGGCATGGCAAGTAAGGGGAGATCTGGTTCTCACAAGTACATTCTGGTCCCTCTCTCCCTTCACCTTCCTTTCTTCCAGGAAATGGGAAACAAAAAGCTATCCTTGCTTTAGGGACCTTCCACTAGGCCAGGTGGTGGGATCCTGATGTGTAGAATAAACTACACCACTTCAGACTGAGAATGGGATCTCTTTTTTAAATCTTCCCCTCAATTAAAAACTGCAGCACAGGCCAGCACAGTGGTCAAAGATTGGGATTCAGACTTTTCTTCTGATGTGCTGCTCAGCTATCTGCAGATTTAAAAACAAAACAACACATTGAGAAGCATACATGGAGGAAGCATGATATTTCTTATCTCTAGTTAGAACTGGAACAGTCCATTTTGTCAGTTTGGCAGCAACTGTTACCCTGCACATGCCTGATCTCATCTGATCTTGGAAGCTAAGCAGGGTCAGGCCTGGTTAGTCCTTGGATGGGAGACCGCCTGGGAATACCGGGTGCTGTAGGCTTATACCATAGTCTTTCGAGACTGAAGGTTGCCAACCAAACCATCTTATTGTGATGCACAGACTGCCCTTAAGTCTTGTTGCTGGCAGGGGTCTTGGAGCAATGCCTTAGGAAGTCCTTGCTCCGCTGCAGTCCTGCTTACAGAGAAAGCTCTTGGAAGGAAAGGAGAAAGGGGATGGGGGAAAACAGAAAGGAAATTGAGAAATGAGGGACAGCATTAGGGAAGCAAATGTTGACTGGAAAGGAGGGCCAGAGGAGCGGATCTGGTGTAAAGATAATTTATAAAAGGAGGAGCATTTTAGGCCCCAACTCCAAATTATATGTATGCCTGTTATTGATAATGGGCTTAACCAGGGGTCTCCAAACCCTGGCCCGGGGGCCAGATGCAGCCCGCAGCAAGCCTCTTTCTGGCCTGCGGCCAACCTCTTGTCCCCTGAAAGCCTCTGGCCCACTCAACTGAACAGGACTAGAATTGTGCTCTGATTGTGTCTGGAGGATGTTCTGAGGGCCAGAGAGGTTGAATGAATGAGCCCATTCATTCATTTATTCAGTCATCTAAGTTCCATCTCTTATTTATTTATTTATATAAATTTTATTATTTAAATTTTTTTTCCAGCCCTCCACACCACGCCAGATATTTGATGCAGCCCTCTGGCCAAAAAGTTTCGAGACCCCTGGGCTTAACAGTGGAAGTAAGCTTTTGGCATCAACAAGCAGCTCAGGGGCCCTAATCAAACTCAGGTCCATGGTGAACAAGAGGTGAGGCTGTGGTGTAACCTAGTGGTCAAGGGTATTGTCTTCAAATTGAGACACCCCTATTTTGAAGCTCACCTGTGCCATGAATTCAAACTAAGGGGCTTTGGGCATTATACTCCCTCTCGGCTTCAGCTGCTAAGCTACAATGCAGGGATTACCATATCGCTCTGTCTCTGAGGAACTCCAGGTGGTGTACATTGTTCCTTCTTTTTATCCTCACAACAACCCTGTGAGGTAGGTGAGGCAGAGAGTTGATGACTGGCCCAAATCACCCAGGAAACCTCATGGCTGAGAGGGGATTTGAACCTGAATTTTTCAGGTCCAAATCCAGCTCCCAAACTACTTTACCATTCTGGCTCTTGATTAGATGTGTGGGAAGAATAAACTGAACCTTCCCCCCCCCAAACGGATGAGGAGCCTTTCTCACACCCCTGCTCCCGTGTGATGGGAAATCTGTTTCACCTCTTCTCTCTCCAAAATCTCCCTTCATCCTGCCCTGTCCGAAACACACATGGCAGAGCCTTCACCAGTTACAATCTCCGAAGCAGAGTGTTCACGAGATCCATGGAACAGCAGCTTGAGGTTAGTTCCCTTATTTCACCACTTCATGTGGTTGATGTGGTTGGTCCCAACCAGGCAGCATTTCTTGAGAAGTGACAGGGTATATTACTGAGGGGGAAGGAAGAGGCAGATGTAAAGCAGTGATGGGCAGCTAGATTGGCCCTGAGGAACAGGGCGACGAATTAGGCGGAGCACCTTGATAAGCATTCTGCCCTTTCCTTTGTTCAGTAGCCGCTGCCAGCGCACTCATAATTAGCGGAGGCTGAAGCCCTCAACTGGCATGCCACCTCTTAGGGGAGGGAAAGGGAGACGGCAGAAAACATATGTGTGGCACAGCCTGTGTTTCTTTGGCAGTTTCATCTCCTTACTGAAGCCAGCTTTGCTGGGGCTAAACAGACTTCTGCTTGAACCACATAGGTGAAGGGTGGGCCAAATGGCAGACAGTTCTTGGATTGGATTTAACCCATCGCCTGCCAGTTGCCTACCCCTGGGTATATGAGTCATTCCCAGTCTCTTTGTCGGAACGCATTATTATTCCGCAAGACAATTGCTAAAGGCAGTAAAAAAGAAACCAGTTGAACCATGAAACCTCCTCTGCACCAAAAGTATCCACCAACAGATAAGTCTGCTTGCTCTTTTCTATATGATTTACTCTTCTGGCCTTGCCTCTTTCCAGTCACCTTCTCACCCAAATGTTTATCTCTCCAAAGGCGCCTAGAACTTTGCAGTGGGCTGATTTGGGAGCAGAGAAACTTGAAGGAAGCACTTCACTCCCCATGTTACTATTCCACTCTAAATTCCCCTCCCCTGAAAGCTCCTTTTCCCCAGGAAAAGCAACCATTGGGCTTTTGTGTATAATTTTGTCCTTGATAAAGAAAAGAAGCTCCCCGTTTTGTTATCCTGTTCTTTGCCGGGCCATCAGACTGGAATGGGTATTCTGGCTCTCCCACCTTACCCGCAAGCACTGACACAGTGAGATGGCTCACTCACAAGCCCCAAGCCATCCCCACCATAGTCATAACATTGCCATGATGCTGGCTTCCTTACAGGTATGTTGTAAGGATTATTAAGGACGCGTATGAAGCATTCTGAGCATTCAGAAACTGTGGTATAAATGCGGAAACGGGTGGAAAGGTGAAAACAGGCAGGACCCCAAAATCTATCTGCGTCCTTTGCCCATATGCAACCTCACTTCCCAAGAGCATCCCCTGAATTTTTCCCCTGAGTTGCAGTAACCCTCACCACCAGAATGTGTATTTGTGGGCGCGCATTCAGTACACTGCTTTCTGTGCAGTAGATCATGTCAGACAAGATGTATCCACTCATTGGCAGCTGAAACATTTGAGTGGACAAAGCAACTGAGCCTGGAGCAGTAAGCATTACCACTGGTTAAAAGTATAGCTGGAGCCTGGGCTTGGAAAATAGACTAGTGCTTGAACTTGCCACCTGGCTGGGAAGAGAGGCTGTAATACAAACATACTAAGGCTTTTTTTTCTGGCTGGATGGGTTAAAAACATAATTTAACATGTTACTTGAGTCTTAAACCATGGATTAAAACACATTATAGGATCTAGTCCAGGGGTGCCCAAACCCTGGCCTGGGGGCCATGTGACCCTCAGGGGCTCCCAGTTAGGCCATCGGGGAGCCCCCAGTCTCCAATGAGCCTCTGGCCCTCCAGAGACTTGCTGGAGCCTATGCTGACCCGATGCAACTGTTCTCAGCATGAGGACAACTGTTTGACCTCTCACCTGAGCTGTGGGACGAGGGCTCCCTCCACTACTTGCTGTTTCACATCTGTGATGCAGCAGTGGCAGCAAAGGAAAGGCTGGCCTTGCGTTGTGCAAGGCCTTTTGTAGGCCTTGAGCTACTGCAAGACCTTCATTCATTCATATAGGTTCCATCTCTAATAAATTCATTTATTTAAATTTATTCAAATTTTAAATGTAAATTAATTATTTTTTCCCCCGGCCCCCGACACAGTGTTAGAGAGTTGATGTGGCCCTCCTGCCAAAATGTTTGGACACCCCTGATCTAGACTGTGTAAAGAGGCTGTAATCTTTGTCTTGAGTACCTTTCTGATGGCTCAATTCTAATGAAGATTTGTGCTGGCGGAACATGCATTTCGCCTGCATAAACTCTTTTACGGCTGTCACAAATGTGACTAGGCCGGTGCATGGGTCTGGTCACCACTGGAAGTGGCGAGCAGCTGGGTGCGCACACCAATGGACTGGGGACACACACACACACCCCCCCCAAGAGGAGGTAAGGCTGCACAGGGTGGAATGGGATGGGGGGAGGGGGAACAGGGGAAAGGGTAGACAGAATGGGGCTGTGACAAGGATAGGGAGGAAGGGAGAGGATGGGTTTGATGGCAGTGGTGCATGCCAAATTCTAACCCTTCCCAGGCCTGATGCAACTTCACGTATCACTTGACTTGTGTCAGATATTGAGCAGTGATATTCTTTTTAAAAAATCAAGTTTACAGCCCTCATTTTTTTTTAATGGATGCTTTCAAGAGCCTCTGCAATTAATGAGGGTGTGAGAGCGTTTCAGTGGGCAGAGTAAGAAACCTGATCAACCTTCATGAATGAATGAATGCCCTTTGATCCTGGCCTCTGTTTTTCTGCCTCTGTTTACTTCTTGTCAGTTTTCTAGGTCCCACTTCTCCAGTTGTATGCAGTTAGAAGTGCTTAATCTGGCATGATTCAGATGAGCTCTTGCCACCTCGACCAATGCTGAATGCTTGTGCCTGACAAATCAAACTGGATTGATATATTAGACAAAAGGGTAATTTTTAAAAATTGGCATAAAACATGCAGGCACTGGGGAGATTGGAGGCTCCATGCATTTTGGGAGGTTGCTCAATTCTGATTTTCTGATATGCAATAAACATAAAAACTTAGGAACACCCAAAATAAACATCTAGGGAATGGGTGGCATCCTGCCCTGTATAGAATATACAGAATCATATTTGTGTGTGTGTGTACATACATACATAATACAGTAATGTGACATCACATAGATTGCACTCAGAGTTTCTGCACCTCTTACTTCAATTTGTTAGCTACTGCCAATAATCTGTTGCCTTTTAGTAGACATTACCAGTGGCAGCCATGAATTTCTTTCTGTCTTGTTTGGGCCTAAAGTCCATTGCTTTTGTCCCTTGCCTTCTTTGTTCATCTATTCACTTATATCTGGTTCTGCCCACTTCACTGCTCATACCTGGCCAGGTCCTTTCAAATCAGTCACATAGAATGTTCCAGGCTATGGTTGCCTGGTAGGCACAGACTTGGCTGTGTTCCATCTGTTTGGCTGCCCTTA
Organism: Tiliqua scincoides; assembly: GCF_035046505.1. Classification (NCBI taxonomy): domain Eukaryota; kingdom Metazoa; phylum Chordata; class Lepidosauria; order Squamata; family Scincidae; genus Tiliqua; species Tiliqua scincoides. The sequence continues at coordinate 124,638,413 of NC_089822.1, forward strand.
TTGTTTAAAAAAAAATGCAGGGCACAGGTCTTCTTGCCTTCATTCCTGTTCTCTTTCATACACGATTGTTGTCCCCATGTCCCAATGGCCTCTGGAAAAACTTGGCTTCCAGCCTATTGCACATGGTGCAATTTCAAAAACATTGAAATGGCTGGTGGAGGGTGGTGGTGAGGAACCATGGAGATAGCAGAATCTCTTCTATAGAGTTATTTGGAATAGCTAGTGGAATATTGAATCTAGATCTGTTTATGTCCTATCCTGAAACGGAGGTCATCTCTTTAAAAGTATTATCATTATTTACTATGATGATTAAGTATACAGATTTTCAACAAAAAGCAATTCACAAAGTGGTTTACATGGCTAAATAAATAAATGGCTCAGAGCACAATCCTATGCAGGTCTACTCAGAAGCAAGTCCCACTAGAGTCAATGGGGCTTACTCCCAGGAAAGTGTGGATAGGATTGGGCTGTCACTCTCCCCATAGGGTTCATAATGATGCAGATGAGACACTAGCAACAGCCACTGGAAAAGATACCATGGTGAGGTAAAGAGGGACAATTGCTTCCCCCCCCTGCTAAAGATAAGAGGACACCACTTTAAAAGGTACCTCTTTGCCCAATGAGCAGGATTAGAGCATGGGTGTTTGAAATATGAACAAGAGTTCTTGAATTAAGGTCATTTCAAGGCAGCATTATGAAATGATCACTTTTCTAACTGAAATAATCACAGATTGAGGAAAAACAACAACAGCAAAAGCCACATAATCCTGTTACAAGGTAGTACCATCCATTATCTGAAGATCAAGTTTAGACCAGTGTTTCTCAACCAGTGGTACTTGTACCACCAGTAGTACTTGAGCTGGTGTCTGGTGGTACACACAGTACCCCCAGACCCCTGCCACCTGGCAGCGAGACCAGCAATGCAATGTGACAAGCAGCAATAGGAGGTTTGGTGGGCAGAGCTCCAGCATGTGCTTTTTCCATTCTCAAAAAAAGCTCTCCTATCTGCCCTGAGGCTCTCACTAGTGTTTTGTTGCGTTGCTTCTGGCTCCCCAATCTGGACGTAACTGGAGAGGACATCATCACCAGTTCCTTCCAATAGGTGGAGCATGAGAAGTGGTACGTCAGGGGACAAACATTGAGAAACGCTGGTTTAGACCACAAACAGAGTAGATTTACTGACAGTAAGGTCTTTCTCTAGGATAGCATGAGATGATTGACGGAAGCAGTGAACCAAGGGAAAAAAATCAATCCTAGCCATAAATTAGTCTGAGAGAAACATTCCTTTCTATCCGCATAACTGATAAACAGGGAATGTGGAGGAATTTAATTTACTGTTTTGGCGTTCAGAACTGGACCCTGTGGTCTTTCTCCCAGAGGAAATAAGGTAACTGTCAGTGTTTTATTTCACATGTTCATTTGTTTAAATGTGGCCAGATTCAAAATTATGCATTCTTCTTTGTGGTCCTTGTGCAGTCCTGCCTAGGGCAGTGGTTCTCAAACTGGTGGGTCGCAACCCACCAGTTTGTGCAACGCTTCCCCCCATCCCTTTAAGGGGCGGGGGAAGGGGGGAGGCAGTGACGCGATCCCCAGGATTGAGCCGCTAAGAGGGGCAAGGGGGGTGCTTATGACTTACTTGGCATGGTGTAGGGCTGCATCAGGCTGCAGGAGGTGCAGGGAGCCCTGTGCAGCCCTCCGCAGCGTTCTCTAAGGCTTGGAACCTGCAATAGAAGTGGGTGCAAAGCACCTCCTGCAAAAATGGAAGTGCTTTGCGCCCACTTTTAGTGAAAGTTCCAAGCTTCGGGGAGCACTGTGGAGGGCTGCGCAGGGCTCCCCACACCTCCTTCAGCCGGATGCAGTCCTACACCATGCCAAGTAAGTCACAAGCACCCTCCCTCGCCCCCTTAGCGGTGCAATCCTGGGGATCGTGTTGCTGCCCTAGCCCCTCCCCTGCAAGAAATAACTGAAGGAGTAAAACTCCCTCAAAGTTTGAGAAACCCTGGTAGGGAATCATGCACAAGCAAGCAACAAGTGTAGATTTTCCTGGTGCTTCAGAGGTGCGAAAAATGCTCTTTCCTGTCCATTTGGCTAGTTCTTGTGACAGCTTTGGCAAAAACAGGATTTTCCAACTAAAATTGTCTTTGAAACATCATGGACTAGAGAAAAAAATTGGTTTGTCTTTATACCCTTTGGAGCACACCAGGAATACTCAGCTCCATATGTTCATTCTGTATTCATGCACCAAGATCAAACATTGTCCGTATATAGTATTGGGAGTTGCTGCTTAAACCTAGCTGGATTTCACAAACACGTGACTGGAAGTCTGAAGTTGAAATGCTGTTTTAGTGGAAACCAAATAAATATAAATTCTGAGTGCTTATCTGAGGGTGGGTAAGCAAGAAGGCTCAGAGCAGGACGAGAAAGACTAGCTTAACACTGGCTTAGCCGCAGGCCCAGCTAGACTGCCTGTTGTTTGGGAGTTTGACCAAGACACAAAGGGGCTTGTTACGCCAGCATGAGAAGGGTACACAGTCACTCAGAGGACAAATTAGAATTGATACAGCTACTGAGCCACCCAGTCTCTATGTCTTGCTCCACTGGCCATTCAGCCCTTCTGCCCCCTTTCTGATTCCAAAAAGCTCAAACACATCAGTTTCTAAAATGACAGGTTGCCCATAGTCAAGCCTAGAGATTAAAAAAAAAATCCCTGCCAAGTCAGATGCAACAGCAGATGACAGTGATTGATGAGCTCGACACGGGCCTGCCCAATGATCAGAAGCCATCGGAGCACAGCCGAGAAACAAGCAGCGAAAAAGCAGCTGGAAGGGAGGAAGAAGCTGTTTGAGGGGTGGGGGGAGGTAGGACATCAAAGCGGATGCTCTCGTGATGGATAGAGGGGACTGAGCAGCTACTGTAGCCAGCATCTTCAGTGATAGATGGAAGAAGAAGAGGCTAAGATAGAGGATGGAAGCAGCATCATTTGTGGCTGGCTTGGGGAGGGGCAGTAGTGAGACAGTAGCATAGATTGAGACTGATAAATGCTCTGAGTGTTTAAAAGGGGATGAATAGGCAAGGTACTGCTTAGCCTTGCTTAGTGGTATCTGGTAGGCAGTGTTTTATGGCTCCCTGATACTAGTGCAAATGGCCAATCTAGAGATGTGGACTGTCCCATCTCCTTTCACATACAGTGCTGTGTGCACATGTATCTTCCTTCACGTTTGATCCTGGTTGTAGATGTGAAAGGGGTTGGAAGAACCTCACGTGATTTTTCTGCATTTATTTGCTGTATATTTAGTGGCTGGCAGCTGACTGTGACTTGACCATTGGAAAGCTGCATTTGTGAAGCCAGAGGTGTAACTAGGGCAGAGCCTAAGGAGCACCTGCCCTGGGTGCTATGCCAAGGAGGGTGTGAAGCCACCAGTACCACCTCCTGTGGAGAGAACCTGGAAGTGACTGCCTTGTGCCGCATATGGTCCTCTCAGAAGAGGGGGTTCTTGCTATTGAACCTTTGCGCCCCTTTTCCTTCTCCTGTGGAGGCTCCCCTTTGAAGAAGGCACCCCTTCATTATGTAGGCTCCCCTCGTTCAAGGGAGCCTCTACAGGAGAAGGAACAGGGGTGTGAATCTGCTAGTGCCCGCTCCTCCAGGGGAGAACCCGGAAGTTATGTCACATGATGCCACTACGTCATTGCCCCAGGCACCAAAGCTTCTAGTTACACTTCAGTGTGAAGCAATTAAAAAGCCATTATCTGTGGCACTGGATCTGAGATAGTATCTCACGATGGACCTGTGTGTGTGTGTGTGTGTGTGTGTGTGTAAACCAACCAGTGGATCAAAATGCACAATATAGCTTTTTCCAATGCTTGTCAAGTCTTTGCTTATAAACCACCAGGGAGGAGCCTCTACAACTTCCCTAACCAACTAGTGCCTATATTAACGGTTTTATCAGCTTGGTGCTTAAAATATATAGAACTATTACATGTTTCGAGAAACCTTAATTCATCCTATGAGTTTTAATTGATGAAACAATGATACCCTGAATTTCTTAAAGGGGAGTGTAGAAATATAATCATAAGAAATCTGCATAGATTTGCATGTGAATAAAACAAGAGCCCTGGAGAAAAAGAAGCAATAGTTGGTTTCTAGATTAGGCACCCAGCAGGCACCATCTTAGAACAGCCATAATTATTGGATTATTTTAGTTTGTTCTCAGTTGCTTTATGGCTGTATTTCATATTGATATTGTAAGTTGCCTTGAAGGGCCTTTGCTGCCAAAAATCGGGATATAAATATTTACTTAAAGAAAATAAATTTGCTTCCTGTGTGAGACAAAAGGAGGAAGCCTTTTGTAAGATGGTATCTGCTACTTGCAAATTAAGTAGTTGTACCAGAAATAGTTTATTTCTTTTTTCCCCCTTATCTTTAATTAATCAAGGATATCTTTTAAGAGATGAATACCTTTGATTTTGCCAAACTTTGTACTCCCTGATAAGATTCTTCTCAGAGGCCATGCTGACCCCCTCCCTAGTCCCGATACCACAGTGCAGTAGACAACCCCTCTTCCGTGCCATGGAGTCTTACCCTTGGATAAGAGAAAAATTGTTCCCTTATCCAGAGGAGACCTCTGCAACTCCAGCCCCCCCCCCCCCCGGGATGTAGTGGTAGCCATTTTGGCACCACTACATTGGCAGGGGGAAGAATAGAATTGGGCTCTTAGATTGTGTGTTCATATATAAATTCTGCACCAAACTAAGCCATACTCTGCACTGAGAAAAGCTGAATTCTGCAGTCTGTATAAATTTTTTGCAAAGCAGACAATTTTGCATATATTTACTTATTTTCAATAGGCTGCTTCTGTTATTTATGGATAATGTAAAGAAGCAGAATCGGCATCATGGACTGCCTAGGGCAAACACTGGCCAAGGGCCCATACAAATCAGAGGAGACCCCCCTCAGCATAGCGTCCCCTTAAGCTCCCAATACAGGTGGCAGGAGTAGTGCAAGTCAGCTGAAAGACTTACAGGTTTGTGTAGGGCTGCAGTCGTATCCTCATCTGGGAGTAAGCCCCATTGACTATTGTGGGGCTTGGTTTTGAATAGACGTGGATAGGATTGAGCACTAGGTTACAAAAGCAGCCTCCTTGAATCAAGTCAGACAGTTGGACCATCAGAACAGTACTGTCTGCACTGATTGGCAGTGACTTTCCAGGATATACCCTCAGATTGGTCTTTCCCAGCCCTACCTGAAGACGCCAGGGTTTGAACCTGAGTCTTTCTGAATGCAAAGCAGGTGCTCTACCTCTGAGCTATAACCCCTCCCCTGTCTCATGCCATTGCTGTACTGAGCACTCTAATCTAGAAGTGGGAGCATGACCTGCACAGGATGCTCCCATTGATGAGTAGGAATGGTGGGAGATGCCATCACCATTTACATATGCATTTGTAGATGTACCAGGGCCTGGTACATTTGTAGATGCAATACACTTTTAGATGCATGGGGGCTTGGGGTACAACTTGGTCCTAAGACCTCTGGCGACCTAGTGCTGGCCCCATCGAGGAGATATGTCGGACACTGAACCCTTGACTGCAAGAAATTCTGCTCTGCCTTCTTCTGTCTGCTCCAGTGCTGTTTACGCATTTAGCAGCAGGACCCACTTTTTAGAATGAGAATCTGTCAGGACCCACCGGGAGTAATGTCATGACCAGAAGTGACATCAGCAAGCAGGAAATTTTTTAACAATTCTAGGCTGCAATCCTACCTATGCTTACCCAGGAGTAAGTGCCACTTCCTATCATTGTTAGAAGAATATACATAGTAACTTGTTAAAAGTTCAGGTCTGTGACATTTCGCCAAATGCAGTCACATACCATGGTAGCATCAAGTCTAAAATATTAAAAATAAAATATTCAAATGAATGGGGGACCCACCTGAAATTGGCTCACAACCCACTTAGTCGGTCCTGACCCACAGTTTGAGAAGCAGTGTTGTACTCGGTGTCACTCCACAAGGCATTTTGTTCAGATGCTTTCAAAACTCATTTTTCCAGCCTTACAGGCTAGAAATGTTTCATAAAAAAAATGAAACGTGATTTTTTCAGGGTACAACAGCTAGTACCGGATTCTGTGCCTACATGCTTTCATTGAATACTCCATATGTATTTGGCATAATGTATTTTGCTTCACAGGGGTTTTAATGAATTTGAAATTCTTATGCCCGGGATTGCACTCTATATACGAAAAAAGTAGAAATATAGAAGTTGGGGCTAACAGGGAAAAGGAATGAAAGCCACAGAATAACTGGAAATGGTCCAAAATATTAAAGTCTCATCCCTCAGTCTGTGGGAGATCACCGCTCAATCACCTTACCCTACCTACCTGAGTTTGCAATTTGGACACACTCAGTGACTGTAATACCAAGTATTTGTTTTTTGTAATAATGAAGCTTCCTCCCTCTATCCCATATATCTGTATTTACTATAATGGACTGTTTGGTAACTGTTGCATTTTCAGAAAAGGTAGTGCTCAGAACTGCAAAATCCTAGCATCAGATTCTATATTGTTTCATTTGCATATGTATAAAAGTTATGGAGGATCCTTCCTCAGAATATAAGATTCTGCCTTGATTACTTTTGGATACACCTAAATGCATTTGTGGCTCTTTAGTGTGCTGGAACAGGACACTGGTCACCCATTATCCCCACTTTAGGGGGTATCTGATTTCTATGTCAGTCACAGTTAGTTTGCATAATGCAATGAACGCAGGAGAAAGAACCCACAAATCCAAAACAGTAATAGAAACTCAAAATCCATAGAACGGGAAGTACTGCCTCCTCTTATGGTTCCTGTTTCTCCACCAGCTGGATTGTGGAAACATCCTTTGAGCCTTTGCAATTTGTGATTTGGCTTTCGTGTTTGAGAAATCCCTGTGACCTTGTTCACCACAAGTGGTACACTGTGACTGATCTAGAAAATGTTGCTCTTGAGTCAGACCTGATTATTTTGTGGACCCTTTTAGACCCTATGGCTAAAAGCTGGGTGATTCTGTAATTCATTGTGAACAAAGTGAATTGTTTTAGGCTAGGAGAAATGGGCAAGGAAGATGATGTCCTTGGCAAAGTCACTGTATAGTCACTCACTTGCCAATGAAAATGCAGAAATGTTATTGTTGAGAGGTACTTATCCAAAAGGTTGCCAAGCTCTGATAAAACAGTTCATACATGCCAAGGGAGCATTCAGATAGCAATTGTGGTGTTCAGCTGGGAGTGCAGACAGTGTCCCAGGAAACAAGAAGCACCTTTTCCCCTAAGAAAACCCTTCTTCACAGAAAGATGATAATGTGCTTTAGGGCACAATCCTTACCAACTTTCCAGCACTGACATAGCTGTGCCAATGTGGCATGCACTGCATCCTGCTATGGGGAGGCAGTCAAGGGGGCCTCTCAAGGTAAGGGCATGTTTATTACCTTGCTTTGGGGATGCATTGTGGCTAGGTCAGTGCTGGAAAGTTGGTTAGGATTGCACCCTTAGAGAAAGAGGCTGTCTGTGCATCACTTTACTGCTCTTTTTTGCTCTTACCGCTTTTGTTCCTTTGGTCTTGCTTGCTTTCCAGCTTGTCTCCAGTTTTAATTCAGAATAGAAACATCAGAAATTTGGGAAACCCTTCCACATGCTGATTTCATGCTTGGTTTTGCTGGTCATACGGACTGGAGGTGGCTGGTGTACGCCTGGACCGTTGGAATCAGCTCTGCTGAAACAGAGCACTTACTCTCTTGATTTGGAACCTCACTAGATGTGTCTCTGGACAGGGGTAAAGCAAGCATTTCAAGAACATGTGTGGGTTTAGAGTTGGGACAATGATGCCTTGGGCAACAGCATTGCCAAAAGTTAGAAATTATTTGCTTGTTTGACATGTTTTGAAAGCAAATTTGGGTGGGAAGATTGTCAGATATTATTTCTTCCAAATTCATTTGTGTTATTAGCAAACTAACTGGCTGTTTTAGAGGTCAGTGCCTGGCAGCCCACAAACCTTTGAAGAGAGGTATCGCCTGCTCCTCCCAGATGCCAACCCAGAGAACAGTACTGTGTGGGGAAGCAGTGGCAGGGGCAATGTTAGGGCCTTGGTCTGTCATCCTTCAAAACTAGTTGCGGATCTGGATACTACTTCTTTATTTGTTGTTTCACACAATTATCAGGTATCATAGAGAGGCCATGCTAGAGAAATGTGTAGAAAGATTTAATTGGTACTGAACAGAGCAGCCTTCATTTGGAGAAGGTACATCAGCCAGAGTGCTGTACATACATCTGAGTGCAGAGGGCTGAATTGGCTTCCTGCTTACTTCTGGGTGCAGTTCAAAGTGCTGGTTTTGAGCCATGGAGTCTTTGACTGGGGCTTGGCATCCCGAAGATTCTGTCTCTCCCTCTCATCGTGATCGCTGAGATCAACATTGCCCTTATGAACTTTAGTGAGCAAAGTTGGGACATGAGCTTCATACAGGGATGTCCTGGTCCTTCCAAGTGTGGAGCTCTCTTCCCACAGAGACTTTCCCTGAAGCCCAAGAATCTTTTCAACAATATTAATACTTTTTAAAAAGTGCTGACTTCTGTTAGCTTGAAGGTGGAGGGGGGTTTTCAGTGCTTGATATGCTTCAGCTCTTTGTCTAGAAATACATTCATTTTAATATCTTGCTCCCTGCCCAGAGGGATTGGGCAGAAGACTTTCACTCATTTTGCCTATTTTCAAAATGCACGGGTCTTATAGGTCGAACCAGGCCCTGATCCTACTTCCAGCCATAATGTTTCCCCCCCCTCTTGTCCTTGTCTTTTCAAGTGTAGGAAATAAATCTGTCCTGCCAAAGGAGGTGTTGTGAAGATGAAACATCACATGTGAAAAACACTCTCCCTTTTATTTGAACAGTTCCCAGAGGCACCAACCTAATTTTGGGCCCTGGGTGCCAGACGATATTTTTGACAGGAGTTATGGGTATGTTTTCCAAAGTAGCTGGGAGCTTCAGTTTCTATTCAGAGTTTGGGAAAGGAGGTTTGGCAAGTAAAAATAATGTGTGTTGCTGTGTGAGCGTGAAGAACGGAGAACCAGGAGGATGAGCTACTGGACGACACAACGTTTGAAAGAATGTAGGGTCCAGCCAAAGCGGCCAACACAAAGTGAGAGTGGTGCCGACCAGGAGGCAGAGGAGGCAAAGCCAAGAGGCTCAGATTGAGCAGCAAGACCAGAATAATCAGCTCTATGTGGCCAGGTAGAACGCTATTGGCATTTTGTGTCTCCTGACACCTACTGTGGTCCTACCTCTTGGCCGTCCATGGGATATAATCTGACCAAATGGGTGCCCAATCCTAAACTGCATGGCCTCTGCTGGATCCAGCGCAGCTTTGGAGCCGGCTGGAGGTCCACTTGGAGTAAGGGGATATTTTTCCCCTTACACAGAGTAATGACCCAGCCTTGCCAATGGGGTTACTCAGATCGGAGTCTGCTAAGTAGCAGGTGCAAGTCCAAGCAGCCCCATGTAAAACTGGCAGGCCCAAGACGAGGTTTAAGATACAGCAACTGCCTGCTCTGTCAATCCTGCCCCCTTCCTGGGCCTGATCTGCCCCATTATGTCCTCCCACTCCAAAATACTCCCTCCCCATCTCTGTTACACTGTCCCTCCCCTTCCTGGTGCATTTCCTATCTCTTATCTTAGTGGAGCCCACACTTCAGGATGCATCATCAGCAGTGCTGTGCATGCCTTCCTGATGTTGCTGCTTGCTCTCCGCATGTCATGAACATGCTTTGTTTTGATTTTGTGGTGAATTAAACATTCAGGCCATAACCTATAGTTTGACTTTCAGAATATTGTGCCAAAAATAAGTTTCTCCTCCTTCCTGTGGTCCTTTTTTTTTGGGGGGGGGGGGGAAATCCTGGCATCTTTGGATGAACTAAGAGAGCCCTCTACACATGTGAGGGAAGCAGTGGTCTCAGTCTTTTTTGTGGAGTTTTATACACTGTACTTAGCAGCCTACAGAGCATGGATATAATGAGCTGTTTGATTTTGTCACAGACCAGTGCTTCATCTAGCACACTGCTGTCAGTGGCTTTCAGAGTCTGATTCAGAGTTTTTTCCCCAGGTGCTTCTACCTGAGAATCTCTAAGTGGAGATGCAAGGAATTGTGGATTTTATAGATGCAAATGATGTGTTTTGAGCTGCCCTCTTTCTTGTCAAAGCAGGATCCTATGACTTCATAAGAAGCCAAAGGCCATGTCTGTAAATCCTGTTGATACCAGGAATGTACAGTGTACAGCTTGGCATCCAGATCTAGACCTCCACCCATGTTTTGTTCAGGAAGATGTTATTCCACATGTTGCTCAACCCCCATGCCATAGTATAAAATAGAGCCCTGGACAGAAGGTGTCAGGAAGCAGGGATGGCAGAGTGTTAGCAACAGCAGTTACTGACCTGGGAATCCACAAGTGTTCCAGCAGCAATTTCAGGAACCACTTTTTTCTGTGTGCTTGTTTGCAAAGTAAAGATTCTGAATAGAACAAGGGTCAGGAGTTATTCCTCAGCCTGTATAAACAGATCCAGTGTAACAAGATGTGCTCTTGGCTGTTTCTTTCATAGGGGTATGGGACCCCCTCTACCTGTACTGCTGTAACATTCTGATTTTGCTGTTCCACATCTGAAAGTAGCAGCAGAAAAGTGGGCTATTCCTGTTGAAAGCGATCCAGCACAGTTTTAATAATGTTTGTCTCTATACTTGAACTCTGCTCCTCCAAAAACCTGCAGTCTTCCCTTGCTGTTCCTTCCAGGCTGAGCTGTCCATGAAGCAAACAATACAGTTTGCATCAGCAACACATGGGGTGGCGGCAAACAGGCACCCCCCCCCCCACATCTTCCTCCTGTCTACTGTGGATGGAGCTGCCTTCCTTACCTGCTCTGTCATCAGAGCAGGAAAGGAAGCCTGTTCCATTCACAGCAGACTGGAAGAAGATGGCAGGCATCTGTTTGGCACCACCCCATGTGTTGCTGATGCGAACTGCATCGATCCCAGAGTGTTACACATTTCCTATTTTGATTAAAGAACCACAGAAGAAGGAGCCAGGTAAGGGGGTGTGTGGGGGGTGGGGTGGCACAGTCAGAGCAGGAGGCAGTGTTATGGGCTGCCTCAGGCACCCCAATAGCATCAACTGGCCCTGTTTCCTTCCATGCCTGGAACTTTTTCCCACAACACTCATATAAAGCCCTCTCCCTTTTGCTTCAGGTCACCTGTAATTTCTTCTGGGAATCTTTTGCCTTTAACCCCTTAGGCATCATTGTGAATCAAAACAAAACAAATACTGCATACATCATTCTAGGGGAACTTCTGGGAGAACAAATTGTGATCATCCACCACCCAAAGGAATCCTGCTGGCTCTGGTAAGACCATGTTTTGTACCCCTTTAATCACCCTTTCACACACATTCCCCAGAACTGATGAAATCACCCTATCTCCCCATTTGGTGACTTTTAAATGGGGCAGGACGTTTGGGGAGGGGCACTTCGGCTCATCCCTACCCAGGGCATGATGTCATTGTGCAGTTGGGGGATCTGAGATGGAAACTACTGAGTTTCCCAAGAGTACACAATGAGATCTGGTGGATGTTGATCCAAGGCCAGCTCTCCAGCCGTAGGATCAGATCTGCTTTCACACTGTCAGTGCTTCTTGCTGGTTTCTGTACAATTGTGCCTTTGTGCTAATTCCCAGGGGCATTTCAGCCTACGACAGTTGCGTTTTATTCCAAGTTGATAGTAAGACTGTAGTGCCGTGATGGGGTGACAGCAGCTCAACTTTTTCTGGCGCACTGCTGCTAAGCCACATTGGGGGCAGGGGTGCTATACTCCTTCTGTGGTGATTTGGCCACAAACTGACAAAGCTCAAAAGTCAGCAAACGGCTGCCTTTAAAACTGGCTGCTGAGAGCCACAGGCGCCTGAAGAGCTGGGCCTGTGGCATGGGTCTCACAAGCTATGGGGTGTACTCAAAGATTTATTTTGCAAATAGGGGTCCCATGGCTGTGAATCCAGCACTGGCTTCCTGGATTCTTCCATCTTCTGCAGTGTGGGAAGAGAGGTGGGTGTTGAACAGTTTGAGAGAGGAGTGGGTGGGCAGGAGGCAGGACTCCTGGGTCCTATCTCTGCTCCTGGCAAAGGGCAACTTCGCAGAACTCTTTGCCTTTTTTCCCCCATCTGCAATGTGTAGGAGTGCCTACCAACCACTCTCCTGAGAGCACATGAAGCTTAATTAGGGTGCTCCAAACGCCTCGCCGGCCTGTGAGAGAAGATGTGCTGCAAGGTCAGACCATGTGTGCAGCTTGCCAAGGGCTTCTCACTTGCTCTCAAGTGAGTTTTCTGCTTTGAATCCAATTTCCCTGCCTTCCCAGCAGAGCCACAGAGGGGACCATTGCCCCTTTCCCTGCTTGAGCATTCACAGTTCCGCTGGGGTAGAAGCAAAGACCTGTTCCTTAGAAGAAGAACATGCTTGCTATCTCTCCGGGGGCCAAGTCCCCTCATAATTTGCGGCATTGCAACTTCACACCATCTTTGTGCGTCAGCCACCTGCATCTCCTAGGCCCTGCACGCAATTATCCCCCGGGGAGGCTCCATTTCACCCAGTTACACTGCACACTGCCCAACGGGGGGGGCCCTGTGATTCAAGCAGCATATCAGAGCCTTTGTATAATATAATTAGGGGCCTTCCCGAGTTTCCCCCGTATCCTGCCTGCATTTTAATGGGCCCCTACGCTTCCCTGAAGAGGTGTTAACAAACTGCTTGGTTTCTTTTTCTCATCAATTGCTGAGAAGCGATTCCTGGTTAAAAAGCTACTCAGGTGGCAGCATCTTTGGGGTGTGAGGACTGGGTCTTTCCACGTTGTTTGGGGTGTGGAAGGGTTTATTTTGAGGATGTATTCCTTGGCCTCAGTTTTCAGTGGTGTTGCCATTACAGGTTGAGAATCTCTTATCCGGACTGCTTGGGACAGAGGTGTCTGGATTTCAGATTTGTCTGGATTTTGGAATAATTGCATAAATATAATGTGAAATGCTTCCTCTTCCTCTTTTCACTGTTACCCATATTGGTGTCGCTGGCCTCTGACATTTTTCAACAAAGTCTGTACAGGTATCCACCGCAGAGCAGAGAACAGAGCTTATAGCCTATACCTGAACTATAAGTGGGAATGAGCACAAGACCTTCTAGTGTTCACTATACAAAGAGTTTTAAAAACAACATCTTGGACAAAAACGTCCAGATTTCGGAATAGTCTGGATTTCAGATGTCTGGGTAATCTACCTGTATTGAAAGAGTGTGTCTGAGCATATGTAGACTACCCTTTTCACCCCAGAGTAAGCATAACACATCCCTTACATGTTGGAGATGAATGGGCAAATATCCAGGGTTGTTTTTAATTTTAAAAACCCTGCAGTGCCTATAAGATAGAGATAAATTTGCATGGTGTAAGCAGAGGAGACAAATAGAATTGTCCCTTCTGGCCCACTTCTCAGCCTCCCTGTGTCTATGTAAAGTTGTGAACATAGGTGCCTTCTGTATGGTTCTATGAAGAGATGTTGCAAAATTCATGGAGGGCCCTCTTTGCTTTGAGACTCAATAGTCTAACCACCTCAGTCATACCTGCTATCAAATCAAAATCCTGGTGATGATGAGGGAGAAAGATGAGAAGGGGGTAGGATATCGAGAATAACAACAGCACTGTCCCTGCCCCATGACCACATTCTGGGCTTGCTTCAGCCAATTAAAGCTTTTTTGTTATAGTGTTCAGGCATGGGGTGTGGAAAGGAAAAGAGAGAGAGAGAAAAAATTGAGTTCAATGCCACAAACAGAAACACAGTGTTGATGTCACACACCAGCTCTTAGTATTTATTTATTGTGCAAGATGGCACAGTCCAGACCTTGCCAGTGATGACCACTGTGCTTTGGTGTTGATGGGATGGTGCAAAGTACACCAGAATGTAAACTCTCTGACACACATATGACAATTATTTTTCCTCTCGCAGCTGCCTTATGTGACCCAAATAAGACCTCCCAGCCTGAGCCACCCAGCCTGATCTACCATGTCAGGTCTACTTAGACGAATTTCAGTATTCTTATCTTAGGCATCAATTTGCCGGGGTCCCAAGTCAACAAAATGACAACTGGGCTCCAGCAGAATACTGCAGCAGAAGGGCTACTTTGCCCCTTATGTGCAGGCAGGTTTCCAAGAGTCTACCTTACTGAAAGGCAGGTGTGTGTCTGGCAGGGGCAGATTCATGGGTGCGTGACCCCCCCTCCCAAAACTCCCTGCCAGCAGGCAAAGGCACCCGCTGGGCTGGGAAGCAAAACCGGGTGCCAGGGGAATGCCCACTGGGCGGGCATCAGCAAAATTGGCTGGAATAGGAGCCCAGGACTACCCAGCCAGTAGACCTGGGCTCCAAGGCCAGACAGGAGCCCAGGTCTACCCACACAGCAAACCTTGGCCATAGAGGCCATTAAGTTCAACCCACAGCCCAGGGTCTACCCGCCTGGTTGACCTGGGCTCTGGAGTTGGTAGTGCTCATGTCCCCCTAACACAAACACTTGATCCACCCCAGGTGTCTGGAGAAACACATGAAAACCATCAACTTAGCTGAAGCTTCCAAGTACTTTTTCACAACATGCATCAAACTCTACAGTGCCCACCACAAGAGTTACAGTTAACCTTCTGGAAATACATCCGTCCCATGAAGTGTGACATGATCTTGAATCTGGGGTAAGCTGCTTGCATATATAGATGCTAGCTAGTACAGTAATTAACAGGGGTTTGCTACTTTGGAATATGGAGTGTATATATTTCACTCACTAGCTACGTCCTTTTCTGAATGTGTCCTAAACTTTCAGGAGTGCATTATATACCTTCAGACCATAGACCTGGGACTATGTTGTCATGCCGTGTTCTGCTTTGCGCCTGTTACCATCTTTTGTCATGTTGTGGCATTCCGTGGGGAGTGGAGTTACACAAGGCAACATATGAAGCATCAGTGCTCTGGCATAATTCCAGTGCTCTGCTCCCTTTTCAAGCACTGGAGCAGAATGCTTCACAGGCCAGGCATGGAGTTTGCGGTCAGGCAGCTGACTCAGCATTTTTTGACTGGTTTAATCACTTTCTCACCACTGCCAGCTATCTGCTGGGATCCTTGTCCTTGCCTGCCCAGCAGTGAGTAGGCTCTGTATTTGGAGACTGCTTGATTCCAGGCCATAGTTGGAGCAAATGTTTGGTGCTGCAGTGTTTTAATCCGGCAGAAGAGGCGATGGAAGTTGAAGCTAACAGCTTTAGAGCACATAGAATGAACAGCAATTGAACAAAAGAGTTGTCTGCTTTACACATAGGTTAGCCTTTCCGTAATTTCATCCACCCTATTCCCCAGGGCTGGCATAAAGCTGAGAATGGCACTATCAAGAGGATAAAAAACTCCCTCTGTCCCCCTCTCTCCCTCTCAATCTGTGTGTCTGTGAGTGAGAGGGAGGGATGTGTATGTATGAAAATAAAATCCACCCATACCAACTTAAGCCTAGCACAATCAGTAAAGCCAAGCAAATAATCAGTGGCCAAAATGTGGGTCCCCACACAGCATATATCCACCTGAAGATGACTTCCTTGCTGATACACAGAATGCACTGTGGAAGTTTCCATTGGACTATCTTTGCTTGGAGAAGCTTGGGGGGGGGGGGTATTCTACTGAAAAAAATAAAGCAATTTGTATGTAGTGCCAGTGGACAAAAGGAAGAATCTTAGCAGAAGCTGGGTTTTCCATTATGTGATCTTCAAAGTAAGGCAGGACACCTTTCAAATAGATCTTGGAAAAGAATTCCTTAGCTCATACTGGATAGAGAGGATGCATTT
Organism: Tiliqua scincoides; assembly: GCF_035046505.1. Taxonomy (NCBI): domain Eukaryota; kingdom Metazoa; phylum Chordata; class Lepidosauria; order Squamata; family Scincidae; genus Tiliqua; species Tiliqua scincoides. Next base: position 124,654,311 of record NC_089822.1, read on the forward strand.
GCACATACCTCTCTAATTATGGGTGAACTGTAACCATCACTATCACTAACCATCACATCATAACTGCTTCCACTTGATAACTGCAACATTTGCATTTGCATGGATGCAAATGATGGGAATGATCTTTCTTGCACTGGCCTGTTTGAACAAGCATCACAGAGAGATGAGATAGGAAGGGTGGTGGGGGACTCCCACTTCATCTCCACCTCTGGCCACAATTCTCAGCAACTGCACCTGGGAGAAGGTAAGCGCCCCGCCCGCCCCCCGCCCCGCCCTGCCATCATCTTGCTCACTTTCAAAAGAGCACAAGTGAAAAGAGAATGGAGCAGTTGCAGTCAGTGAACTGGGAGAGGAGGTTTGCAGGGTACCCCCCCTGTTAGCTTGCTCCTGGCTGAACTGAGTGCTTTGGTCAGCCTTATGATTGGGCTACCCCTGAACAGGCCAGCAAGGACATTCTGTGCTGCTCTGTTAAAAGCCGTTGAACAAAAGTTGGTGATTCCAGTCAAAACAACCAGTTGGAAAGCACCCTAGAAAGAAAGACTTCTGTTCACAGACAACTTCCTTTCCACATGGATGAGTCTTAAACTCTTGACTCTCTCATCATGCTGAGACAAAAGGGATGCTGTAGCCACAAATTTCTGCCCTCGCTGCCTAAACTAATTAATCAGTATTGTGGAATCTGCTCCACTTGCTTCTGTTTATCTGAGCATTGACAGGGGGGGACAAGAGCATTCTTAACTAGACCTGTGTCTTCTAAGACTGGTTAGAAAATGCTTTCAGATCTCATTTAGCATTTGATAGGCACGAAATCCTTAGGATGAGTGCAGACTAAAGGCTCAGTATGAATACATCCTAGAACCAAAGGAGGAGAGAGAGCTTCTTTTTTTTTGAGCCTCTGATGTTAAAATCTACAGTGTGTGACTTCTGCTTTCAGTAAAAGAGTGAACATAAGAAGGGCAAATGAAACATTTGGCTTCAGTGCATCTGTAGAAAGTGAAATTTGAAAGTCTTAAAATGCCCCTCCAGGGAGAAACTTTGCACAAGATTGACAAAGATTGCAACATTTTTCCTTTCAGGAAAACATTGAGGATAGGGATCAGTTGCCAAGGGTGCCAGCTGCAGACCCAGAGCCTGTGTTTACTGTTTTAAGAACTGACCTGCAGACTGCCTAATTTTAGGAGAAAAACAAATGATGGTGTGTGAGTAGAACATAAGGGGAGGAAGTGGCAGGGGCTGAAATAAGGGAGGTGGGAGGGATAGTCAGGAGTTGACACGTTGTGGCTGACTTGCTAGTCAACCTGTTTTTCGTAGCCAAAAATCCCTTTATGTTTCTGTGTAAAGAGTGTCTCTGAGCATGAGGAGAGTGCCTTACTGTTACCTCTAAGCAAAAGCAACCTACACTGAACTGTTTACAGGTGGCATGGTTCCCAAATAGACTTCAGTCTTTCTGTTTAAAAAGAAATTAAACCCAGGCCACACATTCCCTCCAGTGATGACTATACACCATACCCAACAGGCAGGACACGAGCAACCCACTTCCAACCCACTTTAAAAGTCATTAATGCCAAAGCACACATCCATCATGGGAATGTGCTATTTAGCTATCAGACACAGCAACCAAACCCAAACATGGGATTACTTCCAAGAAATAGCAATTGGGCTACAGATTTAGAGGAAGAATCAATCCAAAGCTGCATCACCTTTAAAAATAGGAAGAGCATCATGGAAAGAATAAGGACTGGCCCCACTCCCATGAGATTTCACAGGCTTTTAAGGGACTGTCATTTTAGATGCACCTTGCCCCAAATGGCAGAAGTGTTTGCTCTGGAAGGAAATGTTTGTGGCTCAATTGCTCTCAGCTAGTAGGCCAGGTTTATATGGGTTGGTATGTGTATTTTACTAGGAGAAATAACTCTGCCTTTTTGGCTGGACAACCTATTGATCTTTCTGCTCTGATGCTTCAAGTTTAATAAGCTGCCTGGCTGGTAAAGGGAAGCCAGGGTGGAGCTAGATGCCCTCTCAAAGCACCCGTCAGCTCCAAGGAGGAGAGCATCACCATTAAACGGGGAGAGATGGGTTTGCTAATAGGCCAACTTGACCGCAGTTTACGTCAGGGCTGGCCTTGGTCCTTGCTTCTCCAGGCTGCCTCGATCTTTACTGGCATATCTCCTAGTGGTTTCAGTCATCACCTTCTGCCACCCCATCTCCCTTTTAATGAGCATCCCTGCATGCTCCCTGTACCTGTGAACAGCACTGTGTCTGTAGCTCCTCTCCCCCTGCTGCGCATGTGGCTTGCTGCCCTGAGGGATTTGGACGGGAACCAATCAATCAAACTGTACTGGTAGCGAGGGGGGTGGTTTCAAAGGCAGACATGCACACAGCTGTGTGGCTTGTTTTTCTGTCTCACCCTCCTGCTTTTTCTTCTTTTGGGGGTAATGGCTTTTGCCAAGGGATGTGGGGCTGAGATCTGTGAGCCACAGGTTTAATTCCCCAAGCAGTGCTCCATGGCCTCAGGCACAGAACTTGAGGAGTGGAGTAATTCTGGTCAATTGGGGAAGGGGGTTCTTGCAGCTTTCAACAAGGCTTCAGAGAGTTCTGCCAGGGGCCTTTTGTTCACTGGTTTGCTTGTTGCGCTGTCATCAACTTGGAGAAAAGGCTGATGACAGCATCCAAGTGCCTTCTCTGGGACAAAGCATCAGGTGCTAATGGGCTGTTGAATCCAGCAGAGGGAAGCAGAGCAAGAAACAGCAGCAGGAAGTAGAGAGAGCAAAGTCTGAATCCAGGCACCATGTAATTCCCCTCTCCCTTCCTGTTTGAAACCGCACACTTTGATCTGGGTAGCCCTGATCCCAGATGTGGTGGGGTCGCCAGAAATTACTCACGTAGTCTGCACATGATCAGAGTCACTGTTCTCTGCAGCCAGCCTCCAAACGTGATGGGGATAAAATAACTCCATCTAATGTATGCCTTCAAACTTAACATCGCCAATATTTTTCTACATCAATATAGTAACGGCAGCATTGATATAGTACTTTTTGAGCAGTCCGCACATTGGGGGGGGGGGTAAGATAGCACAGCTTGCCTAAGGCCATGTAGTGAGCTTGAGGTAGAAGTGGGTAGGATTTGAACTAGAGTCTCCTGGGCATCTGCAGATACGGTGCTTGAAAGTGTCCTTGAAGGGAACTTTGTGCTCCAGTGTTTTAGAATGGAATAGAACAGTGGTTCCCAAACTGTGCACCATGGCATCTGAGGGCACTACAGTGAACTCACGGGGCAACATGGGGTGTACCCAGCATGACCCTAGGAAGCTGGACTAGAAAGGCCTTTAGAACATAAGAACATAAGAACAGCCCCACTGCATCAGGCCATAAGCCCATCTAGTCCAGTTTCCTGTATCTCACAGCGTCCCACCTTTAGCCTGATCAAACAAAGCTCTTCTTATGTTCCTACCATGGAATGTCTTCTTCCTGACTCTCCCATGCGCCACTACCTTGGATCGCATGAGATCTCATGTGATCCAAGATGGTGGCGTCCAGCTTCCCAGTTCTTCTGGTTGCTACCATCTTGGATCACGTGTGATCTCATGAAAAAAGGGCACAGTGACAATAGCAAGTTTGGGAATTGCTGGATTAGAAGGTTTACCCCCATAACCAGCCTAAACCTCTGTGATGTTAGCCATGTATTGGATTTTGGACAAAAGGCACTACTTCACAGAACATATATTTAACTTATGGGACTGACTGCCACAAGATATAGTGATGGCCATTAGGTTTGGTGGATTTATAAGAAGTTAGACAAAGTCATGGAAGACTTGGACAATCAACAGTTATTAGCCATAAAAAGTAAAATTGAATGTTCAGAGACAGCATGCCACTGAAATCAGTTGCTGGTGAACAAATGCAGGAAAGGGCTGTTGCTTATGGGCCCTGCCTGTCGGCTTCCCAGTGGCACCTGATGAGCCAGTGTGACAAAAAGGATGCTGGGCCTTTGGCCTGATCCAGTGGAGGCTACCTTTTGTTTTACAATTTTTATTTTCCCTTATCTAATCATTACTCTCTTATGCCCAGTAAAATTCTTGTCCTCTCCCACCTTTGCAACATTGCAAGTGGTATTCTGAGGCATATGTCCGCTGAACCAAGGACAATGCGTAGCCATCATGGCTGGAAGCCATTGATACACCTGACCTCTATGTCTTTGTCTGTATCCCCCTTTCAAGCCAACCAGGCTAATGAACATCACCACATTTTATGGCAATTAATTCCATAGACTAATTATGCACTGTATGCATCACGAGCCTTCATCCAAGTTAAGTGTGGTTCTGACACTGAGGCTGTGAATTTCCTTTCAGAAATCCTACCTCTCTCAGAGAACAGGGAGATGGGACAAGATGACCTTCCATCCCCTCCTTGATTGCTGGTGTGACTCACAAGCCAAAATGTAACATTTCCCCTCAGCTTCGAAGGTCCTTAAAACATTTCTGTGCTTCCCATTTGTGTGGCATAAGCCAACGAATGCCGTTGTCGATGAGCAGGCCACACACCTGCGACTGGAACAACTTTGGTGATGGCAACGGAATGCTTTCCATCCATCACAGCCTGTCGACCAGCTGCTGTGTTGGCAGAAAAGCTTTCCTAGGCTGGGGAGAATGGATGACAGAGTTTGTGAATAAAGCTAAACTGGGATGTGAATGTTGTTGAGAGATTAACAGGAGATGCAGAGAGGGCTTGAGAAGCACAGTTTAAATGTGGTCCGTAGACCATAGGCATAAGCCAGGACTGGTCGCAACATATCCCTATTATCATCCTGTTAGTTTGGTTAACGAACTCTGCTCTTCCAACAGGACTGGATGTTTCTGAGTGAGTTTAGGAGAAACAAGATGGGTCTCCCAGTTGTTTGCTCTGGCAAGCTCGGGACAATCTTATTGTTTAGATTTGTCCGCCATCTGCCAGCTCACACCCTTAGCTACTATACTGCACTGGACATATTGGAGCAGACTCATATGACCTCCCACTTTTGACCTACTGCAACTGTCATGCAGAGACAGAGCTCCTTGCAGTGTTACCAAAAAGGCTGCTTTGTTTAGGGGAATTAGTATATTAGCCTTTTGGAAACTCTTAGGATCGCAGGCTGGATAACAAGACAGCGTAAAGCAAAGAGATCCCTTGTCTAGCTTAAAGAGGAGACTGGGAGAAAGGTAACTTTCAATCAAAGGATTATATTTTTATTGCAAAAACACACAAAGGTAAACATAATACACATGGAGAATTGATAAGTATAGATTTCTAGTACTTGTGTCTAGTGAACCTAGCTTGTGGTGGCTGCATGTGCTATGTATTTGGGTGCATCCGAAAAGGAATCAGAAACGGATAGGTTGTAGGGAAATATTTTAGGGGTTCCTTAATCTGCTAAACCCAGTTTGCTAACTAAAGATGGGGGAGAAGGGAGGAATAGATAGGGAAGAAGGGAGAGGGTTTAGACGCAAGATATATTTACCTGTCCGGGGGGGGGGCAGTTGGGGGAAGAGTCCCATGTAGGGCCACTCCCGCAGGAGGGCAGTCAGAGAGAGAGAGACGTGCTCTGAGTTCTCTCTTATAAGGGTTGCCTTTGACCTGGAAGCTGATCTAGAATGACCGGATCCCAGAGCTATGCACATGCTCAGTATACACACAGGTAAAAAAAAGGTGGAAGGGTCCAGAAATCAGCTATCAGCAAAGCCTGACTCTGGGGGAGGGAGGTAATTTGCATAAGGTGCTTAAGAGTGTTAAAGCTACAACAAAAGAACAATAGACCTCTTCCTCTGGAGGTGCATGCTTGTTTTGCATAATCAGGAGACATTCCTAGACTGGAGGAGGGGATGTAATCACAGGTTTTTGGAAATTGGGCTTGTTTGCTTGGCCTGTATGATATCTTAGTCCATAATATATATACAAAATCGCAACTTGGAAGGGAAAGGGGGATTTTCACGTAACAGCAGGGCACAGGCTAAAAGTTTTTGGAGCCTTAAAGATGACCAGTTTTACTTTCCCTGTGTACAAGCCAAGCCAGTTGAACCATGGGTTAAGGTGAGGCAGGCTACTTCTGATGGCAGAGGGACACAGGTGGCAATGATATCTGCAGCTACCTCATCTGGCCTTCATTTGCCCCATTCCTATTCTTCACTTCCTATTCCCATTCCTATTCTTCTTATGTTTTGAAAAGAATGGCAGAATGGGGTCAGGAGAAGGAAGCCGAAAGAAGCAGTGCCCCATGCCCATTTCTTCCAGTGTCCTTGTACCAGCCCTGCTTTGCTGCTGTTTCAAAACTTTGAATGGCAGAGCAAACAGGAAAAAACAGGTTAGCAGAAAGAAGTGGGGGGACCTACTCCAGTGCCGCTGTGCTGAAGACTGCAGCACTGTTAGGAGAGGACTTAGTGGCAACAATGGTTGGCAACCTTCAGTCTCGAAAGACTATGGTATAAGCCTACAGCACCTGGTTTTCCCAGGCGGTCTCCCATCCAAGTACTAACCAGGCCTGACCCTGCTTAGCTTCCAAGATCAGGCATGTGCAGGCAGGTTCTCTGAACAGGAAGAGGACTGCCTCCTCTCTTCTCCTACTCCGCCATTTCCTCCAAACTGAAATGGAGGAGGCCCACAGGTAGTAGGGTGTGTGTGTGGGGGGCGGAGCAACAGGGTATGTTCATCTGAGGCAACAGCAGTGTTGGAGAGCAACATAATTTCACCAGTGCTTCAGTCGCCATTTTCTCATGAGCCTGGCCTGTGTACAGGGCAGGATTCGTATGAGCTGCAGCACACATTGCGAAGGATTATGGGGCGTACCAAATCTAATTTTTGTTCCCCATTTCTCTACCTCTTCACTAGGTTGTATGTGTGGAGGGCCATGTGACCAAGACCCTGAACTACCTGGAGGTAGGCCCCTCCAGTGTCTTGAAGCCTGGACCATATGGCACTGCTTTGAAACCTCACTCGCTGAGCCCTGCTCGGATATTTTCCGGCGAGCCATCCAAAGCCAAATTGGACCCCTATGGTGGGGCACTGAACCCTTGGGATTGGAGCAAGAACCAGACGGCCATGGAGCACTTCAACCAGCGAGCCAAGAGGAAACCTTCCCTGAAAGCGGGCCGTACCAAGAAGATCTTTGGCTGGGGGGACTTCTATTTCAACATCAAGACCCTGAAGTTTAGTCTGCTGGTCACGGGCAAGATCGTGGATCACATTAATGGGACCTTCAGCGTGTACTTTCGGCATAACTCCTCCAGCCTGGGCAATGTCTCAGTGAGCATTGTGCCACCCACCAAGGTGGTGGAGTTTGATGTCTTGGTTCCTCCTATCCAGGCCCAACAGCTACATCCCCAGCAGTCCACGTTAGCCGACCCCAAGGAAACCAAGACCTTCAATTGCCACGTGGAATATGAGAAGACCAACCGGGCACGCAAGAACAAGCCTTGCCTCTATGACCCCTCCAAGATCTGCTTCACTGAGCACACGCAGAGCCATGCTGCCTGGCTATGCGCCAAACCATTCAAAGTCATCTGCATTTTCATCTCCTTCTTCAGCATTGACTACAAGCTAGTCCAGAAGGTCTGTCCAGATTACAACTTCCAAAATGAGAATCCCTACTTTGGCTGACGAGGGGACAGACGTTTGAGGGATGGGGATGTGGCGGTTAAGTTGTGGTTTTTATCAGGGGTGAGAGTAGGAAGAACTTTTGGCTGATGGCAAAGGTGAGAGAGAAAGAGAAGAACGTTGCACTCCGTGGGAGAGAGAGAGCTAGTTCTGAACATGAACTGGATGCTGTTGCTCCATAGATAGTCATTCTGCTCCCAGGGGCCACTATTTGTGGATTTTAGGAAGACTGAGTTTGGCCAAAGGGACACTATTGCTTTTGCGCCCCATCTGTCCCCTTTTCTGATGCTCTGTGGGGGCATCTCACGGGAGTTCCCAGCAATATGAAGAAATGCCTTGCTGCGGCTGTATCTTTTGTGCATAAATGAACCCTGCTGCTTCTGTGGGATTGTCACACTGACTACAAAATCACTCCCTCAGGAACATGCTTCCCCCATGGAATGGAGGAGTTCCGACAGAAGCCAGAATGGGCTGCCTTGGGCAAAGCCACAGATTGTCAAACTGAGTTGTGACTGAAGATGGACAGATCTGACTGGGGAGGTGGTGATAGACACATTAACCCAGTGTGGTGGTCACCTCTTGCCGGATGCTTCACAAGGGAAAGGGCCACAGGGTATGGGAAGTATGGCATAGGGTGAAAATTACCAGCCACATAAATTTCTGTTCAAATAGTGCAATGTGGAAGGGATAAGTCATGTGAACTTCAGGGATGGGTGTATATTGGTTGGAGTAAAATTGTCACAAACAGGAGAATTGGGGTTTGTGGGTGACAGCCTCCACAAGGAGTTTGTGTGAAAGAGGCAGAATGAATGGGAAATGCCTAAAAATATGTTGGTGAGTCAGGATGATGATGTAGCATTTCTCAGTGTGTGTGTGAAAGTGGAATCATAGGTTCTCAGCGGAAGCATGAGTGAATGTTAATAGAAATCTGAGTGGCTGTGCAATGGCTGTGAGACTTATATTCCACTGAAATACATTTTACATGTGCAACTTTGGAGGTGTGTGAATAGCTGGCAAGAATGAGTGTCACATTTTTGTACTTTGGGGACCTGAGTGACAACCTCAGAATACGTATGCTTGATAGTGACAATAATAAAGTGCCACTTGAATTAGGGCTGCAAGCTTTAATCAATATAGAGCCCAATCCTATCCATCTTCCTGCACCGATGCAACCACAGGGCAGCCCTGAGGAAAGGGAACAAATGTTCCCTTACCTTGAGGAGGCTTCTGTGACTGCCCCCCACTGCAAGATGCAGTGCATACACGTTGCCACAGCTGCATTAGTGCTGGAAAGTTGGATAGGATTAGGTCCTTAATCAGTATATCGATTACCTGGAGTTTTAATTGCAGATTAAAATTTATCCCTACTGATTATCCGGGGGAGCTGAGAGTTAAAGGCATTCTACTATGCTGTCTGCATAGTAGATGCAGCTCCCTCCTTCCTGTGGATAAGATATCCTTCCAGTGTACATCCAAAGCAGATACTGGTTTTTGTGTTTCAGGGTGAAACCACTTGAGCTTTCTTGCCCGCAATAAACCACAAAGCAACTGAAGCTGATTGTGCTCACCTGAAAACAACATCAATTTGTCTTTTAAATCTGGATCTTCCACAGCGCTAATGGAATTTGATATTTTTTGTTTTCTTAAGCCACTTTGGCTCTGGTGTGTTAGTTATAGCTAATAGGGAATTAGCTATATGGAAAAAGAAAATCTAAAAATGGCTTTAAAAAAATACTTAGCAGCTTTTGTTAAATTGAGAGTAATCTCATCTTGAATGGAAACCATGCTTTGCTTAAATATCTCCAGAAAGATGCCTGCATTGTGATTTTGGTAATCTTTAATTTTATTGAACTACAGTTTATTCATTAATCAAAATCCAGGTGCTTGATCAGCTAGCCCTTTGAAAAATCATTTGACAGCCCTTGTTCAAAGATGTGCATATAGTATGTCAGGGGTGGCCAAACCACAGATTGTGAGCCACATGCGGTTCTTTGAAATATAACGTGCAGCTTTCAGAAATATGTTGGCTGAGCTTCTTTTTGCATCACAATTAATATAAAAGGTAAACAAAAAATTGTCAAGCTTTCTAACTTACTGGGTATAAACTGAGAGTCTGCTGGATTGAAACGTAAGTTTAATATTCATGGTGAGTAAATATATTTAAGAATTTATATTGCTGAGTAAATATATGAAATATCTGAAGTTTATCATATGTGGCTCTTTAAGCAAGTTTGACCACCCCTGGTATATATGTGAGGATTTCAGAAAAGGATATAGGCCTATGAGTTTGCATGTAGGTGTTTGTGTGTATCAAGAGTCTGAATGATTTGCTGGGGTGTGTCTTTATATCACAGGATGTGTAGGTTGGATGGTGTTAAATGAAGAGTCTGCATGTGATTGCGTGTGCTGGCGAGGTGTGACCAAGGGTTTGGCTTCTGTGACTTTTATGAGAGGGAGCAACCCATTCAGTCTTCATTCATTGGAACATTAGAACTGAATTTTCCCCTGAAGTGTGTGACTGGGCTTGCTTGGATGAGCCCCAGGAGTGGTGTTTCTGTAAGGAACTGAAGGCTGATCTGTGTATCATCCTACCTTGGAGTAGGTGGCTAGACAAGATTATATTTTGGTTACTCCCAGCTTTGATCTGTGTTGATCATTCCCACTGCTTATCAGCCATCCTCCCTCCCCCCCCCCCAAATGACAGAGGGTTTGAAATAAGCTTTGGAGGCTGCTGTGGGACATATGTAGAAATCAGCAGGGAAAGTTATTTGTTAATTACATTTAAGGATCTTAAGGTAGCATACTTGGCATTCATAGACTATCTCCTATCCAGATACAGACCAGACCTAGAACTCCTTAAATTCAGCAAAGTGTGAAATTGATCTGTTTCTGTTTCCACAATCAGAATCTTTTCTGATGCACAATTTCAAAAAGAAAAAAAATATTATTCAGTCATCTAATAATAATAATTTTAAAAAAATGAAAAGCTATAAAAGCCATACTAAAAATACAGAAATATGATATGGGTCAACATAGACTATGCCATTTCAAGAATGTAGATGGGAGAATCACATATTTGAATGTTAAGAATTCTTGCCTCTTCTTCTCCCTGATGTGTTTTTATAGGCAGGTTTTGCAGTTCTCCATCTACACTCAGAAGTAGTACCATCCTAGCAGACCACTGTCACGTGATATTTCTCAATTCAGCTGTCAGAATTAAGCCCCAGAAATGAAATCTGAGATTGCTTCTCAGATTCACAGTCTGAGGACAAGATGTGGCGCTTTGAAGAACTCAGATTTTAACTTTGACTTAGGATAATCCACTATCTTCACCCAAACAACTCTGCTGGTTTCCCTGACTGGAGCACAGGTGAGGCACAGCTAGTCAACTGTGGAAACTGCAGGAAAGTTGCATTGTGCTGCATTCACAAGTAGCCAATTACGAACTCACACTGTTGACAGGTGATGAGTTCAGAAATACTGTTCACATGTAACAAAGTGACCGGTGTCTCTGGGACCTTTGTAGGTGATGTTTATTAATTAAAGACAAGATTTGTGTTGGAATTCATGAGTTGTAGTTCATAAATTAAAATCCCATTCTACCTAAGTGGGGAGAAAAAAAACCCTACCCTATGAATAACAAATGGTGAATTATCCCATGCTGTGCTATTTCTGCTCTTTAGAAACCCCAGCCCGGGGGCCAGATGCGACCCGCAACAAGCCTCTATCCGGCCTGCAGCCAGCCTCTTTTCCCCTGAAAGCCTTTGGCCCACTCAACTGTACATGACCAGAGCTGGTTGTGTCTGGAGGGTGTTCTGAGGGCCAGAGAGGTTGAATGAATGAGCCCATTCATTAATTTATTCACTCATCTAAGTTCCATCTCTAATTTGTTTATTTAAATTTTATATTTAAATTTTTTTTCCGGCCCTCTACACCATGCCAGATATTTGATGTGGCCCTCTGGCTGAAAAGTTTGGAGACCCCTACTTTAGAGGGTCAAGCTTTAGCCTTTTTATCTCTCCCACTTCTAAGGACAGTTTAGTTTTTTGAGGCACCATTCAGTCTCTCTCTTGGCACACTAATGTGCCCCAGCACACAATTTGGGAATCAGTGGTTTATACTCCCCACTGTGTATATGTGGGTGTGTGTGCAATTGTCTGCCCTTCTGTGTTTTTGTGTGGATTTATCTTGAGTGCCAATCATATTTTCGCATAGAACATGTGAGAAAGCTCAGGATATGCACAGATCGCTCACTTGTCTTTTTTTCATATCTACACAAGTTGGGAGCGCACTGCCAGTTGTGGCTTCCCAATGCACATACCTGTAGTAAAACAGGTACATGCACAATGTTTGTACATAGTGGTGTGCATTACACACACAAACACATGGGATATGCGGTGCAGGGGCAGCAGGTGAGGCAGAACTGCCCCATTTGGTTCGTGGAAAAGCACTACAGCTGCTCTGCTTGCTTATACCTGAAAAGGTTCTCCTCACACCCAAGGAAGCTCTCCTTACACCCCCTTTCTCAGGTGTTAAGACAGCCTCCTCAGCTGTGAGCGGGTGGGGTGACTAATACATTTCCACAGACTACAGTGGGGTGTTTCTGCCTCACCTGCCACCCCTGCACCCCACACACACACACACACACAGAGGAAAATATGTGAAGTAGCACTCAGTCATTGGACATTACACTTGGTTCAATGTGTGCTTCCTGTGTGGACATGCACGTTGTGATCATCATGGTACAAGGCCAGATGGTTGTTTAATTTTAAGTCAGGTTATGCCTTAGAAGGCGATATCCAATTGGTTTATCTAGCCTAGTCCTCTGACTAGTAATGGCTGCCCGCAGTCCATTTAAGCAAAGATGTCAAGTATTCGACTGGGGACCTTTTGCACAGAATTCCTCAGCTCTCCCACTAAGCTCTGGCAATAGCAAGGGCTGCTAATGAGAAAATAATACGACTCGCTACTGGTTTCATTAGGAAAGGACAGCCAGTTTTTAGCTGGCAATGTAGGAAAGCGTGAAAACATGCCAGCAGTTCTTAATATACCCTTATATCTCTGAACTGTGAAGGAACCCAATGTGTTAGTAAATACCTCATTACTTTTTAATCCAGACTTTGGGGAGGAGGTACCAGAGGGTCGGAGGTGGGGGGAAGAGGCCTGCCGTTCACTCGTGGTCAAGCATTTGGAGTTAGCTCTGAAGTACTCTTGTATTCTGTATCCGTCATTGTGAAGTATGTGCCTTCCCGCACATGGGGTTGAATTAAGTGCAGGCCACACTCTGTGGTTTCTTTATAGGTTATTTTCGCATTTGGACTAATATTTTCTCCATGTATTCAGAGAGCCCCCTCTTGTAGTAGATGGCCTGAGAGGCATCATTATGTGGCTCTTTGTGATTGAGATCCCATTTCATCGGCTTCCACATTCATTTCATGCATCAGATCATGCAGGGCATCTCATGGAGTGTGGCAAGTCTGAATCCTCGCAAGTGATTATTTTCAGTTGCAACTGCCTGGTTGCTGCGGTGCTTTGTGTGTTTGTGGTGTGAGAGCATCTGTGTGTGTACCTGACAAGGGTGTGGACAAGGTCTATTTGTATGCAGGAGTCTTATCTGTGTGTAATTGCTGTGCAGTGTCTAGGCCAGGCTGTGTGCTGTTTGTCAGTGAGTGTGTGTGTGTGTGTGTGGGTATGTATATAATATGACAGTGTATTTGGTGGGATAGCCATGGCAGAGTTTTCACTCCCTTAGAGAGGCTGGCTAGGTTTTCAAGGCGATAAGAGGCACATGCCAGGAATTGGAGTCTAGAGCTGAGACTGCAGCTGCCCAAGGACTGGAGCAATGCCTGCAAATGAGGTCGGATGACAGGGACGCAAGAATGAACCACTACCACCACTCCCGTGGCATCGCTCCCCTCCCCCCAGACTGCCAGTCATTAATTGCTGTCATTATCTATAGAATGTCTGTATACAGTGAAGAAGCAATGGGCCACCAAACTGCAGGGGCGGGGAAGGCGGCAGTGGCTGAGATTCTACTTCCACCAGAGCAGAGTTGCCCTCCCTCGGAGGAAACCGCCAGTCCCTCTCCTCGGCGGTGCCCTTTGCCACGGTGAAGACTTCTTCATATTTTTATATATTTAAATTAAATAAAATAGAATAAATGGAAATCAGAGTCTTGTGGGGTGATTGTTTTGTTAATGGAAAGGGGCAACGTGATTGGAGAGGTTGAGACCCTGCTACAGGAGGTGAAGGTTGACATTCAGGTTGAAGGTTGACATAATACTGATGGCATCATATCACCCTAAGTGGGTGATATGTTCCAGGACAACACAGTCCTGGAATGTGCTGGAATCCCTAGCATGTATGCACTGCTGAAACAGAGACGCCTGCGTTGGCTCGGTCATGTCGTGGGAATGGATGATGGCCGGATCCCAAAGGATCTCCTCTATGGAGAACTCGTGCAAGGAAAGCGCCCCACAGGTAGACCACAGCTGCGATACAAGGACATCTGCAAGAGGGATCTGAAGGCCTTAGGGATGGACCTCAACAAGTGGGAAACCCTGGCCTCTGAGTGGCCCACTTGGAGGCAGGCTGTGCAGCATGGCCTTTCCCAGTTTGAAGAGACACCTGGCCAACAGTCTGAGGCTAAGAGGCAAAGAAGGAAGGCCCATAGCCAGGGAGACAGACCAGGGACACACTACACTCGCTCCCAGTGTGGAAGGGATTGTCACTCCCGAATCGGCCTTTTCAGCCACACTAGACGCTGTGCCAGAACCACCATCCAGAGCGCGATACCATAGTCTTCCGAGACTGAAGGTTGCCAAGAAGGGGTGAGCTGATTTTGATCTTGATCATCTTTTGCTTTTCTTACTAGGATCTGCCCCCCCCCCCCGTGGTCCACCCAGGTGTGCTAAGTTTACCAAATAAGAGGGCAGCTTAAAGAACTGTCAAGGGTAAGGCCTAACTGATCTGTGCTAACTGAGCCTGTGGGTCAGACTAGACTACTAGATGATATTCCTATTGCATGATTGGAGCCTGTGTTCTGTTTTTTATAAATGTAAATAGCACATGGGGAGGGAGAGATCCAGATCGGCAGAGGTAGAAGGGTTTTAACCCTTTGACCTTACCATGATGCTGACTGAGGGGCGGCCCTTAATAGCTCCTCCTGCACTCCAGACAAAAGCTCCCATTGACACAGTGGGAGCAAAGATTTAAAGCCCTCTGCCCTGCCATGGCAGTTGTACAGAGTCCTCTGCCATGCGTTTCCTACTTTAGAAAAACATCAGGCACATAGGACCCAAACACAACAGGTTTATGGTCTAATTTGGCCCGTCCTGAGTCTACTCTTTTGATTAATGAGAAGTGCACTTTGTCAAGCCTTCTTTGCAAGAATCCCATCAGAAATTGAGCACTGCTTCGCTGAAATCTACCTTCTGCCCACCCTTGGCCTAAAGCAGCAATTTTCAACCATTGTGTCACTGCACGTTGGTGTACCGTGAACGGTCTATAGGTGTAAGGCCATTTGGAATGTGAGCCTCCCCGCCCCCGCTGGCGGTGAAGTGTGCCTTGTCAACTGTCCAAAAAACTTGGGTGTGCCTTGACAATTTTGCCACCTTCTCAGTGTGCCGTGAGATGAAAAAGGTTGAAAATCGCTGGGCTTTATGCGTCATTAAGTATTCAGGTGTTTCGGAGGCCTCAGGTATAGCTGGGGTAATCGCCCTGCCTTGAGAAATGTGTTTTGGAATTGCCTCTTGCCAATTGTCAGTTATTTCTGATAGTGTAAAGCTGAGTAATAAAACGGCATGGGCAGATCAGCTACGCCAAGAATTGCTTGTGTTTCAGAGTCTCAAGTTGGCTACATTGGTTATTCTCCCCCAGCCTACATGGCTTTATCCATGATGGCCTTGTCAAGGGAGGAGATACAAGATTCTTCACCTACTTGCACACCTGTGAATGAAACTGCACATCTAAAAGGCAGCAGCTGTTACCCTGCACATCGTCTGATGTTACCCTGGATCTCGTCTGATCTCGGAAGCTAAGCAGGGTCAGGCCTGGTTAGTACTTGGATGGGAGACCGCCTGGGAATACCGTGTGCTGTAGGCTTATACCATAGTCTTTCGAGACTGAAGGTTGCCAACCATCTAAAAGGAAGGTAAAACCCTAATGATCTGTTAGCCCAGAACATCATTGGACTCCCATGGGGTTCCTTTTTGGTGGTCAGCATAGCATCTGATCCCATGGCCCTCCCCTGCATCTCAGTTGCTTTCTCATGAGTTGGATGACACAAGTAAAAAAAAAGAGGCTCTTTCACCTTCACTGCAGTGTGAGCAGGACCTGGGTCTCTGGCAGTTTATGTGAACTTAAGCACCTTATTTGCCCCCACAGGCAAAAGGTGTTCAACTGACCATTTCAAGATGTCGGCAAGGAGCTCACCATTGAGGTTTTATTTGTTTTTATTTTTCATACCACCCTTTCTCCAAGGAGTTCAGAGTGGTATACATGGTTCCTTCACAACAACCCTGTGAGGTAGGTGAGGCTGAGAGTTACTGACTGGCCCAAGATCACCCAGGAAACCTCATGGCTGAGGGGATTTGAATCTGGATCTTCCAGGTCCAACTCCAGAACCACTACACCATCCTGGCTCTTAAAACATGGATAGATGCCCTCAAAGTGAGTGGCAATACCATGTGTGTTTTGGGTAGGTCACTAGAACCTCTTCCATCCTTATCAAGGGAAGTGCAAACCTTCTTTCATACAACACAGTTTTGATGGTGCTCTGTCGTTCTGTGCTTCATTTTCACCTGTGAGCCAATACACGGATAAATGGACATAAAAAGAAAACTCTGTCAAAGCTTCTGTTGCCTTTATTCGTTATCTTACCTGTCTAGATGTTTGCTTCTGAAAAGGAAAGAGAAAACGCATGACCTCCAAAGTATTTTTTGTTCTCATCAAGCTTGCTTTTTTTAAAAAAAAGTATTATTGAAGGTGTATGCTCATGCTGAAGATTTGCGCAGGAGAGATGCACACAGCCTCCATTGTGCAGCCATGTTGAGTAAAGGTAGTTGTGGGTGGCTTGTACCTCTTATCAGTAATTTTACATTACAGGAAACAGCCAAATAGTGCACTATCTGGCTACAGAAAATTCTACTTTTGAGTGCTCTGGGGGGGATGGACTTGCAGCAGGAAGACATGGGGATGTGCAGAAAAGCCCGCAGGGAACCAAAAGAGATGTGTGCAAACTGGAAAGAGCAAAAAGGGAATAAGGGAAAATGAGATGGGAGATAACAGACAAGAGCGGAACAGCAGAGAACCTTCGCTGAAAATATGGTGGGTATAGCAATGCTACAACGTACTGGTTTTATAGCAGTTCAACTTACACAGCCTTCCCCAAAGTCTCCTGGGGAACTGTCATTTGGTGAGGGTGCTGAGAATTCTGTTAAAGAACCCTTCCTGTCTCCCCCCTCAGAGCTACCATTCACAGAGTTTGCTGTGGAGAAGGAATGATCATCCAACCACAGTACAGATATGTTTTAAAAGTTGTTTAAAACTGACTAGGAGCTGGAGGAGAAAACTGAAGGAGACAACACAGAAACCAACGAGCAAGGCTCTCAGCTCTTGTTCTTGCATATGCAAAAAAACTGCATCACATCTCTGAGCTACGGTATATCAGTGTTTCTCAAAGTGTGGGTTGGACCCACTAGGTGAGTCATGGGCCAATTCCAGATGGGTCCCCATTCATTTCAGTATTTGTTTTTTTAATATATTAGATTGGATTCTCCCATGTGACTGCATTTGGGAAAATGTTACAGATTGTACTTTTAACAGACTACTATGTATGTGTTTTTAACAATGATAGTAAATGAGACTTACTCCTGGTTAAGTGTGTAGATTGCAACCTAGGATTGTTAAATTTTCCTGCTTGATGATGTCACTTCCGGTCATGACATTGCTTCTGGTGGGTCCCGACAGATTTTGATTCTAAAAAGTGGGTCCCAGTGCTAAATGCTTGAGAACTACTGCAGTATACAAAATATTAACTTTTAACTGGTATCAATTCCAAGGGTCTTGGTGGTGCATATCAGCTTCCCCATAGTTCTCAGATTTTTGCTAGCCCATTTTTCTGTTCCTCCCCTGGCAGGGGTGGGGTGGGGCTGGGGGAGCTGATTGCTGCCTTTTTATGCTCCAGCAGATTCTCTTCAGTGTTAAACAGATGGAAACCATTGCCAGGAAAGGATATGTGTAACCTCTGGCTTCATGACACTGATGTGTGTGTTGAAGGACTAGCACAATGAAGTATAGGAGTGTGTGGAGGAGTATTTGCAGGACTTTTTCAAAGTCATAGTGTAAACTGCAATATGAAGCCTCCTAGTTCATTGAGGCTGGTGCAGGTGAAAACGATAGCCATAACACAGGCCTCGTTTAGGACCAAAACCAAACAAAAGTATAGAGCGGGGGTGAGCAGACTTCAGGCTTGTGGGATCTACTTTGTGTTTTCCTAGAATTCCATAGTCTGTGAACCAGAGTTGATCACACAGTAATGGTTCAGGGTAGGGGTGGGGTAGAATACTGTACTTTTAAAACAGTGCCCCTGAGCACAGGATGAGCCCAGGAACTGCTTTTTGGTACCAGAACTGAGTGCTCACCCAGTTCAGATAAAGATCTTCTGGTTCTCACCTCCCCAGCTTTCTTTGTTTCTGCAGCCTAATTTAGGAGGGGGGAGGGGGGAAAAACCTTTTTTGCTATTTTTGGTAAACAACTGGAAGTCAGAAACCCTTGCTGATCTATTGCAGATTACCCAGGGAGCTACCAGTAAATCCCAATCTGCCTTCTGTCTGCCTCTATGGCTGCACCAGCCATATATGGCTGCACCAGCAGATTTTTGTGTGATCTGTGCCAGCAAACACAGCAAGCAATTTATGCAGTCTGTGCTTAATCTCACATCCTATATCCACATTAGCCCTCCACTTCTGAGGTTTTATTTAGTTCTACATTAAATTTAAATTTAGTACTTCATCAATCTTAAAATATCCCCCAGGACTATGAAGAATTACTATTTGGATAAATGTTTCACAGTTCACTCCCCCACACCTCCAGGTTTAGCAGGGAATGTTTCAAAATTAAGCTGATTGAGAATATTTTTATTATTACTGCAATTGGGATAAAGATACAATAACAATGAATAAACAATTGCTCTGACTGCAAAGATGAAACAAGTAAATAAAAGGCCCACCAGTAGGGAACAAGAAATGAGTGACTAAAGGGCCAATTCAGTGCTGGGTGAATAAGAAACAGCTAACCGAAGGACCAGCAGTCTGGAGTTGTCTCAACTGTGTGTGCTGGACCACACTGGTTAGACTGGTACTTGCAAGTGTGTTTAATCATTACAAAAGCAGGTCTTTAAAAAAGATGGGAGGACAACATGGGGTTTGCTCACACCCACCTAGTGGTTATGTCTCTTGACCCCAGGACCTGACCATCACTGAGGGGAGGTCCTAGGGATTATGGAAAGGTTCGCGCCTCTGGAATAATCAATATTTAAAAAAATTTTTTTTCCCCTTTTTCTCCCCCTGTAAAAGGGAGAACTGAATTGAGAGGATATGCATTTTTGTTAGTAATACAGCCCACCAAACTTCTGTGGCACACTTGCAGACCAGTCGCAGTACACCAGTGTGCCATGGCACAGTGGTTGAAAATGGCTGCTCTAGATCGGGGTCTTCAAACTTTTTGGCCAGAGGGCCACATCAAATATCTGGCATGGTGTGGAGGGTTGGAAAAAAAAATTAAATATAAAATTTAAATAAATAAATTAGAGATGGAACTTAGATGAATGAATAAATGAATGAATGGGCTCATTCATTCAACCTTTCTGGCCCCCAGAACACCCTCCAGACACAATCAGAGCACCGTTCTGGTCATGATCAGTTGAGTGGGCCAGAGGCTTTCAGGGGACAAGAAGTTGGCTGCGGGCTGGAAAGAGGCTTGCTGCGGGCCGCATCTGGCCCCCAGGCCAGGGTTTGGAGACCCCTGCTCTAGATCCTGGAGGCTAACTAGGGATCTGCAACCAAGAACGGAAGTCTAGCTAGGGAACAATCCTGGTAGCCTGCATTAAGGTATTATTCCATTTGCCTCTAAATTAAAGACCTACTTGTGCCTAATTTCAAATGCCTGCTTTTGAATATTTGAACGCACCTAATTTACTTTTGTATTAGCTTTTCTAATAAGCTGCTTTCTGTGTTTGTTGTAACGTCACCATTTTGTTTCCGTCAAACCAGAGGAGAGAGTTTTTTTTGTCTTTCCCTCTCTTACAGAGTGCTTGTGCCTAACACTGCAAAGTTGAATGTGTATAGGTGCAGAGGGGCTGGGATGGGCTAGGTCAGTTGGCTTCCAAGCCACTTCTTTAAGCATCAGCTTACATCCTGAGGGAACCCCAGTAATTGGGCTCAATTCAGATGGGAGGATGGTCATGGAAGGGCACCCTTTTTTATTTTCCCTCCCTGGCGGCAGCAACAATCCTTTCTGAGGTTGGCTGTGTCAGGGTGCCATGTCTCACCTTCCTTGTCCTAGAAGGAACATGGGGAGTCAAGTGCATGGTCTTTGTGCCTTGCTTCCCCTCCCCATACACTACACAGTGGACTGCAGCAGCCACATCAGAGCGTCACAAGGTACGCATGCAGAAATTCTTAATGTTAAGACCTTTTTCCTGAAGCGAGGCAAGAAGACCATCTAACCTAACCTCAATGACAGGGCTCAGTGAGCATCAGTTCTGTTTGGTTAAATAACAATCTCAATGATTTATTTGTGTATTTATAGCCCACCTTCTCTCCATCCTGGAACTCAAGGTGGTGTACAAAGGATTCCGAGGTGGTCTCCCATTCAGCCACTTGCCAGGCCCAGCGTTCGCAAAGTAGCTGCCTCGCATGTTTTCTTACCAGACACTGCAAACATTTGCGCAACCGATGATTGGTTGGTATTTCCCACATCCACCCTTCCTTTTCCCCAAGTGTGTTTCTACAAGGTGGGGAGGCAACTGATTTCCCATGTGGTTCTCTGCTATGGCTGGTGCTTGAACTATAATTTCTAGTGGGCTATATCAGTGTTTCTCTATCAGTGGTAAGGGTACCACCAGCGGTACTTCAGGTGGTGTCTGGAGGTACTCGCAGGACCCCCTGGACACCTGCTGCTTGGCAGCAAGACCAGGAACGCAATGCAGCAAGTAGAGGTAGGAGACTTGGCTCAGCGGGAAGAGCTCCAAAGCATGCTTTTCCACACTTGAAAAAGCCTTCCTGTCCACCCTGAGCCTCTTATTGGTGTCTTTAGCATCACATCTGGCCTCCTAATCCAGAAGTGAGGATGTCATCACCAGTTACTTCCAGTGGTACTTCAGATAGGTGGCCCACGTGAAATGGTATGGCAGAGGACAAACCTTGAGAAACACTGGGCTATATGAAAAGCAGCCATTAGTGTCCTTTTACCAACATAACATGCTGGGATAAAGTTCTTGGAAAATGTGAGTGTTCTCCCCACTTACCCAACAATTATGGAGAAAGCCTGTTATCACAGAGATAATTCCACAGTAACCTGAGGGGTGTTTGTCCTTCACAATGTGAGCATATGTTCATGTCCCTTCTCTGCTACAGGAAAATCCATGGGGAAGTCCCTTAAGACTTTCTCAGTTTCTACATAGTCTTTTGGGTGGCTACTGCTGCTTCCTCCTTATTCTACTCTTTTCTCACCACTCCCAGCTACTATTGTACTCCCTGTTCCTTTCCCAGGATTGAATCAGCATTAAATCAAAATCTTGGTTTCCCAGATCAATTACTGACAACAAACATAACTGTGCAGCAAATTAACCACACATGGAAGGCACTGGGAGACACTGCTGGCAGTGCCCCCTGGTATGCCCATCAGACTGGGACCGACAAGGTACACCCATTCAGTCTCTCCAGCAACAAATAGAGATGATCATCTCCCAAATGGCCTCTCCCTTTCTCTCACTATCCCTGATCATCATCTGTTCCTGTGCGATGATTCTTGCCAGCTGACGTGTCACGTGAAATTTATCTCCTTGCTTCCCGCCGCGAAAGCTTTATTTCCTGAGCCCAGATGTTTGATTTTGTTGTTGCTTTAATTAGATTCTGTTCAGTTAGTGCTTTTGCAAAGTATCATTATTGCCTGAAGTGCACCATAAAAGGAGAGCCAGACATTAGCGAGAAGTTCGACAGAGGAAAAAGGGTGGGAGCAAATGGAGAAGGAGTGGCTAGAGGGGTAAAAGGGAGTCTGTGGTGGTTTTAGAGGCATCAGAGTGGGGTGGTGGGGTAGAGAGTGACAGAGCCATGACCTTGTATTTAGGCTCATTTTCTGATACTAGATGCAA